>NW_008825073.1:1144840-1179933 GCF_000699105.1 Pygoscelis adeliae | reverse complement strand
CTATTACCCGAGAAACTCACCCACGGTACTGTAGGGTTAGGGAGGTTGCCTGGCTTACTTTGCTTTCATTTATCACCTGCAAAGGGGTTTTTGGCCAACAATAGAGTTCAGACGCAGATATTAAGTAGGTGTTTTTCCTCTCCAAATCCAACTCTTTTCAGTTCTAATACTGTGTTCCCACACGTGCATATACCCTTGTTTTCCCTAACCCCTAGTGATTATTCCATTTCATTAAAAAGCTGAATAATCTAGGGAATACACACCCAAATCTCAATCTATCTTTATAAATGCAAGCAATACAGCAAAGATTTGCCATCATTTTTACTCACTGTGACATAGTAGAAAGCCAAGCACAATCAGCTGGGCTGGAAAACAGATGCAGAGGCTCTTAAAGGACTGTACAACATACTGGATGTAAGAATAACAGGTAATAAGATCCTTTCTCTATTGACATATTGCAGCATATGTGCTAATAGCCTATAATATTGGCTTTTAAATTTTGTTTTAAGACTTCCTTTCTTCTTAAAATGAGAGGAGAGAGAATTAAACCAGCATTTACTTTCAGTTTGCAGAATGATGAAAAGTACTAAAAAATAAGGAGACCATATACAGCAACACGGTGAACTTAACAAGCCTGGGCTGTAGACAACTGTAAATCCAGCAAACAGAAGGATGGTGTGGGACCACTACGAAGACCTAAGCTACGTGCTCTGCATGCCACTATTTTTCTATAATTTCCTTATATTTCAACAGGAAGACAAATGTCGTGTCTCAAAGATGAAGGGTCTGTCTAGTTTTACTAAATCTGTAGCAATAGGCAAGACACAAGTTCCTCCTGTGGTACCTTACTCATTTGCAGATTTAGCCGAACGTATTGTTTTTCAGTATATTTAACAGGACTAGTTTCTCGTATATTAACTTTGGTGTCCCAACAAAGCAAAGTATACCCTTTACTGAATACTCCCCCAATGAATGAGATTCTTCTCAGTGTAGAAAAATCATCCTAACCTGTCCCGTAACATGGGTGTTGCATTTTCAAGGCATGAAGTATTCTATACAAACAAATCAATTTTTATTATATCTTTGTATTTTTTCCACAACACCCAGAAATAGTCAAGAGTGAAACTAATCTTTTGTTACTTTGTGTACAGATTTTTACTTTCAGTCAGTAAAGGCTCTTTTTCTTTATCAAATTGTTTATTAAAATGATTCAGTAGGAATGTTTCCTGAACATGGTCATTCAACAGGACACTACACTACACTAGAATACCCTTTCTAAAATGCTTATCCTAAATGGATCTGAGGCTTTTCCACTCACATTTTTATGCAAGCACATTTTATAGTGAGAATGGATGTTTCCTACACTGTTTCTGCAATATAGAAATGCATCCCAAGAACACATTTCTAGAAATAAATCTGTAAGAATAATTCACATCTCATGCCAGTGAAAATCTGGAATAATTCCACTGATGCTTCTGAAATTATCCTACTGTAAAGAAGAATTAAGTAAAAGAAAATACAGAGCCTTTTGTCTCCAAGGTCTATTGCTATACAAATAATTAATTAGTGTAGCTTGTGTACTGCGGGCCTGCCTGTCTGACCACTGAGCAATTAAATAAAGTAATTCTAGGAGCTGTAAGTGGTTGCTTCTGGAAAACATACCATCCTTCAAAACAAGAGAAAAAGCATTCTTTACTAATTCAATTTTTACATAATTATAACCTAATCAATCTTATATAGACTTTTTGGCATCACTATTCTCTCATTGTTATAACAATTCATAATTTAGTCTAGCAGTAACAATCTTAACAAAGTTTGGACACATTCCAGGCACAAGGGCTACCATTACTTAATATTGCGCGTAAGAGAGACACCTATATAGAGGGATTTAGATTTTCCTTGGAGAAAACCTGTGAGCACTATAATCATTAGCTAAACGTCCACCAACTGCATTAGGGAATACATCACCTTTTTGATTTCCTCAAAAAGCCTAAAAATCACAAAAATAGGAATACAGGATTCTTATTTCTGCTCTGCTAAGAGAATAAACTAGAATTGGAATGCATGAGTTGGCGGCACACAAATAGAAAACACGACAACACAGTACATCATCAGCTATTTGGAGCCTGACTCAAAAAAAATCATAGAATCACAGAATCGTTTAGGTTGGAAAAGACCTTTAAGATCATCGAGTCATCTTCAGAATTAGATGAGAAAACTCTAATCATAATAGTTGATGGGAGGTTACAGAAAACGGAATATAATTCAGACACCCGGAGGCCTCTCTAACCTTCTCTGGGGATTCAACAGGGCAGAGATGACTCAAAGCTATCATTAGCACATCCTACTGATGATCTTATCCTTGTATCCTTGTCTCAAGCACACAAACACAATAACAGAGAATAAATCTCAAGTCGGGGAACAGAAAGAAGTGTTTTCACAAAGTGTATGGTAGCAATTTTAAAAAAAAAAAAAAAATCTCAGCAGTTGGAAAGACATTATCTATTTGCTTGAAACTGATGTCCAAAAGGATTTTTTTTCTACTTGAATTGAAAAATTATGTTTATGATTAAATGTGCTTATTGCAAATCCTATGATACTATATAAAACAGGGACTTATTTAAATTTTCCAAAAGCAGTGATATTGCTGACCAATGATCAATAATACAATAGCTTATATGTCGACAGTTCAGAAAAGTTACAATTTATAAAGTTAAGATTCCACTACGTATTGCGCTTTGATTCAATCCCCCGCAATGAGTTCCACAGTAGGAACATACAGGTAGGTAACGAGAGAGAATTTTTACCAAGGAGCATCATCAAAACTGCTCCTTTTGCACAGTCTTGATCCGCAAATATGGGGGGGGGGGCTGCTACGAGGACTGCCGTACTCTCAGGGAGTCCACGTGAGATTTCTTGCCCACATCCACCAAAAGTGCCCCTCCCAGTTAGTGTCTGGAAACTTCATTATCGTTAGCTCAAGGAAACATTATCGCCTCTAGCAGCTGAAATACTGACTGGCAATAGGAACCCACGTGCAGGCCTTGCAATGCTAGTGAAAAGGAGTTTTGGGGCTCGTCTGAGGTATAAAACCAACACGATTGTTAATCATTGTGAAGGGTTTGTTTTGCAACCACTGTTCAAGCAGGGGTTCATCAATTTTGTGCATATTAGGTTCAGAAACTACCCTCCTCACTGGGGAGTATTTAGTGCAACTAGACAAACACAGATGTTTCCCAGAAATCCCTAAACACTCTTGTGTTCAAACATTCACAACATTTTTCAAATCGGCTATGCTAACCTCCACTGTCCAACAGGTTACATCTCGTCGTTAGCAGGATTCAGATATGTTTAGATGTAAATGAAAATTATGCTCATCTCTAATATTTTTCTCTGCTACTGAACTGGTCCAGTCACTGCTTCTAAATAAAAGGTTGGAAAATTTTAAAGGAGCAGTGCGGATTGAAAATAAAGTCTGAAAATACGACAGAGAGAGAGGCCTGTTTGTTCAGTTTTATAACTATTACCCAGATTGCTCCTGCTACGTAATCCTTACAGGTTGTAATTATCATTCCTTGTCTTTACTAAAGCATTTTGATCAAAATTTACATTGTAAGTTTTATTCTTCTCCCTATGTGTGGCTAAATTCCATTCTTTGCCCTGTTCGTGACCTGGGGATTTTCAAAGGTGCTCGAGATGCCAAGGAAATAAAAACTTGTCCAATTTTTTCTTTGACCAGCTGAAGCTCAAAATAAACTGTATGCCAACACTGAGGAGTTGCCATTCTTTGCCTATGCAGACTCAAAAGACTCTGCTGAGATTTATTTTGTAGGTCAGATTTTTATCATCAAAATGTAATCATCTGAACTTAACGTTAAGTATAAACAGATGAAATGATTCTTAGGTCAGGTATTAAAAAAACCTCTTTCTTTTCCAAAGTGTTACATTAGTTATTACCTACCTATACCTTGAAGTATACCTTGAGACTTCAAACTTACGAGTTCATTCACAGCCGTGCACTACCTGATATAATGTGGATGCAGGAGTCTGTAGCCTATATACCCCACCCTGTTAGAAGATATAAATTGTGCCTGTACTGATTTTTCTCCCCTTTTAATAGCTCCGTCTTTTATCTCTTTACACTCCTGGTTTGAGCAGAACAGTTTCAGCAAGCTATTTGGAGCATGCCATAGCCATTGCACCGAGAAGCACATCCCAGCTCATTCACCAGCAAAAGAACAGGAAGGCTAAGTACCCAATGCTACGTAGCGAAGAGAAGACGTGCAGGTATCACCGGAGGAGAGAGAATGACCTGGTAACAAAGTTGTCTCCTGGAGGTATCCCAAAAGATGAACTGGTGGCTACTATTTCTACCTGGTGGAGCTTCCCTTCAGGAGCCAGGGCAGAATGTTTGACTTCAGAGTGAAGTCATGAGGAGACTCACACAATTGTGGTAAAACCGAGTAAGCTGCAATTCATACCAAGAGAGGAGCTTTACTAAGTGCAAGGTTGTGTTGCAATGTAAATACAATTAAACCATTAGAGGAAGCTCACCACGTTGATGTCCAGACCAATACAAACTGAACTACTCTTGTTCTGTTTCATGATGGAGACATGCTGAGAATTAAAAGCAACCCGTGACGTACCACCCCAGATCCGGGTGGGAGTGGAGCCTGAGACAGTACTACTCAAAGTAGTACTGAATACTGAAAGAGGTGTAGAAATTCTGAATTGTTGAATACCAGGTACTTTGAATCCCCAAAAGCATAGGGTACTGTGAAAGAATTTTGAGTAGGTCTGAAAAGAAGGCTGTGATTCTGGAAAAAACAGCAGAAGACTCATTTATTACTGACTGCTCTATAATCATGCCTCGTATAAACAAAGGAATGGCCCAGTATTATTTGTAAGGATCACAGAATCCACTGTGATATGTTTCGGCTTGAGGCATGTGTTTGCGGTTTCAAGCTAATCCCTTAATCACTGATGTGAAAATTGCTAGGGATATATACAGACAGGATAGCTAGGATCCTCAACACAGGATCGTCGTCTTTTATTTCAAAGAACAAGCACAGTTTGAAGAATAAACAATTAACGTTTGATGTTATATACTTAATTTAATTTTGGATAACAGAGTGATATCTTTATAAGATATTTAATGAAAATGTAAAAAAAAAGAATGAGAAACAGAACAGGATTTGTTCAACTTGGCACAGAAAACACAGTCACTATACAGAGGCTAAAAAGAGGATTTTTTAAAAGAAGCTGTAGAATGAATAGCAGAAGAGCCACTAACGGAAGGACCATAACAACTAGAGAGCAATCTGTTCTCCCATACTGCAGTGTATATTAGGAGTACCTTCACAGAAGCTAATTGTTTGGGCTGCATTAGAATAACGTCAGAATGAATGGAATTAAAAATCAGGGTAAAATCAGAAAATAGCATATGCGGTATAAGAGGCATGCATGAATGATGAAAATACCTTAACCTGGCAACAGAGAAGAACTATATGATGAATTTTTGGCAACATGCCATGCTGAGAATGGCGCTAACCCAAACATTCCCCAAATTCCACAAATACTGGAATCCAGATAATTTAAAAAGCAACTTGATAAAAAGAATTTCCATAAATCTCCTATCTAGCCAAAAGAAAACTGCTTTGATTATATAGGGATTTGTGTAACAGAACAATTACAATGTATACTGCATTGATCTTCTGCATTTATCTCTTCTTCTTATCTTTTCACAAGTGTAGGGGGAAACCTTTTCATGTATGAAATCACCCATGTTCACAAAACAAAGAGAAAATGAAAAGTAGTATGTATATCTTGACTTCTCTAGGAGGAAAACGTGCTCGCTGCTCAAAACAGGGTCAGCTAGAGCATTCTGGGCAGGTTTTGAGTATGTCAAAAAGACGGAGACTCAGCAGACTCTCTGGGCAACTTACTCTAGTGTCCGATCACACTCACAGTAAAAGAGTTTTTTTCTTATGTTTAAGTAACCACATCATCAGTAACCACACCACCACCTGGTTGATTAAATGCAGCTCACTTCTTAAGCTCAGTTTCTTTCTCTGAAAGCTTTCTTGCCTCCAATACACTTAGTAAATGTGGAAACCATTTCAAAGCACCATATGCTGGTGTTTTCTAAACTATCATTTTCTGCAAATTGCCATTTCATAGAAGTTTAGGTGAAAATGGTTTTGTTCTTATTTGGATAAAAACTCCTTTAGAAAGATGAAGAAAGTCCCTCAACATGCAATTCCTGACTTTTGGCTATCTCTAGCATGAGACAAATCTAGGAAGTCAAGCTAACCATTCTCTACTAATATACCGCATGTACGGCATATTTTGGAACATCTCTGCTTAAAAATTTAACGTACCTTTGAGATTCATCATTAATGTTATATCACAAAGAAGTTCTTTGGTTGGAAATGGTAATCTTCAGAATAGCTCTCCTAAGAAAATGAATTGTAAAGCCAGATTTTTTGGAAAGAATTTTGTTTCACTGTGCTCCCGTGATAGGGCTTTTAGATCAAGCAGCCCCAGATCAATTAAACCAGTTCATAATTTCTGGTACTCTAACTTCTGCGTTGAATGAATGCATAGACTTAATCGAAGTCTTACAAGTCCTTTGAAATGCAAGCTTAAATTTTACAATAACGTGTGACCAGTATTCAGAGCCTGATTTTCAGCTGGACCTATCCACCCCATTAAAGCGTCCCATTCACTGCAAGTGGATCTGCAAGGGCTCAGCACTTCAGAAAGCAAGGTCCATTCTGTATGAGCAATAGCGGGGCTGTAACTAAGCAGCAAGAAGGGAACAAGAAGAGTAGGAAAACAGTAGAAGGTAAAAGGGTCAAAAAGACACACCACGTGGAAGCCTCAAATAAGCCATGACAGCGCTTGGCTAGAGATTCTGCAATGCATTTAATAAACTATGTCTATGAACACCAGACGCTTTTTTCGTCAAAAGCAACAAAGTTCCGATTTACAAAGAAAAATGCATCTCCCAAAAGTTACTGTCTTTCTTAGTTTGTGCCAAAAAGATATGTTATCTTGTCCTTTCCTTAATGTAGGAGAATATTCTGGGCCACAATGTTGTTATGGTGAAACTTTTCCCCCCCAAAGTGCGGATGAATCCTTTCGCTCTCCTTCACGTATATATCAGCAAAGGACAAAAGAGCATGAGGTAAATCGTGTTCAAAAATCAGATGAAACCTGGTGAGACCATGCTATCACCGTTAAAACAGTCTGGTTTACTGTTACCCTATAGCTTTAATTCCTAAAACTTTGCTGGATTTCAAACTATCCAGAAAATGCATTTTTCATGAAGTGACTTAATACTCCAAACTAAATTAGAATTCATTAAATTAAAGCCAAATTGATAACTGATCTCCAAAAAGACAGTTTTCAGAGGTAAAAAGATACATTTTCTGTTGAATATTAGCTACGTAGGAAGAAGCCTGGCCTCCTCCCTGGCTCATGGGAAATCAAGGTTTCCTTTTTGCTCCTCGTCACAAGTCTGGGCAAACCTTTTTTTTTTGCTCAGCCTTTTTCTAGTTGCTGAATAACAGTGACAGCATTTCCCTGCCTCACAGGCATGTTGTGCTCATGACTGTACTAACCATTTTACGGAGTTCAGTACTACTGTGAGGGTAGGTGCAAGCACATCAGATATTCAGATATGAAAGGCCATGCAAACACAAAGGCTCGCACGTGCACGAGGGCTATTAATATTTGTATTAATGAGTTCAGATGAAAGATCAAGACTTAAATTGTTATATGATAGATAGCAAAAGTAGCAAAAAGCTACTTAAAATATCTAAAATAATTACTGCACCCTTTATTCCTTTGAAGTCCTAATGACAAATCAACCACTCAGGTGTCATATAGGGGGGAAAAAAACCAAAACCAACCCCCAAAAACCAGAACCAAAACCCAACCCTGCCTTAAAAATGCCTTAGAACTTATTGCATATTTTGATTTCTTAAATTGACCTAGTAGGTTTTTTTTTCTGCTTATCCTTAGGATTTCATTTACTGTCTCTTGCCTTCTATAGTGATTTGTTTTCTATTGTTGCATTTTCTTTAAATGCCATGAGAATACTATAAATTCTCCATTAGAATGTTAAATGCTCAGTTTCTAAAGCGCTCTTTGAAACCCAAGCTTGCAAATATGTATTTTTTTCATTCTGGTCTTTAATTACTGGATTAATCTATGTGGACATGCTTAAGTTTTTACCATGAAATGAATTAAAATATTCTCAGCAGCAAAACCAAAGTTTTTCTCCTGTGGAGAACTGACTGCAGACAGGATAGCTGTTACTGTGCCAGGAAGGACCGAAGGCTGCGTGTATGGGGAGGAAGAATTCCTAGCATAGCAATTTCCTTCTGTTTATGCCTGTTTTACTCATGACACTTCCCATAGTATTTAGCATTCAAATACACATTTATTCATAAGAGATTTATGTCAAGGTGGAGGGTTTTTTTTTTCTTTCATATAAAACCCATTCACTTTGATCAGATTAAGTTTGCTCTCTATACATAATTGAAATCTCTTCACAACTAATTTTTTATCATTACATACCTCTCCTTTTTCAAATTTATCCCTTTTGGCCTTTTCTGGGTTTCTGTTATTGTTAGCCCTGATTCTTAAAATTCTCTGGAATTAATTTAAAGCTTCAATCTCTCAAGTATATTCTAGCAGCGTAATTCTTTTGTCAATTTGTTTCTTTTCACTCAATAACCTCCATTCTTTTATATGGTTTTACTGACTCTGTTAAGAAAGATGGTAAAGTCTGAATAAAAGAGAAAAATGAATCTTTAGAAGAGATGATCAAGACTTCTGTCTTAACATTTACCTGACAACTGAAGCACACCTTCAGAAGTCTTTTAAAGCAGCGTTTTGCTAGTCCTTCTCTGAGTAAACATGATAATGTTTTGCTCCAATCCTGTATTAACATTTACAGGATCTTCTTAATATTACAAACAGGAGCAACCAGTTTTTCTTCAATACATCTGGATGCGAGCACCAATTAACTGATCTCACTTTGTCATAGCCCAGAGCAGCAACAGGCAATATTGCCAAGCAGCAGTAGACAATCCCCAAATCACTACCTTACTGCAACTAGGACAGCTTATCATTTGTAACCATCACTTTACTTGTATGTGTTAAAAAAATAAAGAAACTATCCAATCAGTGTTCAAGATTTGGTTTTGGTTTTTATTTTTCTTATCTCGTGTGTTTTCTGAGTAATATTGAAACCTGAAAAAGCAATTGCTGCACTGAACTTTGGTTTGCAACTCAGCTAACTGTAGAGAAGACATGAAGGAGAGAAGAGGCTTGAACAGCAGGTAACTCTACTTATTCATCACTTACATGAATTCTGTTTCAGAGTTTTAGCCCTTAATATACCTCAAGAAAAGGACTTGGATACAAGGTCAAAACACACTTAATGGTAATGTATTCTTGTAGTATTTCCTATACTTCTCTTAACATTTTATAAAGCTAGAAAATTATTAGAAATAAAACTAGGCAGTGTTTTACAAGCTCAGTTATGTGTTACTTGTGTCAAACTGGCAATGTGTCATATAAGCACCACATCCGATATGACTAATAAATCCTAATATGATAAACTGATAATTTAATGTCAGAACTAAAGCGGTCATATTTGTATTCATTAACTCATAGCTTCTGAGCATTTGTCTTTCATTTGGTTGATGTCTCAAGTGTTCGGAAGTTTCCTTAACAAACGCCTTTCATTCTTTCATGACAGAGGACTCTATGGTAAGTGCTTGTCTTATTTTTATTTTACTTTTGCAGTTTTGGAAATGCAACTTGTTTTAACTTAATCCAATACTTTCATTCTATATAATCCTCACAATTAATCTGCTGTATTCTTCTGTTACAGCCAGTAGCTATAAAAGCTTAACACAGTTTATCTATTCATCTACGCAGAAGAGATACTTGTGTTCTCTGGCTTCCATTTGTTCATCTCTTTGGGGCACAGTGATACTAAAGAATTCTCTCCTAAATAATCTGAAGAAATAATTTCTAGAACGTGTAAATTAGAGAATTTAGAATCCACAGAACCTGATCAAAGCTACACTGTACTCATGAGCAATAATTTCATTGATTTCAGTGCCCTTTGGATCAGGTCTCAAACCCTAACAACTGATTTGTTTGCAACTGAGCACAGATTTTGAGAGTAACTCAGCTGCGCTCCAGTTTATTATTTAAACCTTTATTATTGACTACCTAACCTGTTTGAAAATCGAATCTAAACATGAAAGTTTCACTCCTTTATGACAGAAGAGAAATGATGAAGAATGAAGCAGCTGTCCAAGATAAGACAATCAGCGATTCTGTCTCAGCTATGGTAGCCACACAATGAACCTCAGATCCACAACAAAACAACAAGAATAGCCAGTGCTGTCTTTTGCCATATATTCTGATATTCCCCAAATTTTGAATCAGGCTCCATAATGGATATATATATATTCCTGGCTCTCACTCTCCAGCTCTGAAGCTTCTTTTCATTTTATGGATAATACAAAGGACTGCTAGAACGACTGTCCCTTTAACAGTCTTCTGGTAAGTTACAGTTTTTCAGAAAATGGCACTGTATAGTAACATAGAATCATAGAATCATTAAGGTTGGAAAAGACCTCCAAGATCATCGAGTCCAATGGTCAACCCAACACCACCATGCCCACTGAACCATGTCCCTAAGCGCCTCATCTACCCGTCTTTTAAATCCCTCCAGGGATGGTGACTCACCCACTTCCCTGGCCAGCCTGTTCCAATGTTTAACTGCTCCTTCAGTAAAGACGGTTTTCCTCATGTCCAACCTAAACCTCCCCTGGCGCCACTTGAGGCCATTTCCTCTCGTCCTTTCACCAGTTACTTGGGAGAAGAGACCGACACCCACCTCGCTACAACCTCCTTTCAGGTAGTTGTAGACAGCAATGAGGTCTCCCCTCAGCCTCCTTTTCTCCAGGCTAAACAACCCCAGCTCCCTCAGCCGCTCCTCATAAGACTTGTTCTCCAGACCCCTCACCAGCCTCGTTGCCCTTCTCTGGACACGCTCCAACATCTCAACGTCCTTCTTGTAGTGAGGGGCCCAACTGAACACAGTACACACATCTACTACAAAATTCAACATAATATGAGATACATTTAATTCAGAAAGATTGAATTATATGTTGAGAGAACACTTGATAGTTTGAAACAAAGCACTGATTTTCAGTTGTTCTTTATTCTTAGCACATATACTTAGAATTTGGGAATGGCTTCAGCTGAGAGGAGCCTTTGAAGACAAATTTAAATGTTTGGTGGGATGGTGATGTAATTTGATAGCAGAAGTTTTTGTTTGCTTTCTTAATCACTTTTTAATTGCACTGCATTCCTCTCTTTGATAGATAAATTTGCATTACGGAACACAGTAGAACAAGAAACCTGAATGTTATTAGTTTTCTATGAATTAACATGCCTTACTTCTAATTCCACTCAACTGCTCACTTTCTCAAAAATTGTAGTCAGTTGCTGCTTACTCACCCTACTCATAGAAGTAGACCCAGTGAGGTAAGTAAGATGAACAGGATTCACTAGGATACACGTTTATTAATTTTACTATTTAAAGTTTGACATAATAGAAAGCATCCTTTCATTGCTCTCAATTAATAAGAAAATTGCAGTACACACTTTTGTGTGTACTCTACCAGAGCATCCAACAGATACTGATTTCAATACTTGCTAGCTTTGGATTATTCCAGATTTTTCTCTTTAGTTGTGAGTCATTTACCAAACCCATAAAATGAACAGTGATTTTAGGTGGTAAGTATGCAGTATTTGAAGTTTAAGGTTTTCATCACTGAGTCAGCTGCCTTAAGGCAAATATTTCTTTAATGAAAAAAAAGTTATTTTCTTCAAACTGTGATTGTTTCAAATACCTTGCTGTTTTTTATATAACAGAATTTCTTTAGTCTGAAGGAAAAGCACATGTGCAGGAAGTGCAATGCCATTGAGAAGTTGAGTCATTAAGCCTGCCAAGTACATTAGATATCCAAATCTCCGCAGACCCATCACTGGCAGCTTAACTTGCTTCATTCATTATAAAGAGATACATCTTGCCACTGTTGAGAAGTTCCCTCTACCCCCTTAGAGGAGATAACCCCATCAGATAACAAGGTAAATCAGCCTTTGTGACTTTTTCCTCAGCAGCTATCATGGTTATGTTAAGGGCCATGATGGTGCCACTAAATTTCCATGCTTCAGGCTATGTATAGTCACCTTATGGAGGGATATGTGGGATATCAGATGCAGAGTGACTGAAATCACTCAAGGGTAGTCTCCTACGGAGTATTCTGTATAGACTGGTCATATCCACACTACATAGCATTGGCCTAGTATTCCTTGTGCACTGCATCACCCCTAAGCCTCTGAGACACATTATTATTTTCTGTGATGTGGGTTTTTTGTCTGTTCAAAGTGAGCACTGGATCATAATCTGCCACAAGAGCATTTTATTGTATGATGCTGAGAGGATAGCCTCATGACAGATGAGGGGTTTTGCAGGTGCAAAGCTTGCTGGACTAGCACTGAAGGATCCTGCAGGACACGGGCAGCCAAGTCAGGCTCAGATAAACTACTCTCCAAAATTCGACTGAGATTTGCATCTGAGGGAAGTAGTTGAAAGTAGTATTCCAAGAGGAGCTCAGCAATACACTAATAAACACGTGGTATAGCTAACCAGCAGAAGGGGACAGGGAACAAACCAGGCAGTTAGGTAGACATGAACTCAATATTGACAGTTCTGTTTAGTTAGCACCTGAGAAGAGTTATCCAGGAAAATGGGACTTTTTTGCAAAATACCATTGAACTGGTAAATACTTTGCCTCTATATTAATGGGAAGAACGCTATTTCCATTGCAAATATGAGCTCTGTTCCATTGACTGTGCTCTTACAGAATGCTTTTTGTATCTAAGAATGCCTCATATCTCCTGGTAGAAGACTACAAAATGCCATCTATTATGAATTCATGAATACTGAAAACCTATATTATAAACTTTTGCTACAATATTTGCATTCACACAATTCTTTTGTTCTGAGGTATTGTCTTTTGATATTGTAAAAAGTCTTATTTTAACTCTCCTGAATGTCTTTCAGAGTGTAGATGAAGGTCAGTACTTTTATAAGCTTTCTTCCTCTGTAAGCCCGTAATACTCTCATGACATTAAGGTATGTACTTAAAGACTTGATTGTTGGCTTTCATTTACTTAATATCTTGGCAAGTTTGCAGTACTGCCACAAAATCTGTTTAGTATCAAAGCACACAACTGTTCTGCTTTTTAAGCTAGGCTTATTTATATAGATTTATTCCATAGCCTGCTCATCTTATTTTAATGGCCAGATGTTCTTTTTTCTTCACTTCTTAATAAACAAATACCCTTAACTAACCAGACATTCTCAAAGTTCTTCATCCTAATGGCTTTGATATTTCCACCATTTTTTTTTTTCCTTTTTGGCTACTTTCTTCTATGAACAGTTAAGGGCACTAAAGGCATTTCTAACATAAAAATATTCATTTGAAAGAGATGGACAGAAGTATATCAAAACCCTGCTCTCAGAAGTAGTTTACTTCAATATCTAACTGCAAGCTCACCACTTTTTCTAAAGTGAGCCTGACATCTGTTTTTGTTTACCATTTGGTAATGACATGAATTCATTCTAAGAGGATGAAACAAAATTTAAATATAAGTACCCCTTTAGATGCACTGGATGGAGAATATAGCATTTTCAAGACTCTATTCATCTCCTTACAGTTTACATGGAGGCTAGATGATGGCTTAGTTATATTAAAAACATTTGGGTTTGCTGCTTGGTTTACAAAAACAATTCTGTGGAAAACATTTCATTCAAAAAAACAAACCAAAACACAAAACAAACACAAAGCAAAACGTTTGCACTCCTAATGCAGTATTTTTGACCAGTTTTAGTCCTGAATGTAAGCATTCTTTTAAAGCTAAGCAAATGGCCATGTTCTTTACCAAAGTTAGACTAAAACCCACTGTAAAACATTAAAACTCATAATGTAAAAGATGATGAAAAGAGCACAGACTCATGGCAGCAATCTAACTTTGTGAACCTGTTAAGAGAAAAGTAGATTTGTGAAAATCCCAAATACAATATATTAGAAATATTTCAGTTCAGGACTCTAGGATTAGATCCTACATTACATGTTTGTATAACCCACGATGTATTCTCCCTTTCTCTAAATTATTTGGTACTGACACGATGCTGGAGTAGGTGGGGGACTGAGGCTGATGCAGTTTTGCAAAGGCCGTCTTCCCAGCATTGTCATTCTGCCTCCGAGAAGCCTACAGCCATTAATACTCATGATCAGAATTAAAAATAGCTATATTCTAAGAGTAAGATGAAAGTACTACATTTCTGACAATGGCATTGTCAGAAACAGTCTGTGCTTAGTAAAGTCTTCTGGCGAATGGAAATTTACCGCCGACAACACATTTGCAAAGTTCGTTAAGACAACTCTATTGTATTCTATTTTATGTAAAATTAAAATGGAAACTGAAGCAGCAATACAAAATAATTTTATCCAGCACGATTTCTCCTGTCCTATTTTACTTGTTCGCATACCCTGGATATTTTTAAAAATAGTTGACAACGACATCTAGACAGGGCTGCGCTCATCTGTTCTAACCTTGCAGGACCACAACTCATTTCAAGCTTGTAAAATGTGGTTTATACAAATTACTCATGCGCATGGCTGGCCCAGAGGCAGCAGCAGCACAAAGTGCCAACTGAAAGTCCTAGATTTAACAGTTCAGGCAAAATCCCAAACACAATGGTAGCCGAGGCTGCTCAGCCTATTACACTCAATTGCTCAGTCTTTGAGGTGGGAGACTGCCAACTGTTAGGGCACTAACATTCTTAATGCTTGAGTCATTCATGAGGTAAAGCTGAGAGCCACAAGATGCCACTCACCACTCCTTTCATCCCTTTGGAAAGGTTTTGGCTGCAATGAGAAATAAAAGGGAGGGAAGCACAGAAATAATGAACCATATGCAAAAACAGCAAGAGCAATTTACTCCCATTCTAACACTTTTTACATCAGAAATAGAAGGCATTGTGCACTGTTCTCAAAGGTGCTGATCACAGAGCCCTGGGAATCAAAGTCACTGACATGCTTGAAAGGTGTGAAGCACCCAGTTAAAATAGAGTTTCCAAATATCTTTTGGTGTCTCAGCATCAGATAGTGTGGACTGAAGTATGGAGTGATATCCCTGAAATTAATAACATTCCCTGACCATAAAATCTCAGTATTGTATACCCTGATTAATGATTTTGGAGCTGACAATTCAGAAAGTTGTTCAGCTCAAAACCAGCTTAGATTCAGATTCTGTTTAACTCAAGCTCAGGGAGCGAGGAGCGTTTGTATTGCCTACAACTAGCAAAGGGGCCATCATGGTATCACTTAACAATGAGGACAGCAGAACATCCAGTTTGGGGCTCTCTGTAGTAAATTACTTCCTGATAGTCTCTTAAGGGTGGTATGCAGCCCATTCATTTTGACATGACATATACTATTATTATTTAATTAGCATATCATAAGCTAATCCTGGGAGCCCACAGTTACAGAAGCCTGCTGAAGTATGCTGGGCAATAAATGCTTGTACGCTTGAAAACAGGCCCAAGATGGGACTTCAAACTCAACAGAAAATCTTAAAGGAAGATACAGAGTTTTTGCACACTGCCTTATAATGATCCTTACCATATATATTCTTTAAGACTATCAATCATCAAAAACTGGTTCATCACAACAGTAGAACTGAAGGACAGGTAGAGCAATATGCTCAAAGTTAGCAATCATCCAGAAAGCATTAATCCTTTCCTTACCTCGTGCTCCAGGTTCTTCCAGTCAGGTTTCTAACTAGCAGACTCTCTATACAAAACAGATCTTTTAAAATATTAAATAGTTGATATATCAACTCATATTATTTTGCTAATTTGTAGCTTACTAATTCTCTCTTTTATAATCACCCTTTAAACTTCTCAAACAGAGAGAAGACAATTACCAAGGCCCCTAATTTTACTGGAATATCAAAAGGAAAATATCAGGGAAGACAGAAAGAAGAATTAATCTATTAGATTTTTTTCTCTCTTTTCGACAGCCATATTTAAGGAAAGAAAAGAGTAATTTTAGTATTATGCAAAAATGTAAGAGAAGGATAATGCAATCATAGAGGACCTCAACATTTTAATTACAGATTTTATAAATTAATTTTGATTCTTCCTGAAAAGTTCTTCACAGACTGTGTTCTGAGGTAATAATATCTGGTATAATTTATAGTGTCAGGGAAATTCTATTACAACTCTCATATGATTGCCTTCAGTGATAGTAATTATTCCCTTCTTAGATTTTGATCCACAGGTCTCACTTCAAATGAAGGCTAAAAGGCTAAAGCCAGGGCTAAGATGGTTCTGTCCATCTTGGACACTAGGGAAACGCTCCTTTAACCCTACTGAAGCAACCCTGAAATCTCCACAGGGAAGAAAGCCATTTCCAAGTCAGCTTTTAGAATTTCCTGGATTTGATTCAGGAGAAACAACTTTTCACAATTTGATTGTTCTCCCAAGCCTTGAATTGCTAAAGCCAATAGTTAGATTGTGTTTGTAAGAAGGGGAGGACAAGAATGTTTCATGCTTGAGCCTTAAGGAAATACTTAGG
This sequence comes from Pygoscelis adeliae, assembly GCF_000699105.1. Classification (NCBI taxonomy): domain Eukaryota; kingdom Metazoa; phylum Chordata; class Aves; order Sphenisciformes; family Spheniscidae; genus Pygoscelis; species Pygoscelis adeliae. The sequence continues at coordinate 1,163,182 of NW_008825073.1, read as the reverse complement.
AGTCTTTGGTAGGGACGACCACATTATTAAGATCACTAAAGACCTTTCCTCCCTTGACACTGGTAGATACCCTACAGCTTGCTTAAATTTTAGTCCTCTTCCTGGACCTTTGCAGTACTCACCAGCCTGCCACATTTTGTATGCTATTTCTGAAAAGTGAGAGTTCAGTAGTATAGACTATTTGGCCCTTTGTCTTCAAACTGCTGATGTTACTTAGAAAATATCAGAGCTAATTCTCTGCTTACACAAATTGTCCTTTCCATTCCTCTGCATCTAACTGCTAAGAATGTAATTAGCTCCATTAACTTTCACAGTCATATTCCACCACTGCTCCCCCCCCCTTTTTTTTTTATTAATACAAATGCAGAAGGATTCTACTTTCTGAAGTCAGTGCTGCAGAGAAAGAGGCTAGGGAAGCCAGCTACTCTAGAAATACAGCTTGCTATTATTTATGACATTATCCATACCACAAGAGTTTGAGACACTCTCACATTAGACAATACACAGTGCATTTTAATTTAGATGAACACTTGTTTTTGGAAGAATTAGGCTTTCTCAGTGACTGCTGATTGACATAAAATTAAAAGCGAGAAAGAGTGGCTTTGAAAGCGGTTGTGCATATATTTAACTTGGTGATGTACTGAGGGAATGAATGGACTGCATCTCATGACCTGTGTGGAAAGACAGTGGAATAAAAATGTGGTTCTGCACTTAGCCTTTCCTTTTTAATACCTGTCACATCTCAGATTTGCCACCTTTAGATGAATTGCCGCTCCTCCCATGCATAGTGTGAATTGTTTGATGTATCTTTCAAGTAGCTGTTAAATCTGGGATACAGTAAAGTCGCGTAATTTATCCTGAGTCAGGGGTGGCATGCCTCTACTGCACCCAGCAGCAGAACAGAAAGATTTAGGATTTTCAGTTTTGCTTACTATTAGGAAGAAGCAAGGTATTTCACCTCTTTAGTTAGAAAAAAATATTTCCTACCACATGCCCAACCATTTATTGTGGCCAGCAAAAAATGAAAGGGGAGGTCACAACACCTACCAACTCCCTGGCTCTTACGGAAAAATATGTAAACCCTCTTTTCTTCCCATATTTAGCTGGATTCAGTCTCTGCACAGAGATATACAAAAATGTACTAGAATGCAGCTGTCCGTGAGGAATGTTTTTCTGTAGGGCAGCAAACTTACTGCCTTCATATCAAATTCAATTTTTGTGTTGGTGGGAAATCCAAACCATAACGTCCGAGACCATGACATTCTCCTGTAGAAGGAGAAATGTATGTTCCAATCAAAATAGTCACTTTCATGGTAATTTTATTTTAATCTGCATTTCAGAAACTGTAGCTCTTGAAATGACATTCCCTGTATAAATGTTTGAGAACAGAATCTAGAATATTGTGCTGAGTTATCAATTTATTCTCTGACATCTGTTAATACTTGTATTTGATGCGGGAAAACCCTTCTGATATTAGGGGTAGACTGGATATTGCATATATCTGGTCTTATTTTTCAGAGGTGAAAGATTATACTTCAGTATAAGTCAAAATGAAAGAAGGCTAGAAATTTCACAACAGTCCATAACAAATATGTAAAGTTTATAAATAGATGAAGTTGACTGACACCTGGTTGAATTCTTTTTAACTGACTCATCTATTTTTTCTTTACATGAAAACAGTCAAAGCAAAACAGAAGAGGGTTTGTTTTTTTTTTTTTCAAATTCAAAACATTGATATATATGACAGACAGGTGCTGTATGAGACTTTCTTTGACTGTTATCAAATCCTGCAGAAAGAGCCAAAAATTCAGCGAGGAAAGGCTATCCAGTCATTTCATGGGAGCAGAGAGGGATTGTACCAGTTCATGTTTAAAGAAATGTTGTTCAGTCCTCTCGTAATTCTATCTCCTGATAGATGGGACGTGATCTAGAGACAGAAAAGACAGTACTAGCCATCCACAGGACCCCCCCGCCCCATCATCCCTACCTGACTGGCAGGACCACAGGAAGCTGCCCAGTACTGGCGCAGCTGCACTGCTGCGGACTAGGTCTGAAGTGCACTGGAAGTGATTTGCACAGCACACATTTAAACCGTGACTAAGTGCTTAAACAATACTGTCACTTTCTCAGCGTAACTTGCTAGATATGCCCTCTGACACAGTTAGTTTTTCTAAAAACCTCAAAGTAAAAAATGCAGGATGTAGCAATCCCTTCAATGTTAAAAGCTTTAGTTCTGAGCCTTTCATTAATATACAGAAGGTGAGCTTCTAATTACTAATCTTTCACAGTCTGTAGCACCCTAGGGCTTCCAAACATCCTGGTGAAGGCAGGAAGGATATTTCAGACTTCATTTCAATTCCCTTAAACTTTTGTCAACAGCCTCATTTCAAATGGAAACTGCTCAGTGCTGCTCAGCTGGCTGTCTCAGCTTCTCAGCTAGCCCAGCCCTGAAAAAAATGCCCTCATTAAAAGAGACGGGCATGAAAGAAGACTCAGCTTCAAAAACCTCTAAACTACTGCAACAGTGAAAGATGAATATAAACTTTTGGGGCTTTTCTGTATCATGAAGACATTTGGCCATGAAAATATTTTATATACACTGTGGATGGTAAACGAGGAAAATACTGATCTGCTGGATATGTGTGAGGCTTGTACCACTGTTTCCTTCTAGTCCTTTGCAGTGCTGCTATACACACAGACGCCCCAGGCGCATGCTTTGGGGCTTGCTGAGACCTGCAGGGAGCCTTTCTGAAGGCTTCTCCTTGCAGATTTCTGTCACCAGAAGGAAACGCTTCCTAAAATTCAACAAATCACAACACAATGGCCTATTCTGCAGACTGGCAGAAAGTACTGCCAAGCTCTTTACCCCTGTGATGTGGGCACTTTCACCTTCTTCCTCTTACATTCTTTACAAGTTGGTTTTTGGACACCATTACAAATGCCCTGGTAGTTCAGTCTAGACTCAGGCACACTTAGAGGTAATCCGCCATAAACCAGGGCAAATTTCAACGGCCAAGTGATATATGAACTACGTAAGTATAATTGATGGCTATTCCTAGGAAAGACACCTTGGATGATTAAATGGTATTTCTACTTCATTCTTAATTCAAAACTGATTATTACCTGTGCAGTTACGTTATACTTCCCAATGTGAAAAATGAAGGTAACGAGATTGAAAACCTCTTTAACAATGCCAAGGAAAAGACACACAGAAATTGCACCGAAACCACGGAAAAGGCATGTGTTCTGATCTTCATGTTTTAAACTGAACGTTCAAAACATCTTTTGTCATTCCTGTTGTCTTCCAACGTGAATTCTCAAAATCTAATAGCATTGTAGCCATTCAGGAGAGACAAATCTCTGCCATGAGAAAGTCATGATATAGTGTGGCCTGTTGCGCTACATCAGAAATGCATCACACCTTGTATGGCTGGTATACCGTTCTCTGACATTTTATGAAGATATGTTAATTAACACTGCATAATATTGCAAAATCTGCAAGTAGAATTATTTTGAACTTTTCGATTCTTCTGTTTTCAAAGCCAGTTAAATATTCCACGGGTGTCTACCATGTAAGGTATTTGTTTAAAAAAAAAAAAGGTGGAGCCATTTTTTTTTATTTAATAGGAAAAAAAGTTTTAGAATGGATAGTCTCTAATGTCAATGATCTGGCTGTTAAAGCACCATTGACACTGATAACACAAGCGAACCATAGTGTACTATGCTTCATACTTAGCGTTCAGGGAAAACTTGATCTGTAGCAGCTCTAAAGAGTAATTCCAATCTCTAGAGAGGAGCCTCAATGATCCCATTAACATTGATCACGTTTGAAAAAGTCTCAGGCATAATACATTATTAATATCACCCCTTTCTGTTTTTTTTTAATGGTTTGAAAAGAAACAAAGGAAATTAGATAGAAATGTCTCCATTAAAATAACATAAGTGGTCAGACTAAAACCCAGCAAAGACAGGAAATCCAGAATTAAAAGTTGCTACTCCTACTGAGTGTCTCCAGACATTAGCTGAACTTGTGTGCTATACTTTGCAATATTGAATCCTGGCATAGGTTCAAAACAAGGTGACTAAAGGATGAGTCACCTCCTTCCTCCAGGTTTATGCCCAAACCTTAATGCATTTTTTGTGTATCATACCAGTAACTGTCTTCTAGTTCTCACTCCTTTAACACATGTGATTGTTCACAGGAATTTCATCTTCCATGAAAGACAAAATCAGGCTAAGAGTAAAAAAACAGAAAGCCTCAAGGGATTTGATGGAAAGACTTTGCTTAGAATGCTCGTCTCCCAGGCTAGATATAACGTAAAAGAAAAAATAAAAAATCTGAAAACCAGAATATATTACCTGACCTGCCCTTATTTTTTTTAAGGAGTGGAAAAGAATTGTAAAGGAACATGTCTCCTATTACTATGTTTAAAGCCAGCTTCAGGATCCAGAGCCAATGTTCATCTCAAATTATACCAGTTCCAAATTTTCCAACAAAATATTTCTTAAATATTTCAAAAGAAGATGGAATTACCCATCTCCATATATAGACACCTTACACCATGCAGAAATATGAGCTTGAGGTGGAACCATGACGTAGAGGTCAGACCACCAGCTAGCACTGAGGTATGTTGAACTGTCAGAGGGAGCGTCCTGTTGCCCTGTGTCTACAAAGCCTGTCTAGCCTGGACCAGAGGGACAGGGGCCTTGACTGCTGGGCATGTAAAGTGTGTGAGTATACAGAATAGAAACCTTAGAACAGAAAGAATAGAAATTGCTATCTACCCACTCAACCCATCCCACTTAGCAAATAAATTTTAGATTTCATGCTACTGAGTGGCATGGTTCCCTTTTTGCTCATTCCGCCCCACATTCCCTCATGGCATCACTTCCTTATCCACAGACTTATATAAAAAAGTACCTTGTCACCCTGTAAACATAGTTATGAGCTTTGGCCACTTCTCTAAGGACAATACCTGTCATCTAGTGTGTGCGTTTTTAAAAGCAAGTTGCATCTTTATATCACACAGAAACTTAAGAGAAAGTCAGCAGAAAGCTCTTACGTCCACAAAACAAGAGTACATAATCGATCCTATCTGACATAATACCCGACAAATAATTATTCATAAATTCTTATTCTAGGTATGCAATAATAGAATTTCATAAGTCATGAAGGTATTTGGAAAGAAATTCACAGACCTTTTCCATGTGCATGCATGAGAACAGCAGTGGACTCTTGTCAAGATCAAGGGAGCTCTCGGGGCACTATATAGGAATTCAGGCGCCAACACAGAAGAGCAGCACTGGGAATCCTGCACTGAGGCTGAATGCAGCTGCACAGAGCAAGATTGCTTTTACAAACACCCATCTCCAAAAGCTGCTTTTGAAACAGATACATATTGTATTGGTTTCTTCAGAACAAAGATGCATGATGTGCCATTAGTGAACTGACTAGTATTATTCAAGAGAGAACGTTCTCATAGTAGGGCATAAAAACTCTGTATGGAAAGGAAAAGGCTAAGGAAATCCTACATGGCCCTCTCTGAACGCTTTTTCCTCTCCAAAACTTAAAATATCTAGGGAGTTGCAGCCAACAGACAAACCTGTTTATTCTACCCACGTTGCCCTAGATATGATATTTTTATGACCTAAGAAGGATAGAGCCCATAATATTACAACAAAGATTTGTAGGCTGGGGTCACCAACCGGAACTGCAAAACTGACTGCAAATTTTTGCAAGTAGTCCAAAGTAAAAGATCACTCTGGCATTGCAAATAGGTTTACTAAAAGAGTTTACTTAGCTGCCAAATCAATACAGAACAACAGCAAAAATACCTTTTTCTTTTTCTTTACCAATAGCAAACTTTCCTAGTGGGAGTGCCACTAGTCACAGAACTATATCTGTGCAGTTTTTTGAGCACAGCAAAGTCTTCAGTTCTCTCTTAAAAATGATACTATAGGGAAAAGCATTTTCACTTTGTTGAAACAGATTTCCTTCTTTTTTAATGTGAACCTTCAAAAGATTACCACATAGCGCTTCTGTACTAATGTATTCAGGTTAATCTAGTTGGTTTATGGTTCCTTGTTATATTAAGTACAGGAAAATCTTATTTAATTTCAAACCAAGCATCAATGATTTTCCATTCCTTTTTCACAGTAACCTTTGGTGAATGAAAAAAAGCTTACATATGAAATTATTTATGTATACACTTTGATTTCATATATGTATAAACAGGCACACGTGTACCTCCATAGATAGATAGATTTAAAAAAAAAAAATCAAAGAAATGTGGTTGCTAAAGTTTTCTTTCAGAGAACAATAGCAAAAACAGCAGGGGGCAAGCAGCAGCAAAGAAATAGGAAGAGCTTTAGAGTGAATAGCGTGAAAAGATCCCAAACACATTAGAAACAGATTTGCGTAATAGTATTTCAGCATTAGGGGAATATCTAGTTATGTTGCCTTTTAAAGTGCATCCCCAAGCAGTTAATATCAATTACCATAAGCAGGTAAAATTCCAGTTCTGTCTTTGTACTTTTGTGAAGCAGATTTCATTCTTTAGGGGAGATGTTTTCTATTTGCACCCACAAAAAACGTAAGAAAGGAAATTCATATCATTTTTGAAGATGTAGTTCAAAACCAAATGCTTTTATTGATAAGTAGTTTTATATTTGTTCTATACATATTAAACTAAATACTACAAATAGTAGGTATTTCCTTTAAGAAAAACAAAGCTTACTCGCCAGCTGAATCCCACCAGGCTTTATAAAACTATACAAAGCCACTGAAATCCAGCTACCAGAGAAGATTACAAAACGATTTGTACTGGTGTTCACTTCAAACAACTTGATTTTTTCCAAGAAACCATTTGTCTCAAAACAGGGCCAGTTGCCTCCTATTAAATCTTAAATCTTTTTGCTATGCTTTCCTCAAGCTGTTGCCAAGGCTGACTAGTTTATAGTATAGTTGGTTATGGTATACGACAATCTGTTGCTAGTCAGTCAGGTATAGAGGCAGAGCCACAGGCTCAGCTATATGTAAAACCTATTGGCGGCTGCGGACCCAGCTCAGGAAAAGCAGCATTACATCTCATGATAGGAGAAAGGGATAAACAGGGGGATAGGTGGCACAGACTTCAGGTGTCTAAGTGTCGTCTTCTGGCCCTGGAAAGATGTATCAATTCAAAGAAAGGTAACTATTCTGCTCGAGGCAGCTAGACTCTGAACAGTAGTTCACACATTAATATGGAAGGTTATCACCCTTCTCTGCTCTTATTTCTCTATCAGCCAACCACAGAATCTTGAATAACCATTTCCATTCGTATTAGAGTTGAGGGACAGCTCTGCTAATAAGTTGTAAACCCCTTTCTGTTTAAAGGTAGACTAATTTAAGTACTCAAAGTCCACACATCTATTTGGATTTTCCTGACATTTCATATTTGCTCTGGAGTTCAGCAAGATTAACATTTTGAGGTCAAAGTCATTCGAGTCCTCAGAAAGTAATGCTTGTAATAAAATCCATGCCTGCCTTTATGCTGGCAGATGTTAATTACCTCTCTTCTACAACCTCAGATATCAGAACAGAACTATAGCCTCTCGTAAAATGGTCTTGATCATTCAACACTTACTCAATTAATTTTAAATATTGAAAATAATGCTTTAAAAGGAATTCAGTTCCCTAGATAGCTTCTATGATCTAAGTAAACACTGCTTCTCCATCTCCCTACTGTCAAAGTGGTTCTTGTTTGTTTATGAGAAAGAAAATAATCTGAGTATTGAAGAAGAAACCCTACTTACTTTAGCATCGAAAGCACTCCTTTTACTCGGTAGCAGACTGGGTGGGGGTATCTGTTTCCCCTCTGCTGGATTTGCCTCAGGACATAACAGGGGGAAAAGCTGGAGAAATAGAAGATAGCAAAGCATCCGCATCAAGATTTTTCAAAAACTCTAAATTACACGTGCACACGCTGGAGTGGAAGGTTGAAAGGTGCTGCTCTACAGAAGCTTAAAATAATCCAAGTCAGAGATGGTCTTTTCTTTTTCCTTCACCCTTATCCATGAAGCTTCATCCCTGTCCTAGTCCTGACACCGATATGTATATGAATGGGCCATTAACTGGTTCAGAGAGCTGAATAGCTAAGTATCTCCCCAAAAAAGTGATGGGAGGAGGCAGTTAGCTGTCTGAGCCAGTTCAAGCTGAACAGAGGAAAAGGAACAGGACCACAGTATCCCTAAAAAGCCCTGACTTGAGCTTGGTTTCTGTCGTCTTTAGAGCCTCCCTCCAGTCCTAACAACAATTACAAGAGTGCTGGAGCCTGGAAGAGATTGCTGACCTTTACCTAGACATTTGGTGGATACACAGCTTGTGCTACTTTAATTAAATATAGGGCTGATAGCCTGGACCAGTGGTCAGAAACTCATTAAAGTAATGAGAATGCCTTTGCAGCTACCTTCTAGGCTATCTTTGTAAACTCTTCAGGCAATATTAGAGATTGCAGGGTTGCAAACAGGTCCAAAAATCTACTAGAGGAATAAATGATGATGGGGGCTCATTATCAGATGAGAGAAATTAATCCAGATGGCTGGGAACAGGGATAGGGCAAGTTCAACCTAGTTCTGTTTATTTCAACTAAAACCCTTCCATCCCCAGCATATCAGTGAACTGAGAAAATGTCTGCATAAAATTCGGATTTGTAGTATAGTTCTGAAATGCCTAGGGAAAGCATCTGATGCTCAGATATCGAGATTTAATTAAATTTAAAATTCAGTTAATAAGACGGACAAGTTTGAAAGATTCGGTATGAATCTACATCTGAACTTTTCCCAAATCTCTTTTCCTAAAGCGCCTGGAACCAGAGGTTCCCCCAGGATTAACTTCTTGAGCATCCCTTCCCTCACAACCTCTGTCAAATCTCTGTTCAAAACCTCCAAAAGCAAAGCAAAACCACAGAGCCATAGCTATGAGATCCCTGCCATCAAAGTCTAAGAAGATGTCTCTACAGTATTGCTACATAACACACAGTACAAGCACTTGTTAAACTCACAACAGAACTGGTTTTATTAGAGAAAATTGTGAGCAACCTTACAAAAGCCTTTGCATGATCATTTAAAACTCTGCATTGGCAAAAAGGCTTCTGAGCTTGTAGTGCCTTAAATTTTCCAAACAAGGGCATACAGCTCGTCAGTCCAAATGTAAAAAGTTTGCCTGGTTGATTTTATTTCCCTTGGCTTTTTTCCCTTTTTCTTGATAGAAGACAGCTCCATTGCTATGCTGATAAAAGAGCAGGAAAGCTACATGATACCGCCACCTCCATCAAAAATCACTTCCCTGTCAAAAATCTATATATTACTGTTGTAGCTGAAAGTGGCTTTGGTGTAGATTCAAGGAAATGCTACTGGGACACACTATCTGTGTTTGCATTAGGGCTTCTCTCTGGTCTGGCTAGTAATTGTTTCAGTCAGAGAACCTTTTTTTGTCTGTGCTGTACTTGTCAACCGCTTAGTGGGCAGGCTGTTGGGAAAACTGAAGCTTTGAGAAGCCTGTTTTCAAGGTAATTAAAAGTAAAGATTTTTCCTCTTGTTTTTTTTTGCTGCCCCAGGATTTTTGCTCTTGAGCAGAAACTCCCTATTTGAAGTGAACAGCGCTTTCAAGAATGACATCTTTGGTCAGTACAGCTGCACTTGTGCAGCAGTGATTTTATTATGCAGTGCTGTGTTTAGCCAACTGAGAATGAGACGACAATTAAAATAAAGCTCTTATAGAGTACCTGCTCTCAGGCAGACATATTATGCGCTTATAAGAGATAACATGCCTCAGAGAATGAAATGGCAAAATTCAGCTAAGATGTAAGCTCTTTTGAAAAATACCCGTCACCAGTTAAACTGTGCCGATGTATACCAGAGCTGTTGTCATCTGAATAATTCCACAATGAGTCATGACAATAAAGCAGAATTCCTATGGCAGAAGAACAGAGAAGGGAGAGAATTTAATGATTCTTTCTTTGGAAAGAATGTGTCAAATAGGCCTATTTTCTATGACGCTACCATTCCCAGCTGGATCTACAAGTTATTACCAAGATATACCCTGCTGCGATAGCGGGACCTGTATTTAAAATGTTAATAAAGGAAGACAACAGAAGTTCTTATCTTTACCCTGCACAGCTCTTTCCACGTTTTCCTTGGATCTGTTCTCTTCTTTTCTTTCCTATCTTTTCCACTTTATTGTATTTGGCAAAAAACTGAAAAAAAGGTGTTAAAAGAAAAAAAAAAGGGAAAAAGATGATATTAGACAAATCAGTATGTTTCTGTCCATATGCTCTCTCCAGAAATCAGAAGATACAGTGAAAATCACTGATATCAGACAAGTAAAAGAAAGGCTCTAGCAAAGACTGTAATAGGTCATAATAGCTGCCAGCATAATCCATCACTGTTCAGGGCCTAACTTCACAGGGCGGAAAAAAAGGAAAAACTCCACTGAAAAGGGCTGCACCTGTTTAATAGGAAGACAATTCAGCTCCACGAAGAATGACTGCAAATCTTCTCACTCCCTAGCCTTCCACCCTTGTATCGAAACACACTGAGGTGAGAGTGACAATCTAGTGGTTAAGGCAATTAATAGTCAGCTCCAAAATTTCTTCATTTGCAACTTTGGGAAATGAGGTCAGGAACAAATTTTTCAAATTCAGAAATTGATTTTCAAACATTGCTCTCAAAACTGTAGTGAGCTCCAACTATGACACTTAGGGGTCAGTTAACAGGCTTAATGATCACAGATCACATGCTGAAGTGCTAGAATGAAAACCACCTTTGGCTCCATTTCGGGTTCTGAGTAGATCTGAATTTATGGATTATGGGAAACGGATATATTCATATCTGCTTTGACAACTGAGGAAAAGTATATTTAATATTTTCAGCTATACTTCAGTTACATAAAATGGCTGCGGAAAAGTTTTATTTTTAAATTTCATGCCTTAATTTCAGTTTGTTCGCTTTTTTTTCCTAAAGTATCAAGTCACTTCATACCAACACAAATAGGAACACTCTGAGTTACAGGTCAAGCTATTTCATTACGGCCACCCATTCAGAGCAGCAAGAAGAGAATATCTTTCAAACATCTTTCAAAATATCTTTCAAGCTGTTCTGTATTGCAGCTGCCCTCTGTTGAACTTGCTCAGGTTTTGCTAGGCTTATAGAAGTAGCGGGTAATTTTTGGAGTTTCCCTGACATAAATGAAGTTTCTTATTAGTATGTAGATCTACAGAAATTTATTACTTAGAAAAGCTGGAGATATATTATTTATCGGTTAGAAAAAAATGACAAACTGATATTATTTGTTAAATTCTAGCATTTGCGTGTTAAACTGTTTTGGTCAATAAGCTGTCACTTATGCAAGTAAAATTAGTAAAACATATACATAGTGATGCAATATAAAGTTCCAATGTAAATTTGATGTATGTGTATTATGAGTTATATGCACTTAGAATTAGGCATATTAATGTTTTAACAAAGTTAACAAACATAAATAGCAAATGTTTAGAAGATGAATATATAAAGTAAACAATGTACGAAAGCATACTTACGGTGGTGATTTCTGGAACTACTTTCCTCAGGAATCATATTGAGACCTGGCCTTCTGACAGAGCCAGGTTAATGCAAAGTAGCAGGCTGGTGTACCCATGGATGCGTATCAGCAAATATATATTTATATGAGTAAAAAATATAAATTTATATTGCAGTGCTTCCTGAAATAAAGCTGTTATTTCTAGTATTCCCAGAGTGACTGGGTAGAAAAAAACCTAACCAAAATAAAAGCATTAACAGACCAGATTTAATTCCAAACTAATGTGACGAAGTGTCGTAATGACTTCTAAGATAAAACTTAAATATAAATTAAATACTACATGTATACTATTGTGCTATGGCATATTATGCGTATATTTCATATGATGCATATATACGTAAGAACTCATGAAATAGCTTAGAAAATTTTTAAAATATCTTTTAATGCATATATAAATCAATAGGCTAAAACTTATAAAAACATAGTAGGAAAATGACGACATTCAGCAAATGAAGTTTTGAAATATTTAAAGAGTTCCAGATATTGTTCACAAGAATTCTCACTGAACTTCAAGCAGTTTTCAACATTTTTAATTTTGACACTTCTTCGTCATTAAAAAATGGACATACCTTTGTAACCAATTCAAATGCTAAATCTGCCTAAAATGTTAGCTTTCATCTTTTAATCATCCCACTGTCAATGTTTCTGATTCAGAGGAATATATAATATACGCTTGGAAAACATTCAGAGACTGGAGTGATGATGTCAATGTAAGAGGAGAACCAGATAAATGACATCCAGTGTTTCAGCACCACTGTAAAAGAAAATGTATACTCTCAGCAAGAGACTGATTTAATAGTTGAGTTGATCTTAGTTAATGCTTAAGTAGATAACTTAATTACTGACAAAGATCGTAATAAGGTATTTAATGCTCAAAGCATCTTACAGTTGTTTTAGTATTAGTAATTTTGATTGCATATTGTATTTCTAGCAATTTAGACCATATCCTCAGGCACTCAAAATTCTTGTAGATTCATGGAAATCTGCAAATATCTTCACACCAGCCTGTCCTCACAGGCGAGCCTAAAATTTCAGCATGTACGCCTGTATTAAAAATCAGCAGGTTGACTTTCAAAGACACTGAATACTGAAGCAACTCATACTGCAGTAATAAAGATCAGTTACTTGCCTGTATCAGGTATACAAACTATAATACTCGATTATAAGATATCATATGCTATCTCAAACTCCATGCTAAAGTTGACCTGAATCTGACACTGATTGACATTGTAATATAATATTAAAGAGTTCAGGTTGCCTCATTGAGGGACTTGCACAACACATCATTTCAGATGTTTTGCCCCTACTCTTTACCAAATATATTGTTCAACTTAGTTTTAGGACCAGACATTAAACTTGCAGTTAACTCTAATTAATGACACTTTCTCTAAGAATACTACTCTGTGTTTCCATGTGGTGCCAGTCTTACTCAATTTGGCTAAGAAACAGTAACGAAATCTGTAAGGACGGACTCTATTGGAGGAGGTAAAAGCTTAGAATTCTCAAATCCAATTTTTTACTTTAGTCCAAATTGGAATAAGAATTCTGAGCTATGCTAACATTTTTCATGAAACAAAATTCCAGTGTTACCTTTTCATGGAATCTAGGAAAAAATGTATTTTCAGCCCTAAGCTTCAACGTTCAGCCTCTTTCTTCCCTGCTCCCAAATCCAGTCCTCCACTACAGGTCCATTTAACCTTAACTCATCCCAATCTATGACACACTCTGTGAGACACTTCTATTCCTTTATAATTAATTTCAATTTGAGCTGCATTGGTCAAACAGGACAGCCACTGCCTAAAGCTGAGGTATTTCTATATATCCATTTTAATTCCCATGCAATAAAGTATGAATTACAAGGCATCTGCAGAGCTCGTGCAGTTCTAGACTGTGGATAGCTTGATTGACCAGTCTTTGAGAATGGTACAAGATGGCCAGATATTGTACATATCCATAAATCCAAGTATGTTTTGAGGGTTTGGAGCAGGTTCAGGCTGGAGGACATAATTCAAGGATTCAGTGGCCACATATTAAGAAGTCTGTACAGAACATCTAATAAATGAACATTTTCCAAAGTCTAAAAATGTCAAGAGTTGAAGGAAACAACAAAGAGACAAATGGCTGTCTCTGCCAAATACCAACTCCCTGTTGCATAAACTAGCAGTGCCAAGCCTCCTCAAAGGTAAGTACCCAGTGGGTTCTTTCTGTTTTAACTGCAGCAAAGAATACATTATTTCCTTCCCTTGTTCTTGTACGTGTGCAGAGCATTTTAGATGATACTCTGAAAACAAAATCAAAAGGAAATATTTTCTGGACCTTGATACTTGGTTAGAGAATTGTAATCCAAATTGTTAGGTTTTTGCAAAGGTAGGATACATGTAAGTTGACATTAATAGTGAACTGGCAATTGCCAGTTCTCCTTAGAGTAACTACAGTAATATAGTTCAATGTAAACATTCCATACTCTAATAACTGGTAACCATATCATGTTCTGATATTTAAATTAATACTCATTTTGGTTTTCACTTCATCATTTTTAGTTTTGCAAGTGCCTAAATATAACTGGGATCTGCAGACAAAAGCAGCTGTACATCAAGAGGCATGTGCTGCAACCTAGGCAGAAATGTACGTGGAGTTCTGAGCCTCATCTTAAACTCCCTATTCAAGCAATATTCCTAGTGCCATCTGTTGTTGCATTTGAATGTTGTTAGTCTTCTAACATTAGCTGATTAGTCTTTCCTTGTGCATCTGAAATAATGAAAATGTCTCAAAATACATTTTCACAGTAGAGACTGTACTAAATGGAGAGAAAATGGCATGGGATCAGTTCATTCTAACAAATGGCAAAGGAGAGAAAATAGCTGTTTTGAATTCCTTAATTATAAAAATGTTATTAAATATTTGTACTTCAAATATTTAATACATCTCATTTAAATCTTTCCAGTGTAATCTTATAAATATATATCCATCATATTTTAATGTATATGTCTTATAGATATACATACACACACACTTCTGGGGACAAATCAGGTATTTCTAAGTAGAAACAATTATAAAATGACTCAGTATCTGGAAATATACTACCAAAGAGAACGCGGTAGTAACTTGCTCCAAGGCAGCCACATTTAGCTTTGCCCATCGCCACAGTCAAGCAGGACTCCCCCGGCAGGAAAGCACGCCCTTCTCCAGTCCCGGAGCCTTGTGTATACATCTCTGTGGGTATATTACACGGCATGACGCTCTAGCTGAGCTTGCTGTAATTATCCCTCCTGAGGAACAGGATATATTAGCCTGAGAAAAGTACAGTATTAATGGGTTTTCGCTGTACTACTACTATTGTCCTTCGAGAAAGGCTAACAGGCTTCAGAAGCTGAGGGTGGGGAACTTGTGTCCCCGTTCTGCTATGACAGTCACGTTGTCTGTCAGGGAAACTCACCAGGTCAATCCCTTCCAGGAGCTGGGCTATGCCTGAAGCTCACACACTGGAAGTGACACAAGTACCGAGAAGCTAGTTATGTGCCCAGGAGCTAGAAGTGAGCCCAGAGGAAAGAAAGTATATATATGCACGTATACCGTAACAGAAACAGCAAGGAAAACATAGACATAATATTGGCCCAAGTTTCCTTAAAAAGGAGGACAGCAACGTTTGGGAGATGGGACCCTGGCACAAAGAGAATGGAAATGGAGTAGGAAAGACCTGATTAAGGGGGGAGGGAGGGTGGTGCGTGGAAGGGCCTACAGGAAAACTAAAAAGGTACAGACAGAAGTAACTAATTCTAGCAGAGCCAATATCTCAGCGGTTTTTACCCAGATGTATCCTGATAAGCATTTGGATAATATGGTCTGGTGTTTTGATCTGGTTCTACATGCCCTTAAAGCCTTCTACACCAGTAGAAATAACCCAGCAAATAAAAAATTAAAACCTTTCTGCTGGGTATAGCAAATGGAATTGGCTAAAAAATGGTCCAACAAGCAACAGAGCCAGCACGAAGGAAGGGGTGGGAGGAGATGGATTTCCCCTTTCAGCAGGCTCAGCCGTAACGTGCAGCTTCACTCAAACAGTACCAATTTTTTTTCCTCTAAAAATTAGTTCAGAGACAGGTTCCTGATATCCAGCCACCAGAGTAGTACATTCAGCAGCACTAGGCAAAACTTGATAATGAGAATACCTACTCACTGACTGAAATTGAAAGGAAAGAACAATCGTGTTTGGAATTTGGCAAGAACACCAAGCTTAAAATACTGATTTTACAAAAACACTGGGTAACACGGAATCAGCCCAAGCGTTGTTCTATCACATCTGAAATGTAGAAAGCAGAAACGGTATCCTTTAATACTGTGCTATCAATAACAATGAAAGAAAAAGAGCTGCTGTGGTAGCACCCTCATCAAAGTCCTGATGCTACTCTAGTACTGGCACTAAGGGTGCTCTGAATTTTTCAAACAATGGTCACCTGCAACTTCCTACACTCCTGAACTTCCATTAGCC
The DNA here is from genome assembly GCF_000699105.1 of Pygoscelis adeliae. NCBI lineage: Eukaryota > Metazoa > Chordata > Aves > Sphenisciformes > Spheniscidae > Pygoscelis > Pygoscelis adeliae. The sequence continues at coordinate 1,147,076 of NW_008825073.1, read as the reverse complement.
TCTGTAGACTAACGTAATAGCTCTTCCTCTGGAATTCCTGGTTCTTCTAAGTCTTTGGCATTGCTGATAACTACAAGTAAATAGGAAGCTCTGTTTCCTCTCTATTTCCCCACAATATTTTGAAAGTTTGAATTTGATGTTAGCATTTCTTCTGCTGCAGAAATCTCAACTTTTCACTATCTCTAATTATGGATGATTCACGTTATAACAACACTGATTGCCTTGGTAAGAGTTGGTGCCCCACACTGATAAGCTACCAATCTCAGGATATGCCTACAGTGTTAGGCATCTCCACCTGTGGATCACTTCTAATAAACATAAATCTCCAACCTCATCACCTGAAGGTAAATTAGATAAGAAGAGACAGACAAATTTGGATGACCAAACATCACATCTTTGCCAGCTGTGCATAAACTACATGTAGTATGTGGGATAATGTGAAATACGTATAGGTTATTAAAATTTCTGTCCAAGATTTAAACAAAGACTATGTAACCTATTATTCGTAAGATTATGATTTTTAAAAAAATTAAACGTTAACTTATCAGTAAGATAATTATTTTCCAGCAACGTACATCAGATGTGGAATTCCTTTAAATATAACTGTCCCGTATTTGTCTTCCTGCTTTAACCTAAAATGTATTCACATGATAAAGCTTATTCAGGGATAATGCAAAATAAATGCATTTTCATAAAAGATCCATTTCAGTCTACTGCATACAGGTATACTGAAGACAGGCTATGCATATTAAACCTCCACGTAAAAATATCTGAAAAAATATTGCTATCCCAGCACTTTCTCCTATTTCCAAAACTAACTGAATCTGCAGATGCACAGGATACTTAACTAGAAGCAGGGATAATGTATGCATCATTCCTTTTACTCGCTACTTCCTCTCATAGCTCTCAGCATACAGGTCTGATACTATACGTAAGAATGAGACAGAAGAAAGAACTTTACAAATTGTGCCAAATAACATTAATCCATTGAAAAGGACATAAATTAATTCTCTCTTTTCTGGGACTGAAAGCTAGATATCTGTGAGTAAGTATTCTAGAAGCTCTTATTTCATTCCTGAATTGAGAAACCTTCATTAATTTGGGCCATTAATTGTGGAGATTCATTACTGGCATATTTTCATCACTTTAGTATCCTTTTAATGTATTCTTAATGAAATGCTTCTATTTTCACACAGGCCTTCTGTATCAGAATTAACTTGGGCAGCTTTGCAAAAGCTGCACTATAAAAAAAGGCAGATGAATAAGCCATGTGCTTATCATAAAATACTATGATTTACTAATAATGCTAAGCGCGCTCCAGTATCAGGCACTACGTAATAAAGGCTCTGTATGTGCAAGTGCAAGTTGCACCTTGCCAAGTGCAAGGTCCTGCACATGGGTCGGGGCAATCGCAAGCACAAATACGGGCTGGGCAGAGAATGGACTGAGAGCCGCCCTGCGGAGAAGGACTTGGGGGTGTTGGTTGATGAGAAGCTCAACATGACCCGGCAATGTGCGCTCGCAGCCCAGAAAGCCAACTGTATCCTGGACTGCATCACAAGAAGCGTGGCCAGCAGGTCGAGGGAGGGGATTCTGCCCCTCTACTCTGCTCTGGTGAGACCCCACCTGCAGTACTGCGTCCAGCTCTGGGGCCCCCAACATAAGGAGGAAATGGACCTGTGGGAGCGAGTCCAGAGGAGGGTCATGAAGATGATCAGAGGGCTGGAGCACCTCTCCTATGAAGACAGGCTGGGAGAGGTGTGGGTGTTCAGCCTGGAGAAGAGAAGGCTCCAGGAAGACCTTATAGCAGCCTTCCAGTACCTGAAGTACCTGAAGGGGGCCTACAAGAAAGCTGGAGAGGGACTTTTTACAAGGGCATGTAGTGATAGGACAAGGGGTAATGGCTTTAAAGTGAAAGAGGGTAGATTTAGGTTAGATATAAGGAAGAAATTCTTCACTATGAGGGTGGTGAGGCACTGGAACAGGTAGCCCAGAGAAGTTGTGGATGCCCCATCCCTGGAAGTGTTCAAGACCAGGTTGGATGGGGCTTTGAGCAGCCTGGTCTAGTGGAAGGCGGCAGGGGGGTTGGAACTAGACGGTCTTTGAGGTCCCTTCCAACTCAAACCATTCTGATTCTATGATGTTTATTGTTTTCTATACAGTGACAATTCTGCCCTTTAAAAAACGTGCATCTGTGAAATCCTGTCTTAGAAGCAGGCCAATTTGTCTATTTAGT
>NW_008825073.1:1110998-1144808 GCF_000699105.1 Pygoscelis adeliae | reverse complement strand
ATTTTCCTTCCAAACTCACACATAACTCCCAGTGGCATTAATGGGACACAAAATGTGTGCAATACAGAGAGGTAAAAGGACTCCTGCAGTGTTAAGGTAAGATACCCAGGAAAATCTGGATGAGCTGCATGTTAATTATCTACCAGGTATTATTTATTTCATATCTAATATGAAATAAATAATAGGAAAATAATGCTGGCAAACATATACATTTGGATACAACACACGCTCCAGAAGTACACAGCTCTTCAGGGTTCTGAGACATAAACCTAGTATAGTTAACTGGACTGAAAACCATGTGGCTAAATTCTTTCCTATTCTCTGGACCTTTCCCTGTACACCTTTGTTAGGGTGATAAGAAAAAAAGGCATTCAGATCCTATTGACAGATATTTGATACAAAATTCATGATTGCAGGTACATAATATTACCCACCTGTAGTTGTAGCATATTCACCTTCAGTGACATTATCTGTGGTTTCCCTTTCGCAATTGTAATGCTAAATCCAGTTTTCAATTAACAGAAAAGACTTTTAAAATTAACTTTGTTTCATTTGTGTAACATCCATCAGTTTATTTTCAAATTTAATTTCAAATTCTTAGTATTTTTAAATTAGAGAAAGAAATATATAGATTCTCACTGAAAATACCTTTGACACAGATGTTTCCTTTTATAGGTATACTGTAACACATCTGTAGGCATCAGTTTATTAATTGGATAAAATCAAATATGTTTTTCAAACCTAATTCTCTGCAGAGTTACTCTCAATTCACATTGGTGAGAGTCCATTGAAACGAGCTGCAGCTGTGCAAATGCTCCAATGGTTAGTATTTGGAGTTGCGTTCAGCAGTCCATTTCTAATCAGTATCGTTTTTAAACGTATTGCTAAAGGTTCACTTGGATCAATGACTTAATCACAACCTTAACATTAATTATACCTTAAATAGTTAGTTGAGCAGCCTGCACTTCAGTTTTGATCAAATACTCTCCCAGAATGAAAGGACAGACCAAAGACGGAGACTGCTTGCGTTCACCCAACTTTTAATTTCATTTCACAGCCAGAAATATGCAGTTTCCCCTCACTAGATCTGCAACCTAGATCACATGCAACAATTTGTCTTGCAACAAAAAAGACTGGCAGAAAAATCACAGTGTCAAACACAATCTTTTTCATTAAAGAGAAGTATTTTAGGAGTTTTGTTGTTTTTCACCTTTGTGACATAAAGTTTCATAAGGCTGTATTCCTTTTAGCACAAGTGTCCTTAAATGTCACTGGCTCATTAATGCAAGTATACTTACTTCTGCTTATAATTATAGGTTACTTATGATTAATGTGCATTTTTTAAATAGTGCCTGTTCCACTGAGGATTTTTAAAAATGGATAATTAGAAGCATCTCCTTGAGAAGAGGAGTTAAATATTCTAAAACTTAACCTACATAAGTATTTGCACATAATAATCACAGAGTTTATATGAACAATTCCAAATTATTTGTAATGCAACTTAATACAAGTCTAGTTTTCCTAATCCTTCCTATCACCTTATGGAAGGGGGGGGGGGGAAGCGATACCAAACAATATACAATGCAACAAAGATACAATATAGGAACCGATGTATTTTAATACTATCAAGCTTCTGATCAAAGCCCAGGTCTCAATCTTGGAAGCCGAGCACTTTGGTCTCACAAAGCCAGGTACTGCTATGGGACATCCCTGTGGTCTCTGTTCCGTGAGATGTGTTCTGTGTCCTTATATGGGCAAAGAAAACATGCCCTCACAGGATGAAAGGCTTGTATTCCAGTGGAACAAAGATGACCATAACTTTCCCCAAACAGAAGATGATGTGTGTGACTTGTTCTGCAACCACAATCACCTTGTGCTACCTTACAGAAAGCACGAAACTTAGGAATACTTACTGTGAAAGGGCATTTCCAAAGATTTCATGAGACCTGGATGAGGCCCACAGTGATCTTAAGTTCTTGTTTCCTGAAGTTCTGATTTAACCTATTTATCTGATACATACAACCGATCTGAATTGGTAGAATTCCTTACAGCTAATGAAACTAGTGGCAGCTTCCCAGATCATTGGGCTACAGTTGCAACATTTTAATTCTGATAGCACATTCATTCCACTCACAACAGTATTTCAGTGATCTATATTTTCCCCTGTATTGACAGAGTTGTTTATGGTACTCCTCAGGTACAGGCCTTGGGTCCCGTTCTACATTTATCTGCTCCCATTAAGTGGTGTCATTAAAGACATTTCGACAGCTCTCTCGGCACTCTATGAATGTTTGTGACATTAAAGCTTGAATGTCTTCAAATTTCCTACAGCTAAATGTTGACAAGCTTGAATTCTTATTTATTGGTTCCCTGCAGTAACAAACTGCATGTTCATCTTTGACAGTTCCTTTCATGATGAGCTCTGTCCACAAAAGGCTGATGTTTTGAAACTATATGTGAGCAAACCCACATATTTTAAGGGCCAAATTTATTGCAGCACTAAAAAAAAATTAAAAATATATAAATATGAAAGGATATAACGAGATGTTTAAATATTGTACTTAATCACATGCACTTATTTCAAGCAAGCAAGTTCCATCAGAAAAAAACTCCAGCTTTTGTTTCAGTATGGGATGAAGAGACAAGTATCCTCATTCCCAGCTCCACTAAAAGACAAGGCTCCCACAATTATAAATTAGCAAATGCAGATCAGGATTTTATATCACTGTCCAAATTCTACGTACAGCACGTATAGAAAACTCAGAACTTTCAAATTAGATTAATTTGCTTGTTACTTCCTTTTAGATGGTCCACGAAACGTTAACTAAACAAGCTTAGCCAAGAAGCTGAGCTTATGTAGGCGTTTTCCCCATTTTCTATTAAGCTGAACATTTTAAACAATACAGAAGGGAGTGGAGTAGTAATTATTTTCTTCATCTGAAGGAGAGGAAAAAAGGTTCATCTAAGGCATTAGGCTCGACTAATAATTATATTAATAAAAAACCCCAAAAAACCCCAAAGGCCAAGTGATCACAATTCACAGAATCTCAGTGTCACGTTAAGCCAATATATAAAGTCAGCATACACAAAAACATAAATGTTCCCTAAGCAGGTCTTCAAGAAATATCATGGAGACTTTTAATATAGACAGTGTACTGGGAATATTTGTTTACACAGAGCCTACAAATTCTGTATATACCAGAAGATAAAAATTTAATGATATTGTAGTCTCTACCGGGTACTAGAAATGTCCGAACATGGACTAAAAGAGAAAGACAATCAAACGACAGTGAAAAACTTTGTTCTATATTCATTCACCCTTTGAACATGGTTGACATGAAGATCTTTATTTCCTGTGCCTACCCATCTCCATATGCCTTGTGCTGTTGTACTCAATATGCAAACCTGGGTAACATTCTGCAGTGGAAATATAAATCATTAAATCTACAGATGGCAAGGGCAAGAAACAAGCCACCCAGAACTCAGAATAAATAACTCACAGAAGCCATGAGGCCAAGATAGGAATGTGTTCTCCTTATTTTCTGTGCTGAAATACTTTTCCGGAGGTTTAGAAATAGGTATTTACAAACAAGAGTTAAGTGACTTAACTCTAGAAGTCATTTTTTCCTGTGGTATCAGCAGGGTAACATTGATTTATTTGGGGACAAGTTCAAGCCCAGCATTTGTTCTTTGTAGACTGCCTCTCTAAAGGTGAAACTCATAGTTCAAGTCTTATACACCAAATAAATTCCACTTAAATCTACTTTGATGGCTTAATTGGGGTGTATGACTTGTGTTGGCCTCCTGCAGAGTGTTGGATTTCACTCTGTATTATTTGACCTTATTGTGAGAACAGCGTTGCATCTTTTACTGTTTGTTTTATTCATGATCCTGAGGTGAATACAATAAATAAAAGCTTGAAAAAGCATTCTTGAAGCAATTCTACTGTTAGAGGAAAACACTGTTTAGCTTACTCCGGGGTAAGCTATGGGACTACAAGCACCAGCGGTGCTCAGTTTAACTGTTCAGTCTACATACCTGGTTCGACTTCATTTATGATTTTACAATCCCCCCAAAATCCCAGTCTCAGTTGTTAAAGTGGCATGAGGTGCATACAATACAGAATACGCAGAATACTCATAAAAGGGTTTTTCCTCTTTACCAAACTATTCTGGGAATATATTATGGGAAATGGTCACATCTAAATCAAGCATGGGGAACAATTCCCTTGCTGATGACTGACTAGGAGTTTCAGATACATATGCAAAGTGCATATTTGCACTGCAGTTGTTCCATCAGCATATATACTACCTTTTGCTTGCTCTGCTGATGCTCCAGTAACTTGCCAAGTGAACCAATGTGCATCTAGAAATCACACTGCTTCATCAGAACACTACTGTGCTCAGATTAATAAAGACCAGTATTACTAACAGAGGCTTGTCTTCTGGAACCAGTGTCAAATTAATAGGTTTACATGTCTTTCAGATACAGCTCACTCAGCTGCATCTTGGAGTGTTTTTAACTTGTCCACTCTTAAGATTATAAGCTTGTAATTGTGCCCAGTGAGAGGGGGTAAGTAAAGGGACACTGGAGCATGGTGATGGAAAAAGCACCCACGTCCTGTTGGCACAAGCCCCACACCTGGATGGCTCCAGGCCATCAAGTTCCTCCCTCTGCAATTCACCATTTCCCCTGGCAGCACAGAATTCCACGTTGCTTCTCTGCACAGAAACTGCAGCTCTTGCAATGCCTACTGCCTCCATGGCAGCCACAACTGCAGCCACGCCACGCAGAATCAGGCAGGCTTTAGAGAGCAGAGGAGGATGACTGGCAAAGAAGGCAGGGGCCCTTGGGTGTCCCTGGGCCAGAGCAGAGCAATGCAGTGCCCTGGGGGTGCAGACACATGAGGTATTTAAACATAGGAAAGATTTATTACTGAAATACCACCATGGCTTCTGATTAGAAAGAAATCATTCAAAACCACAACTCGAGAGAAAACTTGAGTGGGCTTAGATGCAGTCATAAAAATTGCTGTATTAATCTATGAAGTTCATGCTTCCAACATGTCTTCCACTGTGCAGAAAGAAGTGAGCGTACCGAGCCATACTGCAGATGCACCAGGCAGATTTGAAAGAAATCTCTCCTACTATCCCAACATTACCCTCAACTCCACTGAGCATGGATTCAGGGTCCTTCAACACCAAACCAAATACAGCAAAGAAACAAGGATGCTTTTGGAAAGCAAATGAGACTTACCCTTTATGTAAGTAATGCAGCAAATGGCTGTCAACGCTAAAAGTGAAGCTACTTCCCTTGGTACTACCTATCACCTGCAGGCCCTTACAAACACTCTGTGGAAAGCATGACCTTGAAGGAGGAGTAAGAAAGGCTGTAAGTCCCCTGATAGAAACTCTCCTCATAAACCAAACACACTCCTGCCCTTCAAAGGAAATGACAGCCCATGACCTCATGTTCCAGGAACTTTTTGTGTCTGTTGTATTTTTTAAGATACAGATACTAAGTCTGGAGCAAAATGTCAGCCATACACACGCTTTAACAGTTTAAGGAGAAGAATTAGTCTAAGAGGAAGAAGAAGAAAAATCCCCTAACCTTGCAATTTTTCTCTGTTTCTAGATATTGATTGTACTGAAACTCATAATATCCACTTTACCAACAGTAGAGGGGCGATAGCAGCAATTATCCGTTCACAAAGAGAAATATAAAAGCTCTACAAGGATCAATACCTGAAAATTAATTTAAGGATAGATTTAGGTGAATTTTTCAGTCTGAAATTTTTAAGGGACTTCAGTCAAAGATCAGTTTCACTAACTCTTGAATATTTCACAATATATAACAAGCTACGTAAAAAATTGTTAAAATCCAAAAAATATATTTCATCTTGACGGCGCTGACATATTCTCTTCAACTACTCTTTAAAACAAATACTCGGAAGTCCAACAGTCATCAAACAAGATTTCAAGCATTAAGGTAATTTTCAGAGATCCCCCCAGGGTTTCCTTCCTGATCTCTTTTTTTCTTTTTTCTTTTTTTTTGGGGGGGGTGTGAACAGAATTGGATCCGGAAAGTACAAAATATTTGTGTAGTATAATATGGGGGGGAGGGAAGGGGGAAGCTTTCTTACCAGTAACTGGAGTTCTTCATATGAATGTTTTTTGATGACCTATCAGTCTGGTCTGGAAAACATCTCCTCTTTGCAAAAATCCTACAGAGTATAGGCATGCTCTTGCCCCATCATGCTTGTCCCAAAGGTACATAAGGAGGAAAATATCCAGGACCATTTAAATTTTCCTTTGGCCACCGATATTGAATTTCAAATCCTGAGAAACTCTGTAGGAAAGAGGAGGAAATAAATACACTTTCATATCACACATCTTGAAGAATTCCAGCTTAATTCGATCTTCCAGTCTTTGAGAGTCAATCCTATTTACATTCACATTGCGGATAGCTCCAAAGAGCTTCCTCCCTTCTGGAAATCACGTGACAAACTGTTTTGGTGCCATCTGATGTCCCAACATCAAGTGAGGAGCTCTACCACATGCCAAACCATTGCCCAAGGCCTCTGAGATGATATAGCGCACAGTGAAGGTATGAATGTGACCCCTGTTGCTGCATAACAGATGTCAGATGCAAAGATGTTTCTCAGCTGAGCAGTAAAGCACATTTCATTTTAGGCCTAAAAACTCACGAGTTTAAAGATTCTAATATATCATGGTTAACACCAGCAGTCACCTACTCCCTGCAAAGTCTACTGCAAAGTGTCAGAGTAAGTCATATATAAACATATTAAATTCTAACAAGTAGATGCAGAACCACTGAAATCACTGTACCTCAAAATCACTTATTAGCCATACTAATTTAAGGTAACACTCTAAAAATAAACGTCTGCTTCATAAGGCTAAGCTATGAATCACCATAATATATGAATCATAACTTCAAATGCAGTAATGAAAAGACATGGGAAAATAATACGGTTTGTTCAGGAGAGTGCTGATTATTCCATTTCACAGAAGACTGAAAAAAAGCAAGTTTCATTATTTTTATATAATCATTCTAAATTGCAAAGCCCTCCACACATCCAGCCTATTTAAATACCATTTTAACAATGTAATTGCTAGAGATATTTCTCTCCATCTTCTTTTAAAAAAACTACACCAGTAACAACACCTTAATTTATTTTGCTATTCATTATTCTAAGGGGCTGACACCTGGTGGAAACTATTTTGTTTATGTTCATTCACATCAGGGTACTCAGCTGGAGAAGGCCCAAGTGAATAATTAACTAATCAGTGGAAGAACGGAGCACTTCCCAGCACAGAGGAGATCCTGGAATTTCCACTCTGTGACAAAGATAAATTCATATGCAAGCATGAAGTCTCAAAATTTGAGATCTTTAAAGATGAAATAATAAAATAATTGTTCAAAACTCTGACTGTGGTTGTCAATCTTTTATCCATTTAATAGCTGTAAATCAGCCAATAGACGATGCTCATCTGAACATGTTTTGAAGAAGGGGCGCACTGGCACAGGGAATTTAATAACAAATTCTATCTAACGTTGGGTACCACTTCCAACCCTATACCAGTGCCAGCTCTTGAACACACTTTATCCTCTTCACAGAGAACTTAGTGGAACTAACCTTATGCAAGGGAGGCTACATACTTATGATGTAATATTATCCACGTTTTCATCACGTTCCTTTGAAGTTTGAAAAGCTTTGTGTACATTCTTGATTCAAACTCTGATTCCTACACAGAGGAACAGAATATAAAATCTCCCAAATTCTAATCTCTCCTTTCGGGGATACAGTGTCCAGTGACCGGAATCAAAACTATTGAACTTAATTTGCTTAGACATAACCTAACCCTCCCCATGTACTACACAGATATCTTAAGCCTTAATATACAGGATATTAGGCTTTCACTCTGGGGCCATGCACTTAGAGCTTAGGCACCGAACTAAATTTTCAGGTTTCCAAATCTTTAACTGATGCAGCCATCATTTTCATAAAGAGGCTTTATGTTTATATGGAAGTATTTCAATAATTGTAGGGCAAGAAAGTATAGCACAAGGCTGTGAATTTGCAGCTGTTCTTGAGCAACAAATCCTTCCAACACAAAAAACTTCTTTGCACGTTACATTTGTACCCCCGTGACATTTTGATTAAAAATGTAACTAATCTTACAAGAAGTCTTGCCCAAATGCAATCAATTATACTTTGTCCAAAATGAAGGTGTAGCACCTTTGTGGAAGAAAAATGAGAGGAGATGCTGGTTTGTGGAGGTTGTCTATTGATGAATGGACAGAGAACTGTGAACGTACCAACTCCATTACCATTACAGACAAATTAAAACTAATGCACTTCTTTGTATTCACGAGTTATACTTTTTTACCCCAGAGACCGACTAAATTGGACTTTAAGTCTTCTGAATCATGCCAAAGATAGACTAATAAGCCAGAAAACTTCCATCACGTCTTTTCTTGTCCTTTTATAGTATGTTAAAAATATAAAAATTTGAATACTTCAAATAACACATAAATATGGAACTTGGTCAACATTTACTAGATGCTAATAACCAAGGCTTGTAGTTTTCCGTAGTATCATAATATATTATATGAAGTCAAAGCTGATGAAACTACTTCAAGCTAGATAAAAATAATTGATTCACAAATCAAAGTTGTAAAGCACAGTCAGGCTTTTTGCATCTCAGAAATCATGTTGAACAGGTAGTAACAGGCTGCATCTGAAATTTGTGCTCATTTCTTCAAAAGATATATAGAAAGTCCACATCCCCCAAAGCTATACTCTGCAATAGCTAGAGCAAGAAATACTAGAAAAGAATAAAAAATAACACAGCAGGCTAGAGGTAGTGGCCTAATTTTCTGGTCTGGTATGGTGTGAATGTAACGTTATTCTTAAAAAGTACATGAATATATAAAGAGAAGATCCCAAACCCGTGTAGTGCTATTGACATTGCTGGAGTCCCGGTTACTTAAAACAATTAAATTAATAGCCCCCTAAAACAGTAATAGTAGAAAATTACAAATGTAGATATTCATGAAGACAGTGAGGAAAAAAAAAATTCTAGACTAAACAATGGAAACACACAGCAAGTTCGATGATCTGGAGAACCCTTACATTCTAACAGCACCGAGAGAAGCACTGACTAATTTGAAATCATAAAAAATCTGTGGAATCTTCAAATCATTTTGAATGACATGAATGACATTCCTCTTCCTTCTATTAGCTTCTGGGACACAACACTGCATTAGACACTCTACCTCTGTCTATTATTGTAATACCATGCTACATAGACTGAAGGTTTAATACATTTACTTTAACAGTGCACCTTTTAGGTTTGTCTGTCTGGTTGGATATTTAAAAACAGATTACTTGAAAATCTGACTATTTTGACAGGGTATTTTATTAGCTAGATTTGCTTATGAATAAAAGTATAGAAATGAATTAACTTCAGAGGAAAGTACCACAGATGAAATATTACAAAAACATCACAAATCTAGTTCCCTAAATTAGAATACTATATTACAAAGCTTCAGGAAGTCTGCTTATTTTTCACATACAGATATATAGATATAAGCATCCAGCAGACATGCTTATTTAACATAGCTACCTCTCCTTTTTACTGGCTTATGTACCTAAGTACTTCTTAGCTGTTCTGAAACATCTTGTTAGAGAAGGTATCTTGTTAGGTAAAGTTGCAGCCACAGAAAAAGTGAAGCTCAAAAGCTGGTTTCATCTGTAACTGTTCATTTTTTCTCCCCTCATAAGGCAGATAATGATTGATGGCTCAACTATTAGACACTCCAGACCAACTGCATCTCTGCTGCAACTGCATTGACTCTGATCAGCTTGGCCCTTTTAGCCTGATAAACAATAATAAGGACAAACCATCAATTATGCTCTCACATGTCCTTGTCTATAATAGAAGGCGTATTATTTAGGTGTTTCGAAAGCTTCATAAAAATATAGATATTTCTGTAAATCAGCACAGTTACTGAGGAGACTCAAAGTAGCCAGAATATCTTCAGAAATACCTTGCTGCCTATTCTGACTTCTAAAGGTTAAATTATCACCAGGATCTCTGACATGGAAGACATTGAGAGCCTAGGTATTGAGACCCTAGGTCCCACAAAAGTCAGTGGTTCTCTCTTAAATTCTATTTGCAGTTGCATTGTTTTTGCTAAATTGTTTGTGTAAAGCTAAAAAGAGATTAATTTCCTCTTTAAAACTTAGAGCAGTCATAGGAGGGAGTTGCTATTAAGACACCTAGTGCAATCTAATGGCATTTACAACTGATATTAAAAGATTATTCTAAAACAACTTTTTGGAATTCATGTGCAGTCTCTACACCACAGAATTGGGAAAGGGCACGAAAACACCACATATGAAGTGGACATTTTATGAGCATGAATTCAACAGAGATCATCTATGAACAGAAGATAAAATAATTTTCTGTTAATTTGCAGAAGGAGTTACCTTTGAACCCTGAAAAATTTTAACTCTCTTAAATTGGAAGATTCCTGGAGAATTAATATTATGTTACACTCAGGTCAGGCTTTGGTTTTAATTAGTGAAAGAGAAAATAACAGGTACGGCTTACTATCCTACAATACATTTTCCATATTGTTTAAGGCCAATTTATGCTTTACTTTAAAATGCTTATGAATCCTGAATTTATAAGGAACTTTCAGCTCGAGTAACTTTACATTGCACATGGAAGTGCAAGTAATATGCCAGTATTTTGGAACTGTAATATATTCATCAAATATCTCTGGTGCCTGCAGCTGTCCTCCGTCAGTCCTCAGTACCTGATATTTCCAGGGATGTCACGTCACTGGAGTACTGACTGGAATCCCTGAGAACACAGTTCCAGAAATAAGGATGCCACTTTCAGGAATGATGCTAAAACATAACTCGTTGGCAGTTTTATACGTTTATATAATACTCAAGGTGATGCACACATTGAGTGCATAAAGCATGACTCACTGCTTTATGAGTCATGGCACGGTGTATCCTTTGCCTAGCACATTTGGTATTTTCTTTTTAGATGAAAGCCAGGGTATTAATGCAAAATGAGATATGGCCATTATATATTTAATCATAAATTCTATTACATTTGTGATTACAAATACAGTACTAGTTACAGCTTTTTGGACCTTTCTTTTTTGGTGAGTACATATAAAATCAATATATTAAAAATTAAAGGACTTAAGTTAAGACTTAACTTAAGCAGATAATATACCCAAACCTAAGGATGCTCAAGTCTGGGCTTCAGAAACTGTAGAAATTCTGATAGATCACAACAGTGTATATTCCTAAGCATTATAGTTGCGTATAAAATCTAATACTTACGGCTCAAACTACAAAAGAAGTAGCTTTGTACTTGCAACAAGTTCCGAAAGTGGAATTAAAAAAAACTAAATCTAAATGTTCCCTGGATCTTCTATGAGGATATTTACATATGTATGTCTTACTAATGTATCATTAGAATATGCTAATGATTGAGAACTAATACATTACTTGGAATTATTCTTTATTATTTTACGTTTTTTTTTCAAATTAGTTTCATCAAAATGATCAGGAATACAATCAGGGAAATTCAAAGTAGGTATTTACACATCAAAAATGCTCCTTTGATGCTTTACTTTTGCCTAGTATCAGTTAGCTAAGCTGTATGATACCATATGTGTTTTGTTATTTATACAGCCAGGAGTGTTCTACGACAATAATTGGTTCATGGCTGAAGCTATAAAAGATGATGAGCAAAAGACCCCAACTACAAAAGCACGTTACAGACACTTCTAGCCAAGGAGTGGCTGATACAGTTTGTCTGTACGCTGCGGCTATACTGCTTTAAGAAATGCAATGAAATACAAAACATATAGAAACATTTTTGGACCTTACATCAACATTTGCTACAATTTTTGAAGTTGTGGGTGTAAAGGAATATTCTTTGGTACAAAAGCAAGGACATTTTGGTTTGTCTGGACAGAAACGACAAAGAGGTCAAACTTTCTACAGCCGAAGTTTCTACTACACAAGGAAGCAACTGCTCCGGAGAAGGTAGCCGTGACAGTTTCTGAGTCGTAAGGAAGAGGTATGCATAGTATCGAACAACCGAGTTTTATTTTGGAGACTGTGTCTAAATTGTAGAATGTGGGACTCACTTCCAGATGAACATCCCTCTGCATGCTAATGCCAAACATAGATGAAAACTGTATTTACTTGTCATTTCACATGGAAAGTATTCTGTGCACATGAGCTGGAAGGGAACCATGGTGTGGCCTGGCCAAGCACTCAATCTCAGCAATCAGAACATGGATCGAAGAGCACAGCAAGCAATTCAACTACTTTGGAGTTTAGCTGTAGCCTGAATCACACTCTATGCACCTATCCCTCTCTGTTTACTGCAAAGAGAGTTTAAGCTTAAGTTAAAAATTAGGTGCTCTGTACGGTACCCTTTGCTACATGCCCAAATAAGCCAAAACAAGCAGTGTGAGTAACACCCATGTGTACATGTGTATACATGTGTGTGTATACATATAAAAATAATATCAAGATATCTAAATGACATAAGCACGTTAAGCTTTGAAAGGAGTTTAAGCACCTAATATATGGATACATGCTGCAACTTTATGATCTGAGCAGGAATCCTAACTCTGACTGAAAACATACATCAGCTTTTTGTAAAAAGTAAAAGCTGTGATTCAGAAAATACAGGATACATACCTTCTAGTATATTTGCGTTCAAGAAAGATAATGTTCCATGGTTTATCTACCTCAGAGGAATCTCATGAAGCTTAAACAGCACATATAAGCTTTTCATAGTCTGCTGATGGAAAACAGGCTACAATAGGAAGTATACAGAATTCCAAAACTAGTATCTACTTGGTATGTATCTGATATATATAACTGATAAATATCAGGTTGTCCTTTGTAGTGGTCTCTAGTTAACATTTAATAAAAATGTAACAGATGTATAATTAAGACACTCTTCCCTGAAAAGTTCTTCCACAGGTTTACAAAACTACCTGTGACCCCCCCACAACCAAAAGCTGCAAGTCTTCAGATTTACAAAGCTGCAGTTACATAAGCCAGCGAGCAAACCGTTCAATACCTATCTGTTTGTCAAGCACACCCGGGCGCATTCATTCTGACATCTGTTGTTAGCTCTCCTCCCAACAAATCCGGTGAGGCAACTTGTAAGAATAAAGAAAAAAGGATATATAGAAAATGACCCACTGAAGAAGCTGAACTACACAGTTAGAGCAAAGCTCACTGGATGTCTCCCTCTTCTACTTCCATAAAAAGAGTGATAAAATGAAAGAAAAAATAAGGAAAAAAGTGCCAACTTAGAAAAGAAAAAACACCTTTAACCAAAATTTTCACTCTAATTCTTTTCTTGAAAAGACAAAAAGGGGGAAGAAATGGATAAATGGGGAGCTTCTTCAGAACTTTTCCAATTTTCTGTAACTTCTGTATTTTTTCCCTTTTAATTCTAATCAGCAACATTTCCTTACCAGTTATGAATAACAACTGAAAATAAAAGACTACGCTCTGAAATATCTTTCTATTTACACCAGCATCTCTGCAGACAACATTGTTATTCTTTACTTGAGCTATTTCCAATTCAGATTAAAGTGAAAGTATATCCAGTCTTCACTAGTAATTTAAAAATCCTCTACTCATGTGTGCCAGGTTTTGTATATTTTGGAACACATGCCAAAAAGTGGCTGCTTAAGACAGGGTGTTTTAGGAGAGGGAATTATGTGAGAAAGAAAATGAATAAAACAATCACAAAAATATTTTATTCTTCTGATTGAATTTTTATCTCATCTCATTATCATGCATTTGCTTATTTTTTTTCTAAAGCCAGTGATACTGAATGCTGATAAGGTCATGTTGGTGCAGCTCCAGCCCGTCACATATTTAAGAAACTTGCACACATACATTTTAAATAAATAAATCTGTCTTGTCTTGAGAGTATTTCAGAACTGGGCTAAAACTAATCTGAACACTATAAAATACTATAGAAAAAGGTGATTGGTGGCAGATGGTAAATTCCCTGAATGATTCACTGTTGCTTTTGGAAAGCTCTACGTTAAATCTGCTGCCATACCTGGATATTTGTTGGCCATGCTCCTACGGCAATGACCAGCAAAGTCAAAAACAGCACCTTAAAGGCGGTCATTGAAAATAAGTTTACTGTAACAGTGTAACAGGGATATGAGAACTAGTGCAGGAAAAGGTTTTCTTATCATTCGACGACAAAACCTATCATGAGCATCATTAAGGTTACTGACAGTGTTCTGTGCTTCTAGAAAGTGAAGTTCACTGTCACTCAAGCATCTGAAAAACAAGGAGTGGAGAATTAGAGTGCTTCAGATTTTTATGTCCGAAAAGCTAAAAGATGTATTGTCAGGATAAAAACTGAAGCAACTTTAACTCTGCCCCTTCAAGTGGCCACTTGAAAGAGTCACTGCATTCATTATTGCAGCTCTGGGTCATGGAGGGATTTGCTGGAGCAGCTTCCCAGGGCTGCACTGAGAAATGAGATCCAAGGACCAATGTGAGGACTGTAACTGTGATAGAGAGAATTCGTCTAAAAACTCCGGTCACCATTTTACCTCACTAAAGTTGTCTGTGCCAAATGAAACATATATATTTAAATTTTAAAAATGTAGTTGTATTTTGACATGGATATGCCAGATTCACTTCTTATATAAATATTATGAAAGTGTGAATACTTAATAAATATTTTCGACCTATTACTATCTTGGGAAAGATGTTAATCTATATATAAACACAAAATGACATTACTACAACTATATATAAATATCTACTAAGACATCGTATGATCTTTCATACTGCTGATAGCAGAAATTGACAGTGACATTAAATGAATTGTATTGTTTCTGTTGATGAACTGTAGTATCCAACACAGTAATCTGTTTTCAAAAACTTGTTTTAATGTAAATCACCAATTTAACCAGCAGTACAGCTATTAAAGTTCGTACTGTCGGGAATCCTCTGTAAGTAAATATAGGGAGACACTCATTCAAATAAACACGTTTACATCAGACCTTTGCACACAATTGCTCAAAATGGCTGAAAACATCTAAAAGTCATGTATTCTCTTATTTAACAAGGACAGAAAAGGGTTTACTTCTTCAGCTAGAACATTCTCCTGCAATTAAAGCAAATCACTAAGTGATATGGAGCTACTTTATTTTCCACTCGCTCCATATTTTCTGCATTTAATTTTCATGAGCCCTACAAAACTCCTTTAAAATCATACAGTTTCTCTGTTTGAAAGGATTATAAATTTCATGGGTGAAGAATCCCTAACAAACATGCTGGGACGTGTTATTGTCATGTCACTTCTCCTTATATTGACAAGTCAGTGATGAAAGCCGGATGTACTTTCCCCAATTCTGATCTACTGCAGTTTCTAAATCAGATACATGAAAGACAGCTCGATACGAGACGTAAGTCAAGGTGTGCCAAGACCTCTGAGAATTCAATGAACAAAGACTTTTTCCAATTCTTAGGTATTCGTATTTGTGAGACATTTCTGCTTTATGTTGAAACACACGCTGTACCACTCCATAGCTATATTACACAGAGCTAAATCCTGAAGCTTTTCTGAATAAAATTTATGAGAACTTTGTTTAGAATAATTTGAGGATACTGCATGGTTTAGTTGAACTATGCTTGTCACAAAAATCAAGAGTTGCTTGAAAGACTAGAACCACATCTATTGGAAGATGGGCCAATTTCCATCACAAATAAAAGCGGTCCAAAGGCTTCTCTATTTTCAACTGTCTGCTCCTGCTCGGGGCTATTCCATGAGACTGAGATCACAGGGATGTTGAAATACAATCTCTTTTCACTGGTCAGAAGCTCCTGAACTGAGAGGTGCAGGAAATCACAATGGCTTTCACCTCAGGACCACTGGGACCAGCAAGGATTAGTAGAGAGCCATAACAATGATTAAAGAACTGGGAAACCAGCCTGAACGAAAGATTTAGAAGCTCAGACTGTTTATCTCGACAAAGAAAGTTTAAAAGAGACTCAACTAGAGTCTAAGTATCTAAAATATATCTGAGACCAAAGAGGACAAATGCAGAGCTTTACATGTATGCAGGAATACCTAGTTGAAAAAATACAGCCTTACAGGAGCAACCACAGCTCTTCAGAGCCAGAAATGGATTTTATATTATGTACAACTGGTTCAAAAGGGCAAGAAGTCAGACTGGGCATATGTCTACACATAATGTGGAGCAATCCTGCTCTCTTTCGACTAGCTGATAAATCTCAGATAGAACACCACACATCAAGAAAAATGATGGGATTCCTGAAGAGACTAATGCAAGAATGAAGAGCATGAACACGACTTTTCAACAGGCATGATAGTGGGAAGCATTTTCAAGTCTAATCCATTAAGCTTGTAAGCAATTGAAAATGATACTTAAAACAAGCAAACAAGCAATATACTCAAATGCAGGTATACTGCCACAAACAAACATGAGCTTTCCAAGAACTGAGGGATCTATGTCTGCAATTGCATCACTCAGTGACCAAAGGTCTGCCATGCTTCTCCTTTCCCCTATCCCGTCCGACACCAGCAGCCTACATGGTGATGGGATACATTCAGGATTCCTAATAGGATGAGAGTCAACAGTGCTGGAAAATGATATTGACATGGTATTAAAGTTTCTTTAACTGGAATTCGTCCCTTCAGAGCAACTCAGAAGAAATGCCACCAAATGATAGCTTCTGCAGCAGGAAGATCTGTATTTCTGGATGACTTTCATTACTAGGGTCTAACCACTTAGGATCATTACAGGTTTCATTTTTCATAAATTTCATTTTTAATTTGGCAGGAGATAATAACATCCAGTGAGCTGACCCAACCTCACATAATTACTATCAAAATTGGTCCTGCAGCTTCAATTGGAAAAAGTTTTCTTCTTCACTTGCTGTCTAAAACTACTGTGCTGCATGGGTGCATTTCAGCAGTGACTGAAATAATTGCAAAAAAGTGTAAGTCGAAGACTGGAGAATTAATTCTTTGCACAGATCTCAATTTTTTCTGGTAGTGAAACATTCAGCGATTATGCTGTGTTTGTATTTTTACTTGCATTCACTCTGATAACTAATCAGTTGCAATCCTCATTATTCAGAGTGTAAATTACAGTGCTTAGTTGCAAGTGGACATAAGTCACATGGTACGGTCTACTTCCACTGTTAGGGACTGGTCATCATCCCAAAGTTCATGAATATTTTGCCATTGGCTTAAGTTGATACTGAAACAACAGAAGTACAGTCAACATGAGGACTTCAAAATACTGTATTTCGGTAGAGCTTGAAAGAGGTTCATATCTAAACAGAATTAGGGCATTTAAAAGAGATTTAAAAATGTCTTTTTGGGCTTTACCCCACTGGACTGCCTAAGGAAGGATTTCCAGAAAAAAAATGGTGAAAACTTATCTTGAGATTGCTGGGTTAATTTAGCATACAAAGCATTCCCACAGGGTCCAAGAAAAAGAAGTGTCACTTCAGTAAACAATTTCACAAATACTTCCAGTATTTAAGGACTACTAGTAAGGGAATTTCTGAATTCTGCAGGATCTGTAACATTTCTATTTTCTATTACCTGACGTGATGAGACAGGTGGGGAACATTTATAAGCACAAATCAGATCAACTACTTTTTTCTCCCAAAGTTTGGATGATTATTTCTCTAAAATAAAAATCTTTAAAGACACAGAATGATTTAAATATGCAAGAATGAACATTAGAATGCCACATGCTGTATCACAGCCATGGTCTGTAGGTCAGAAAAGAAAACCTGTAGAAAAAAGCTTGCTGACAAGACTTCTCTTATTCAGGCACAAAGTGTGAACACATTATTAAAAATGTGCTTGCCATGGCCCAAAGAATCCTTTGCATGTCAGAGTTCTTTCTGAGCAGAATACTTTCAAAACACTATAGAAGAAATTGCTGAGTATCACTGAAGTTCCTGATGAAATTGCAGAAATAATTACTCACCAGATTCTGAAGATTGCTAAAAAAATGGGTTGGAAACAAAAGTAGTAAGTCAGTCTGAAACGTTAATACAAACTGGATGACTCTTATAAAGAAGGATTGGAAACACCCTGACTAACATAAAAAATGAATGTAAGATAAAATGGTTCTTGGTCGTAACATCCATACAATCCACAGCAGTGCAGAGACAGATTTGGATTCCTTTTCAGAAAATGCCGGAAGGCTTGCCATGGAAGTGTTCACATGTATCCTTACTGAAGCAGACTCAAGGTTTTCTGTCATTTCATCTGAACAGATACTGCATTACTAAAATCTTCTCTGGAACTCACTGGCGTCTGCTTTGAAGTGAATATTAAAACTGTTTGCAGATAGTTTCCAATTGCTGTTGAATTTCAATTGTTTTCCTATCCAGGCATCCAGAGTCCAACAGTACTAAGAAGGCTATTTGAAAATCTAGTACAGAAAAGCAGATTTGCACAGCTCATCCTCAGTGTTATCCCATAATGATTTCTTCATGGTACTACAAAGCTTGTAGAAGGTGATCAAAACATCATATAATGTTGTTTAGTTGTGCCAGAGCTTTTGAATAAACTAACTTTTGGAAGAGATTACAATTAGAGATACTCATTAGAGATGGCTAAAGAGCTGTTGAAGAAATTGGAAGGGACCCATAATATTATTTCCATATGTCTATCTCTTTTACTTATACAGCTGTTAATCGTTCGACATCATAGCACCAGGACACAAATTACCTTCAGGATCCAAACTACTTGCTTCTTAGAAGGAAGTCAGCTATAGAGAAGCTACAGTATATTATCAACAATATTAACAGAAATAGCTTTTTTTGGTAAGTTCTACTTCAGTGTATTTATCGCTTAAATAATGGTAGGAAATTCATGGACAGAAGAGGGTGCAAAGTTTAAATTTTAAATCCAAAATGAAGATCATACAGGAACTTACAGTGTGCTCAGCAGACAACAATGTAGCAGGAAGATGTTTTCCACTGAGGAATTTGTTACTGGATAACAAAAGATCAGGACTGGAAAAATGTAAGCATGGCAAACTAGGCTCACGCTGAAGATAAGTTTTTAACAAGCTGTGAAAATTTCAAAGACAGACAGAAAACTGCCTTTTTTCTTATAAGTATTATGGTTACATTCCTCACTTTAAAATGAATAGCATTTCACTGTGTTCCTCCCAGAACAGGAAAAACTACCAGGAAACCAGAGTGACTTTCAAAGCGTAGTCAGTCAGTGCAAGCTCCATGAACTGCCTCTCCCCTTTATATCAAAGCAAAAGCCATTTTTGCTGTGCTGCTAATTTAACTTTCAGTTTGTGATGTTGTGGGTATATTGATAATCCATATTTTCTTCTCTTCGTTGTTTTACAGAAATAAAGTGTACAGTGCTTTCAAAATCCTTCTCCACAACAGTCTCAGCAAAGGATCTTCATATTCCTATAAGATGGTTCCTCTCCTTTCAGATAGCAGGACAGAATTAATGAGGTGCATGAGCAGCTATCAACACCCCAAGAAAGCTGTTAACAACTTTTGGCAGTACTATCCATTAAATAGGTTCTATCTTGAATGAAGTATGGGCCAAGAAAGCTGAATTGTACTGCCGATAAGTAACTCTATCCCACAATACAGACTCATTTTTTGGCTCTCAAGAAGATAAAGAACTGTTCTCTGGGACTTTTCTGGCAAGCTGTATTGGAACGGTATTTTGGCACGGACACAAGATATACCTGAATGCTCATTCACTCTGAACATATCTGGAGATGAGCAGTATCCATCTCCCAAAGAAGTCTTTATTTATCACCATCAAAACATACTTGGCAAAAGTTCTCAGTTTACTTTAAAGGTAAGGAGGGCTAGAACATATTTGAGACTAAGAATAAATTAGCTCAGACACAGCACTTTTTTCTCAATTTTAAGCACTTCATTTATGAAGGCATACTTATCAACTGTAATTCCTTTCAAGGTTCTGGCTCTGTCATTGAGACAGGCAGAATGAAGACAAAGAGACAGGAATTGCTTGCTTGCCCCAGTCAGGACTCCAAAAGAAAAATAAAGTTCACCCAGAAGAGTTCTATGCCATAACTGATGAGATGGATATTAAAAAAAAAAAAAATCCTCAATAACAGAGGCTTAACCTTCCAGTTATTCAAGAAATGAAAAGGACAGTTCATTCCAAGGCCCTGACAACTGGTCAGAATATGAAGCGTGGCCATGTTTTGAGTGGATCTTGCGCAGAAACAACGTACATCATTTCAACTGAAACTGCCTGGTTGAATCTAAAGGACAACATTTTAGTTTTAGCTTGTGTTTTTAACTAATTTGAAACCATTTTGTTGCAGCATGTGTGGTGCTATATTTTCAGTCTAGTTATCTAAGCCAAAGAGTAACATCTTTATAGCCTTAGATCTAGTTACTGATTTATCCTCCTTGATTTTTTTGTGTCTTGAAATTTAGCTGACACTGGCGCTGCCCTGTGCGATACATTTCACATACATAAGAAGGGATGGGTCCTACCTCCAAGAGCTAGTGCTGCTGGCTAAGCAGAAGGGGGAAACAAAGACAGAGGAAGGAACCAAATTAACACACTGGGGAAAAGAAGCAGAATCCACCTCCTACATTCTAACTTAGTGCTCTATGCACTCCAATGCATTTATTTACAGGGCTCTTCCTTCTTGGAATCAGTCTGCTTCTCTACAAAAATTTGCTTCATTGACAATATATTTCATGTAAAATGCTTATAATTGGAAGTATCTTTAATTTCAGAAAGCCTACAGCTTCTCTTCAATTTTAAAATTTGGTCCCAACAATGAAAGGGATGATGGGTATTTCTCTCCTGATTACTAGCAGAAAACTAAATAACTCCATTTGGAAAAGACGTGAAGGATGTAAAAGACCAATTTCTGTACCAGGCCAGAGATACACCAATCCTGCCTCACTGGTGGTGCTTCGGGTTGGTCTGGCTCCTGGAGCAGCACACGTTCCATGAATCAAAACAAAGGACCTCACTGTGCTTTACCACTTCTGTAACATTGTGCTTTTAAAGGAAGATTGGATGAATCTGTCCATTTTTTGGACAGCAGCATTAGAGTCAGCACCATTATTTCATTTTCTCATTTTTTGTCAACACATGCCATCTCTTTCCTTGAAAATACAGGTTTGTTTTTAAGGTGTTTTTGCAAAGACCATCTTACAGAGTCTGTAAAGAATTTAAATCTCTTATCTTGTTTTAAAATACACCTTTGATGCTTCAGTAATAAGTTTTAAGAGAGTATTTAATTAGAACTATTTCAGGAAAACCTAATCAAAATGAAATATAAAAGATAAGGGCTTTTGCATTTTATGAAGAAAACATCCAGCTAAGATGAAGAAAAGTGCTTTCCTTTGTACATTTGATAATAAAATAACCTTTCCTTCTTTCATTAGTAAACCACGGCAGCGTACTTTTTCTCAACACTTTTTAACCTTAAATTTTTTATGAAAAGAAATTTATAAATGTCATGGACAGATAGGACCAGCTGACAGCAGGTATAATGAGAGACTGGTGCTACTATAGAAGCTCTTGCATGTAGCATCGCTAGCGTATCTTTAGTATGACCTATGGCACCTCTGCTACAGAGTTCTGGGTCTCCGAAATACAAGACAACAAAAGAAAGTGTTATTTTCAATTTAAAATCTTTCTTCACAGTACTGACCACTACAAATACAAAAAGGGTGGCTGGTGACCTATGGATGTGCTGCAAAGCTAATCTGTCACCAGTAGAGATGAACAAAGCAATCAGCGGACCACAGCAAAAAATTATATCCTATGCTTTGTACACTGCTGCAGACACAGTAAGAGCTGTCCTTAATAGAATAAGACTGCTGGGAGAGATCGCCATTTGTTTCTTGATGTTAGTGCCTCCTTCAACAAAAATAAACAGTAATAACAGAGGCAGAAGCTTTGTTGCTGAAAAGTGCACAGGCTCTCAAGGGGATTTGGGAATTAAGATGTCTT
Source organism: Pygoscelis adeliae (assembly GCF_000699105.1). Lineage (NCBI taxonomy): Eukaryota > Metazoa > Chordata > Aves > Sphenisciformes > Spheniscidae > Pygoscelis > Pygoscelis adeliae. Next base: position 1,122,705 of record NW_008825073.1, on the reverse strand, counting down.
TAGGAGGTCTTCCTAAAACATAGTGGCTCTTGAAACCTCCACAGTTTTTCAATATATGAGATCTCAAAAGAGAGGGAGAGAAATTCCTTCTAGATATCCTGTAAAAGCCCCTTACACAAATAAAACACTTACACTCAGTATTAAGAAGCAGCTGCCCTTGTTGGTTTTCTTAAAAATGTTAGTTTGCCTATTGTCATGATGTGTCAACAGTGTTCAAGTGAAATAGTAAAATACTGAGTAACCACTACTACAGTCAAAGAAGAAAATAATGCAGCTACAGAAGGAATATGAAGTAATACATTTTAATTTGAAATTTTAGAAAGCTGTAGATTTAAAATTTTTAAGACTTTATTTTGTTTTTACAGAATATATCAATTCTGTACCACCTCTGGAAAACATCCTAAGAATTACTAATAAACACAAAAGAAGAACTATCAGGCAAGATGAGACATTCAGACGATTACTCAAGTACTCTGGTGTGAGCGGTGGAGGAGCTTACCAATAGTGTTGGGTCTCCCTCTTGCAGCACAGAATAGCTCTATTGTTCAGAGATGGCAGTAAAAAGAAAACACTTTCACAAGATTGCCAGTCTGGATGAGTGCTCTCCCTAAGGAAAAAATGTCGCATAGATTCATGTACTGCACCTGATTCACTTCTGATAAATTAGATTTTAGCCTGAAAAGCAAAGGAGGAAGCCAAATGCATAGACCTGTGGGTTGGTACACAGATGCCCAAAGAAAGCTTCATCTTCTGGGAATGCCTCCCTGCTGTCCAAAGGAGAGGAAAACAAACTCTCAGCGTATAGTCATAGCAGTGAGAAAGTGAAAGTGGTTTGTTTTTTTCATTGACTTTTGATCAAGACAGCAACTTAAATTAAAACTATACTAAATTTATTACCTTTTCTATCATGCCTAATATACACAATGTGATCTCAGTATTGACAATTTCTCTTTAGTGTCAACAGAGTATTCTTCACAAAAGGATTGGTAAACATGTTCAAAAAGGGTCCAGAGTGATGCAAATGTATTTGATGGGGGCATCTGTGTTATTTTGCCATCACTGAAAACCTAACAGTGCTACAGCTCCCGATTGTTTGATCACTCTACCGGATAGCACGAAGCGTAATTGATAAATGTCAGATCTGCTTTGAACATGAAGAGTTTTTACTGTCAAACATTGCTCTTTGAGCTCAGGACAGGAGTTAATTAAAAAGTTGGTACCAAAGATAACATCCTCAGCAGGCAACATCTATTGATCTCTTCAGCAGCATAAGAGAGAGAGAGACTGATGTGAGATTATAAAATGTTCACATAGAACAAGGCTGATTGCTACAACTTTTCCCCATCTTACATGCTCAAGATTGGATACTACAAAATATTAAAAGTATAAAGAGTAGCAAATCATCAAGAAACAATACCAAGCCAACACTGCCGTTTCTCCATGTTCTACCATCCCTTTTCAAATTCTATATAAAAATGCCAACGTCTTTAATATGTTTATCCTCCACCTTCCTCCTATGGCTACTAATTTCATTTAGAGATTGGGAATTTATTAAAGGCTTTCACTGCACTGTGAGGCCTTGTACTTCTTCCCTCCACACTCGGAGCCCTGACACATTATTGCATACCTTAGCTTTTCTTTACTTCCTTATCCTAGTCTGCTGTTTAGTATGGATCTGAAAAAGGTAAGTGGACATAATAGCAAATTCTTCTGTAGACTGTGCTGTTTTATTTTCAGGAGCAATTTCTTGGCATTCTTCTGCTCATGAATATTTTTTGTAAAATTGAGAGTGTATGGGTTGCTCACCCCACACCTTATGTTATTTACTTTGGGAACATCTTAGAGACATGAGAAAGTACTTGTATAAAAAATTCTCTTTTTGCAATTTTTAAAAACAAAAATTAGATGTTGGTATCACTGTTTCTGTGATTAAAAGTTTGAAAGAGCTGCAGAACTACTCCAGTGGAGCTTTCAAAAGAATGGATTGTATGATTAAGATCGATCTCCATTTTTTAATTGTTTTAAAAATCTTGCATGTTATTCTAAGCGAGAAAGCTACTCTTGTCTTGTGGTCACTTGCTGAACTCACTGCTTTTTCATTACACTTAGGAATACCCAGGACTACTGGCTAGTACATCGCATGCACCTTCATCATGTGCTGCCAGTTTTAGCTCTCCTCTCCCTCGCTTCAAAGGCTCTGTTCACTCCTGTTGAAACGCAGGGGTCTGCTCCCACTGAACAACCCAAGATTCAAAGACAATGTCATGTGCTTTTTTTTTAAATACCTTTAATCACACACTGCCAACTTATTCCATGCCCTCAGACTCTTTAATAAAGCTCAATTTGAGAGCAGTCTTAGACTGCAGCTTTCAGATATTTTCTAATTTCATTTTATTATTATTATTATCCAGTTATAAACCACGCATGCTAAGAGGATGTAAGAAACACAGTTATTAGGGCTCTCAATTCAGACTGGCAAAGAAAGTCCTAGAGAAGGTCATTCGCTATGTGTGTTTGCATTTCCAGAGAGTTACAATGAATGCTTTTACTTTCTGGGTCAAGCAAGTAACAGTTGACGTTACTTGCATGAGGTGAATCAGGGTTCAAAATAAATCCTTCTTCAGGGAGAGCAAATAGTGCTTTCTGTTACAGGGCTATTATTCTCTTCTGTTTTAAAGACATGTTGTTGGCATCTTTTCAAAAATAAGATGACACCTTCCATTTGTGAGACCTTGTTTTCTGTACTGGCCCTTCTTGGTATGACCAGTGTGGTGCTCTATTCTCTTCTCTAGTCAAAAAACGCTGCTAAAAGCCTATCTTTCTATAGCATATTGTAATTATTTTACATGGCAGGATCTTGGAGCAGCACTATCGCAGCTTAGCACTTATATTAATCTAAATTAAATTAGCTATTGAACCTTCCAGCTGGAAATCCCTTATTATCAGTGACTTCCTGTTGGAATTATGGCGTAATTCAGAAGAAAAACCAACCCATAGCCCAGAGCATTAAGCTTGTTGGGTATATCAAGGCCACATCAGAATGGGGAAGAAGTGATCAGCCATGAACAACACGGCTAGAGGATAAAACGCAGCCAAATTGATCTTTCTTATAACTTAGTCATTGCATATTCATGGAATCAGGGGACAAGGGATCAGCACTTTTTAGGATCAAGACTGTTACACAAGCTGACTTAACTCTTTTTCATTAGTTATTTCAAGCTGAACAAAAACCCAACTATATAAGCCATCATATATACAAAGAAAAGGAAATGGCCTGGTTGCCGCATCAAAAATAAGTAGGCAAACCCATTTTTAGAACATTCAAAATATTGAGTGGTCTCTTATGGTTTTCAGACAGGGTAGAGTAAACCTTGCAAGGTACGTGAAGAGCCGAGCCGGCAAAGCAGATACAGGGTTGCTCGGACAGCAGCAGAGGATTACAGAAACTTTGCTGGGGGCAGTGTTTGTCTAGTTACGGCCTGAAAAACCTGACTACCTGCTTCTACATAGCATGCAAATATATTATTCAAAAAGAAAAACTGCATCAGAATTTGTCTCATACGTTTTCTGTTATCTCTTGTTATTACTAAAAATGATGGTTAAGTGCTTTCAAAGGATTTTCACACTGATTGTGGGTTGTATGTCAACATGGTGATCTTTGCTACATGTTTTCTATGTCCTTTCAGGCAACAGATTTTTTTCAGCGCTGAATCTCTTGGAAGAATTTCTTTATGGAGTGTGTTAGGATTTTTCTAGTCCCCCTGTCAATGCTCTCAATTAGTGACCATAAATAATTCCATTTTTATTATCTTCCTTGTGCATTTTTGAATTCCCTAGGGCTCTGTTTTGAGTTCTAAGCTTTTGTGTATTTACATGCATCCCAGGGGTGTTATTTTCCAACAACCTCGCTTCAGTTTTCATTGTTATGCATATGATGTAAAAAAAAAATTTTTGGCATTTTCTCTGATCACTTAAAAGCTATCTGTGCTCACACTTTTGCTTTAAAGCTCTGTCATCCTGCACATCTTTTTTTCCCTTAACCACTGATAAGACTAAAACCCTTTTTACCAGCTTTCTTCAGCTAAGAAGTCTATTTCCTTCTCTCCTATTTATATTTCTTATGATTTAATATCAACTTAAAGAGCACCTCCACCTGTGAATGCTGGATTTTCTGGTTCCAGTTCACCTTTTAAGTGATCAGATAAAATATAATGCATCGCACCGTCTCAGCAACTTCTTTAAATAACTGTCTGATACACGTTTGAAGATGCTGTTGCCCTCATGACTTTGCAAGATACAAAATTAAAGTGATTACTTTTCCTCTCAGGTCTTGGTAACAGAACAGATCCATGGATTACAACAGATCAACTGCGCGTATTAGGCGTACTGAAATCCATTGATTTGACTTCAGTATATTGTATCAAAAATTCCATCAGCCCATGACTTTGCTTTGACTAATATTTGGCTAGATACACGAAGAGGTCATGGAAATAGGTAATTTCTATTTGTCACAGAAATCCTACTTAATCATTTTACCCCCTCATTAAAGGTGTAATCCAGCTTTGCCTACCAGAGATAATGTAAAACCATCAGAAATGGTAAACATGTTATCACTAATAATATGTATAGTTTCATTTTTTCATCTATCCACAAAACCAAATCTATCTACATAGATTCTATGTCAAAACCTAGCCCTAATCAATACATATGCTACTTTTCATAAACAAAAGATGTACAAATATTTTAATGTATAAATTTTTAATAACAAAGGGCTAGATCCAGCGTTACAGAAAAAAAAATTAAACAAAAGAAATAGCATAGTATTATTGACTTCAAATTCTAACACAAACTGAGAAACCAAGTATTCATATTTACTTGCACGACATGCAGCTCTATTCTTAAGGAGGATACCAAGAAAGCACAAAACCAGCACATTGAAGCTGAAGGTGATTATGTAACCCTAGTGGCTAGCTGAGGTAGCAGATACGTTGATTGCTAACATCATGGTGATCCTACCAATTAATTTATAACAGAAATTAGCACCTTCACCTCTGTAAAACAGAGGATCCAAAGAAAAATGGAAAGACATTATACAGACCCATCTTCAGTTTCCTTTTTTTGCACCGCTACATTGGACACACCTTCATTTTACTTCTGCACCATGGCTATAGTGAAATTGAGCTAAATGATGAGTTTTGCTATGAAAATAGATATGATTGCATATATCACTGCCTTCTACACATGAAAGAAAAATATTTGTTACTTTTGGTACAAACTGCTCTCTTCATAAAGCGCAAAACCCCTTGATGCTGAACTGCAGAATCAATCTTTTGTCCTCTCCTTGGTGATTGTGCTGTAATCAGTTTGATGCCTGACATACACATCCTACTCAAGCTGTTGCATAATAATCACTCTTTTTACTTCCAACACTGGAAAAATATTTGAATTCTGGAAATAACTGATTTTTGTTTAATTGCTTTTCATATTTCCATAAAAGTTTTTTTTTTTTTTGCCAATGAAATCTGCCAGGTTAAGAACAGCAGAATATGAATGGCACTTCTAAAAGTGACTATATAAAAGTGACATCCCCTTACAGATGTGTACCTCATTGTTTTTATTGCGTATTATTCCTGCCAGCTTTGCAAAGCCAACATACCAATGGGAAAAGGGAGCTGGATTCCGGTTGAGACATTTACAGAACTGTTAATTACACTCTAAAAGCAAAATTGTTATTATTTATGGACTGTGAGCCAGAGAGAACCTATTTAACTTTGGGTTTGCAAGACTGCCAACTAGAAAAAAATTTTTTTTTTCCTTTTCAGAGGAGAAAATATGATCTGGAAATTACTGAGTTAATATAAATTTGGAATACAATGGCACAGTTTTTCAGAGTGATTCCTTCACAGTATCATTTAAATTTATTTCTTTACCTAGGAAACAAGCTAGGCACTGCGTCTATAAACCGGTACTTCTTGAACTGTGAGCATACTTCAGCCTGTATGCCCTCTCAGTTGTGAAATTCCGACTCGAGACAGGAATGTCATTCCAGCACTTACTGAGAAGATCAAAATGTGAAGTTAGCTATCCTAATTCTCTACAGATATCAAAACAAGATATTTCAATTCACAAATCTAATTGTTTAGATAACCACCTTGCCAGCAAAAAGACCACAAGCTTACATAAACAGGCCAAACTCTCTGAGGTGTAAACCAGAGCAACTCCCCCACACGCTGTGAAGTTATATGCTGATTTTTCACCTGCTGAAACCCCTATTCAGCTTGTAGAACCATCCACATGGATTAGAAGATTTTTTAAAAAAAAATCATGTTTTGTGTTAAAACCTTGAAGTTGTATTTTGGATGCAGACTTATTTAGTACTGCTAAGTCTTGGATATATTTTCCTTATCTTATAAAGGAATTGCAATAATTGCCATTCAGAGAACGACATGGAAAATACAGCACTTTCCTCATTTCCTCCATCACAACATTTTCACTTGTCTACCACTGATGATGTACTAATGGTAAAAGAAAAAGCTTAACACAATAAAAAAGTAGAGGTGCCTATTCTGAGCTGTGCATGGATTTGAAAAGAACATGGAAGAATAATGCGTAAATGCATCTGTTATGGCAAATCCTTTTCATAGAATAAAATTCTGTACCAGAAACTATTACAAGGGGTAAGAGATGCAATAACGTTTTAAACACCAGGATACACCATAAAGTATTTCAGAGAAATTTAATCTAGCCATAATACATAACTGGATAAGAAAAGCTAACTGTGCATATATAATCAATAACGTGGTGTGTGCCAGTTTAATAGGATATATAAAAGCTTTATATTCTCTTCCGAAGTCTCACTTTAAAAAAAAACCAGCCACTCTTTTGCTAAGTGTACCAAAGTGTTCATTAAACATTCTAAACTTAGAAAGATGCCATATTTTACATAATGTAAAATAATTACTGAATTACTCTATTTTTCAGAACTTCCCCCCCCACATAATTTGATTAAGCATTATTATAATATGGATTTTGCAATTAAACTTACTGCAACAAAGAAATAATTAGTAAAAGCTGACAAAAATATGCAAGCATTTTTCTTTTGCCCCTGAATTGTATTCATTACACAGTTCTAGTTATCATCTGGGAAAACCTCAAAACTGTCCACCTCTTAGTATGTATAAATTATTAAATAGCAAAGCTAAGTATGTAAAATATTTTCTTACAGGACCTCTGCCCCAAAGAGGCACACCTACAGAGTTCTACAGGAGCAAAAGTAAAGGAGGAAAAACTGCTAAGTTCCCCCGGAGCCTGGCAGCGCTACACTCCCAAGCTGTTACCTATTGAGATGAAGAACTCCATTAGCAAATTGTCAGGCTCGACCCCTACAGGTCCGGGGTGCAGGTTAAGCACTTCAAAGTCCGTAAGATTCACAAGCCCCATTCCTAAGAGGAATAGTGGCTAACAGCTTCCTTCTCTTGAGAACTCCACTCCTGCCTGATAACTTCCTGGGAGATATGATGCTTCTACAAGTACGTTGCTCAGAAAAGGAAGATTAAAGAAAATGTACCCCCCTTGATAAATAAGACAGGAGACCTTGTGGGTCCCTTCCAACCCAAACCATTCTATGGTTCTATGATCCTCCCAAGGAACTCAAATCAGAGATGTCACTGAATGGTTGTGATGCTCATCTGTCCTGCTGACCCCAGCTGTCCCCCTACTGCTCTATGGATATGCCTATATGAAGACTAATCATAGTTTAGGAATGGCCCTGAGACCGAAAAAAACTTTTACAGTATTCTGGTAAGAGGGCTTAGGGGATTTAAGAATCAGGACAATTTGTGTCAATTCTTTTCGATTTCTGTAGCTAACAGTTCATGCCATGTGCCTGCTGGACAGTCATGAAGTCTACCACACAAAAAGGCAAAGAACACCACTATGCAACAGTCTCCTACAAAGAGAACTGATGGTCGATTTTCTGACTACCTTTGACACCTGCATAATAATGATAAAAGAGAGACCTATGAAAGTGTTAGTAGTGGTTGTCAGTTAAGAAATTTAAAGATGTAATACCTTTTGGTATCAGTCTACTATTAAAAGCTAGACTAGATTGGTTAACCTTGCAAGTGGCAAAGAAAGAAGAGCTCAGCTTCATCATAAATTGGATGTAACAAGTTCACTTCTCTAAACTGAAGGGAAAAAAAAAAGACTCTGATTAGATGCTATGTTTTTGGTGGTAAGGACAGTTAAGCATGGGAACAGATGGGCTCTGGAATCCCTGGGATCTCCATCTCAGGTTTGAGAACCGACCGGCAATCATCCAGGCTGTTAATCGTCTGCATACCCCAACACAGTTTGGCCAATGCCAACTAGGATGCTCCCACAAGATGTCTGGGCATGGTTTAGGGGATTGCAAGGACTAAGAATAATTCACAGTTGGTAACACCGGGCAGGCAATCCTGTTTTGAGAGGAAGAGAGTTTAGCCATCTGGATGTAAGCCATGCAGTACCGTTTCATCTCAGGGCCAGACGACAGAGCCTGGCTTATTTTACATATTAATACAAATGCAGTTTCTAGAGACCTTCATAGCCGGATTTTCCAACAGTTCTATAATATGTTCTATGCTGTTCACTAAGATGCAGTCATAAAGCAACATTAAAAAGAAACCCATTACATGAATTTTGAGAAGAAATTATTCAGTTGCTCAAAGGAGCAGTAATTGTTAAAGACGATTAGGCAGAACAAGTAATACAGTAACTTCTTTCACCTTTAGGTCACTAATGTAAACTTGATTCAGCTCAGTGGTGACTGGAACTCATTACCTTCTGAAAGCTTTGCAAGAGAAATCACATGTCTTTGTCAACAGCTTCTCATGGAGAAATGCCAGCATCACTAGACTTGGTATGCTCTGGTGTTGTATTGTTAGTGTAATCAGGACAGTGGCCAAAGATTTAGCTTTATACTCAGGACTAAACTCCTGTTTGCACCTGCAGTTAGAACGCCAACATCTTTTGATGGCAAAATAACTTGGGGTCGTGTCTAATGAGGTGAGGTCACCTCACCTTACTTATAGTAACAGTTTATGCATACAGAGAGGAAATTCTCACACTTTATTTTGAAACTGAACTACTGTGCTCATTTACTGCTAGTCCCTCCAGGTTCCATGAGTATCTTGAACTATGACTATGACTATGAAAATAGCATTGCTACTTTTCTGCTACTATTTGTTTTCACAAAATTCACTTTAAAATTAGCCTATCTTAAGGAGGCATTTGGAGCTGAAGGAGATCAAATTAGGAATGTAGTATGGTGAACGTTAGGAAATAGCAGTGGCAGTGAAGACTTCAAGAACTGGAAGACAGCTTAAAAGGGGTGAAATGAAGGGTAAGGTATCAGGAAAAATAGTGAGATTTCAGTTCCTGAATAGGGAGAGCAGCCTGGCTATTTCAATATTCTTTAATCAGTTAGCACAATTTCAAGAACGTAAAAAAGAGAACAGCAATAACTTGAGATGGTAAGTGGTTCAGCCAAGAAGGAAGATCTGAACAGAGAAAGCGTCAAGGGAAATAGAATGCAAACTTGTTTGGGTTTGAAAGGAGTTAATATTATGAAGTAGGATTTATTTATAAAAATACCTTGATTTCTCCTGAATTTCTTCCTTCCTCCCTGTATAGCTCAACCAAAGTTCCTGTTGTTGCTGTTTGTTCAGAACCAAAGTACATTACACAATTTCCTTCTCTATATGCTGAGGTTTTGTAGATATATGAGTAAATATACTGTTAAATGGAAAATATTAACAAAAGATGAAATCTACATTTAGCACTGATTGTACCATGTGAGTCTAATATTGTTATAAATGAAATAATGGGAACAGAAGATTATGGAATCTTTAACATGGAGTGCTTAAAATCTGGATTTTTATTGTCTTAATCATCTGAAACTTCTTCTGTTAATCGAAGACAAAATAAAGAAAACTCAAGATTTATGCTTTCCTTTGAGGGGGGCTTGTGAGCTACATAATATTGTTGAAGCTACGTCAGAGGCACTGGCTGAAAGAAGGGCAGCTGGAATTAAATCTCCTTGCTTTTGTTCAGTTGGGCCAGGCTGTCATGTCATTGCAGAGTAACTCTGAGTGATCCATGAGCGTATTTCCTGATGTTATGAATAGCAGCATGGCAGAAATGAATTCTTCTCACTCAGTTTATTCTGAGGTGCCCATTTTAAAGGCTTATAGAGGAATATGCTGCATCTAGCTGAATGTCCTGGGACAGTCTGTCCTCCTGAGACTCCTACGCTGAGGTACAAAGTATACTAGGTTTCAGTAGAGTATGAGGATAAGAAGGCACCAAGAACAAAGGCGTAAGTGATGCTGTACAAAAAGCAGCCTCAGGCAAAAGTCATGCAGTGAGAAAGACATAGGTGCCAGGAGTCCGAAGTATTATCCCTCAAATAGTACAGCAAAATGCAAAATTTCCCATTAAATCTGAGCTAGAAACATTGCTTTTGTTAATGGCTTTTCCCTGAAAGGGAGTTGCACAATTTGTACCCTTTGTTTGGGACAAGAATTAATCCTCTGTAAGTGTACTCAGTAGGAAGCACGTTATAGTTTAAGTTCCTGAGTATCCTGGCAAGTTAACCTCTAGTGATGGCACTGACTGCGGGGCTGGACTTCTCAAGACGACTGTGTAAGACTGGAATCCCGCTCAACCATCTCTCCACAGACAAACTATTTAACAAGAACACAGGATACCACCTTGGAATGAAGATTAGTGGTGCACATAATTTCCATCTAAGGGGGACCAAAGGTGGGAGGGGAACAGAAGCTGGGCAATTGCATGGCAATGCAGTTTACGCAGGAGCCACAGGCCAACAATAAAGGCTGTGATAAAAGCCTACTTTTGTTTTCACACCATGCAAAGTAAGGGTTGTTGGGGTAAATTTTAAGTACGATACTTCCCTGTATGACTACCTGAAAGCTTCTCCTCATCTTTCAACTAGAGCACTGGTCCGTATGCTGTATTCAAGCCAGAAACCTGCACTGTTACCATTTCTTGGAATCAGACTCAATACAGACTTTAAGAAGCAAATGCCACATTCTTCTTCAGGAGATTATTTTCTTTCATATATAATCTCTCTTAAGTAATCATATATAATCTCTTCATCTTGATTTCCAGTTATTAAAAAAAAAAGAAAAAAAGAAATGACAAATCAGTAACATACTATGAAATAGTGCTGCAAACTGCCAAGGTCTCCAAGTACTCTTGATATTGCTTTTGTATTATAAAAGAAAGATGTACCTATGGTTAACAAGAGGAACATGTCTTACCGATTTTTTTTTATATATTTCCATCTATTCAAACATTCTAAGTTCACAGAGTTAGTCAGAAGAAGCATGGCAGAGCAGTAAAGACGATACTTATTTTTCCTTTCAAGATCAAAAACAGTTCCATTATCAACATATTGCTAAGTCTGCATTACCAAAAATGCATGAGGACATCAAATATGTCTTTTCTGCAGGATTATCTGTATTTTCTTTACAGACAAATCCCTTCCGTATCTAGTTGTGTGCTCTCCAGCAGGCTGCAGTTCATATTGCACCCAAACATAGCAAGATATATTTAATCTTCTTGTTCTCCTCAGAATTAAGAAAAAGTACAAATGTTTACACACTTCATTGTTTAAGTTGTATCAAAATAAAGACTAAATTTT
>NW_008825073.1:1108021-1110985 GCF_000699105.1 Pygoscelis adeliae | reverse complement strand
AATAAATTGTTTTACTTTCATTCAGTCCATTCAAGTTTTTGGGTTTGTTATACCAGTTTCAGATTCTAGCTGGAACAATGTGAAGGGTTCTTCATAACGCAGAATGAAAACTGGCCTACTGTCAGATGGAGCTACCAAGGTGCTGGATATGATCTCCTGTAGAAGATCAAACACAGAGAAAGCTGAAACGAAGAGCCAGTGTGGTCACTGGTAATTCTGCAAACTTTGAAATACAAGGTTTTCTTCTCCAAAAAAATCTCCCGTAAGAGTCTTAAGCTCCAGCAAAGACTTCAGATCTGTGCAGCCAATATAGTCTTTAGGGTGATCAGATAAACTATAGAAAGCAAAAGGTCTGATGTATTATTTATGAACTACAGCAAACCCAAAGAAGAGCACTAAATTCTTGTCACCTGCAAATGGACTACATGACTGTCCTAGATAATCTGACTAAGAGGGAAGGACACAGAATAAGATTTATCATTTCCATGGATGAATTTAATACTTACGAATTGAGACTGAAATGTAACTGGGCAGATCGAGGCAAAAATGGAGCCAGGCACAAAGTGAGCTTCTTCACAGCTCCTTGCTCCTACACACACTCCTACACAAGCTCCTGACCTACTCACACCTATTCTTCCAGACCAGCACCCCTTCCCAGCAAACTGCTGCTTGAACTGAGCCATGTAAAACAGTGAGGCAATTCTGCAAATTAAACTAAACTACAATGGGACTACATCAATTTTCAGTTGTGTCTCTGTTTTGAGCAAGGATTTGATAATAGCTTTTCAGAAACAAAAAGCCAGAACACAACCCACCCATTTTATAGCCTGTGCTGAAACAAAACAGAATAAAATAATAAAAAACCCCAAACAAAACCACAAAAAAACCAAACCCAGCATAATGAAGGAAAAGCTATGTTGTTCTGAAATCAGAGGTTGCCTTTACAGGAAATTTGATGGGCTATTCTTGATATCGCTTACCTCATTTGTGAGGCTTAATTACTACCTTACTATACAGCAAAACTGTAACCACTATCCATTCAAGTACAGAGCAGCAAGCTACGCCTTAGTCTAATCTACAAAGAAAAATTACACTAACATAGCTCAATCTGCATCCTATCATTTGTTTTTTTTCCAGTAGAGCCACAAGAGTCAGACAGGTAATTCCAAACACCCTTATAAGCAAACTACACTTACACAGAGACTTGCATACAATTAGACAAAAAGCCAGTCAAGCTTAAAGACTACCAGCTTACAGTGGCTGTGTAATAGGTAACAGGATTACATATAACTTGCAGTGAACTGCTAACGTACTTGTTTCTTTACTTAAGAACAAGAAGAAGCTGTCTTCAAGGAGTCGAATACCTACTGGAAGGCAACCAAGCATGCCTTCATGCACACATGTATGTTGGTGAACCTGGTAATCAAGTGCGATATGATTACCTAAACCTTTCTGAGTTAGGTATCTGCAAATCAGAAGGGCCTGGTCTGCACATACAGATACTCGCCTTGTCCTGGCTTCCGCAAAGAGGCTGGCTTGCAGCTGGGAGACATGTTATTACCCTCAAATCACATCACTACAGGACTACAATAAACGTACTTATTTCTATGCACACAAAGCCCACAGGTATTTCTTGTTCTGTCCTCTCCTAGACTTTATTTTTCTCATGTCTACTTTCATTTGCTTCCCTCATGTCTTTCATCACATTTTTCCTTTGTGATCTTTTTCATACATTGGCTAGGGTTTTCCAGGCAGAAGCACATACTCAGTAAGGTTGTTTTCTAAGTCTAGACACTTAAAAGAAAAAAAAAAAAATTAAGGGTGAAATCCTGATTGCACAGAAGTCAATGTCAAAATCCCAATCCTTTCAATAGTTCTTCATCCAAGGTCTTTTTCATACTTTTTCATGAATTAATGCAATGTCACATTGCAGTGTTTCATCTCAAAAGACTGTCCTTTCATTCAAATGATAATGTGCAAAGCTTGCAAATTATTATAGAAAAAAGTGTTTCTTTTTGGCATATACCATATCTTTTGTATTGCAGTAAGGTAACACTGATATCCTGTTAAAGGTTATACCAGAGTGAACAGCAGTGGATGACTCTAGCTGCAATTGCAAAAAGATTTTTAGCAGTTTTTTTATTAATCTTAAAATGTGATACACATAGCTTGTGCTTTTTAACAGCTTATAAGCTTTCAACATGATATATTACAGTGTATCAAAATCCAACTCTCACCATTATTTTTTTCATACTAAATTAATCTTTTGGATTAACCATAAACTGGAAAAAAGTTCTATGAAGGTTCAGTTTCCTACATACCAGTTGAATGTTATTCTTCCCATGTTCAGGTAAAACTCTATGTTTGTAGAAAAATATTACAAATTTAAATAAAGCATTTTTTAAAACAATGTTCCTTTTAAATTTAAGTCAGTCTTCATTCTAAAGTTTAATTGTCAGGTTTTCTGCTGGGATTATGCATCTTCCATTCCAACCTTATAAATTATGTGTGCTAAAATTACTATTGACATGCAGTTTTTCATAGCATGTAACTTTCTCCCCCATCACAACAGAATTTAATAGCAGTTTATATTAACTTATGATAGTGTTCATTAAAGATTTAAATGAGCACTCTTAAATTACAAGTCTAATATAAAGAAACCTTAGAAACAATTATGACCTGCACCAAAACCTTACCAATAACTAAGTAGGTTCTTTATATAAAGCAATTATTAAAAAAAATAAAGCACACATCATGAACATACTGCCCATGTCATGTTTTAACAAAAGCTAACTCAAACTGATACATTAAAAAAAAAAGTTATTTAGGCACTTCTCTGATAATTTGAATTCTTTTTCAATTCAGCCAAGCTCACGTCTTTTTACTGAAGTTAAATATTCATTCATGTCCTTCACTCAAAATGAACATGTGAAAACAGGATTCTCAGAGCCATAGAATGTTTTC
>NW_008825073.1:1066784-1107995 GCF_000699105.1 Pygoscelis adeliae | reverse complement strand
CTTAAACCTAGTCCTAGTAAACCTAGTCCAAAAGTGGTATCTGCAACCCCCAAACCAGAAAGGGAATACGCACCATATTGAACTTAAGGGCACCCAAAACCGAAATCTTTTTCCCCTGAACACTACAGTGCACAAGTCTCTTTATAACTTCAGTACTTAGTCTCCTAATTTTCTAAAGATCTTTTTTCGTGTTTTATAGTAAAAGAAATAGCATTACACTGAAGTGTCTGGAACACTTATTATTAAAGTATGCTTCTTGTGTCTTTCACATGGCTTAATGCTGTTGGCTAAGCTGCTGTATCCTGCACAGACTTAAGTATACTGTAATAACGATGTTAATCAATGTGGTATAATAAAAATGCTTATATATAAATTTCCATACAATATGTGACAGGATCACCGCATTCATTGTGGGAATACTCCTAACAAGAAAAGCAGACTTGTGCTATGTCTAGAGACCAGATACAAAAATAAAAATGATTACAAGTAGGATGACAGTAGCCATCTTGGGGGGCGGGGGGGTGGGGGGCAGTATACATAATTCATTTAACTTCTTTCATTAATGAGTCTGCTGCTTTATTTTCTTAGGGTTGTCTCCTAAATTTTACTTACAAAACCCACAGGCTACACCCTGACATTGATTTATAAGTAGAACTCTCCAGTGAAAGCAAAGAGGAACTTTGTTTATAAACATATGGTGAGTATCTTCAAAAATGTAGGAAAAGCTTCTGAGTTTTGTAAAAACAATGGACTTTCTTATCCAGACAGGCTTCGCTTCTGTAGTAGAAAATGTACCCAGAACATTAAAGGACACTGCATAGTTCTTTAAACCTCTTCCTCACACATTTCTGAAACCTCCAGTAAAACAGATTTTTTGAGTGCTTTGATTAAGTCTACTTCTTATCAATTTCACACAAAGCTGCACATGGATGAGCTACTCTTCTAGCCAAAGGGCTGGGGAAACTCACAGTCAAACCAGACGTTCCCATTTCTTTTTGCTTCCAGTTCCAAAACTCGTAACGGTAGGCAACGGGGAACCCAGGAACCGTCAGAATTAGCAGAGAAAATATACGGTTATATGCTGTGCTGTATCTTACACGTGTAAGTGAAAAAGTACAAGTAGGTCGTTCAAAAACAAAACAAAGAGATGGAGTTACAATCAACTGAAGTATAAAATCCTGCTGTAATCAAAATGCAGGTGAAACCATGTTGATTGCACTGTAGTGTCATATAGGAAGAAATAACTAATACATTCATTTCTGCAAAATCAAATATCTCATTCCAACACTGTTTAATAAATAAATCTTCCTGTCAGCCAACATTTACTTTATACATTAGCTGCTAATCCAATCAATCAAAAAATAGAAATTTTTTAAGCTTGATAATTTAAAAAAAAACATTAAAAAAAATAAAATTTTAACTGGTATTAAATCCATTTTTGAACAGCAAGAAACCTTTGAGATTTTGTATTTCATAAGGGTCCAGAAGAAAGGTTAATTTCTAGAAGAAAGGAACTGAAAAGAGAATCCCAGAAAATCAGAGACTTGGCACCCACTGAATGCACACTGTACCACTTAAATCTTTGCTGAATTCTGTGCATTACAACACGTTGCTGTCCTTAACAGGGAAGACAACTCACATCAAGCCTCACCTGGGATCACTACAACCTAGGGTTTCACTGCAAGTTCTGGGGAAGAAAGGGCAAACTGGCATTCATCGCATTTGTTCCTTACCTGAAATTTATAGTTTGAAACTTTCTCCTAACACTGAAAATAGTAATAAATCTAGGAAGAAGAAGAGGAGGCAGGAAAGGGAAGAAAAACAGCCTTCAATATTCTATACCGAGGAAAAAGCAACTATATAAATCAAAAGGCTGACTTATCAGTATTGAGATTTTTAATAGAAAAAATATCAAGGGGAGCATACCATATGGATCAAAGTGCTCTCCACATATGTTAGTTTTTTTCATTTGAAAAGTAACATATGTGAGGAGATGCATAAGAACTGATTTCTGAAGATCTCATCTGGCTTATTTTTAATTGGAATAATATTAGATTTTCTATCTAACTGAATAACAAATGACTGCTGTTGCTTCACTAAGTATTACTGTCAGTTATAGATTGATAGATTTGGATACTATTTTCTTTGAATAGGAAAGCTGGACTTGCGAGCAGCTAAAATAACTGCAAAAAAAGGAGAATGAAGACTACACAGTATGAAATACATATAAGCCATGGAAGGTTATATATTTGTATATCATATTTATATAATTATAACTTTACTGGGCCTTTAGATCGGAAGGATTTCACAACTTCAGCAAGGTGAAAAGATGTATAATCAAAGATACCCATTTGGAAAGTCACAACTGCACATCTCCAAAAACAGTTGCTTGAAGTATTTTTTTGACACCATTTTATTTCTCCATGATAGATTTCATTATAACATGTCAGAACTTTGGTCAGTTCTTGGAAAACTATAGCTTGATTTTGTGATTTTAGCTGAGTTAACTTTTTCAGTGGAATAAATATCTCCAGGACTGAATTTCAGACACTATTGGTATTACGTTGACAAAACTCAGAAATACAGCTATATACTATCTCTCTGGAATGTATATGGTTTCTGTGTGGTGGTTTCTACTATAAAAAGTGATTACAAGGCTAAACACGTATAAGATAAAACAACCGATTTATTGATAAATAAATGAGAGCGCACATATTATCAGACTGTGATTGCTTTAATTATACATAGCTTTTAGGTATTTTATGTGGCTACTCTGAAATTAATGAAATTCTATTGCTAATGAATCTACTAGCAGAATCCTTCAGCCTCTAGACTTGCAAGTAGGTGCCCCTTTATCATGCATGTAAGAAACTGGAAGTGTTACCCACCCATCTTCTTCTATCTTTATTTCATTCATACCTGCAAAAAAGTTTATTCTCATTATAAGCTAACAGTTCTCATTTACAAGTGCGTAACCCAGTAATGTCTGCCATGGGAAGGGTACTCTTTTCAGGTCAAATTATATGAAAGATTTTACCGCTGCTGCCAATCAACTTGAAAAAGTCCCGTATGTATCAGTATGGTCTGTCCATCTCAAGATGTCATGGGTGTCTATAAAAAGACTTGGGTGCTTATGAGGAAGTCCCAGAGATATGACTCAGGTAGCTGTAAAAATCTATCATAAGCCACAAATTATTTTGTTTTCTGAAGAAAAAGCAAGATTCATTTTTAAACAAAACAATACACATAAGCATTATGATATACGGAACTTGTGAAAGATCCCAAGTCAGGTACTCAGCTTAAACCTTAACTAGGACTGACATGGTGCTAAGAATGATGCCAAGCCACTGCATAACAAGTGGCTGGTTTCTATGAGCAAATGTCTGGGCCAGCTCAGTTCCATTAATGTTTTACTCCATTATCTGAGAGCTGACATCTTTTCAGTAATTACTGCAGATGATACCACCTCTAGTGTAATTAAAGAACGATTATTTAGAATGAAGTGAGCCAAGATCATCCCCATTCTCTGTTTAGGCCAAAGCCAAAGAAGGACTTGTCAAATAAAATGGATGTTTTGCATTAGGGAGCAAAAAAAGGGTGATGAAGAGAGTCAAGTAATTTGATGGGCAACGCTGCAGTGGAATTAATTCAATATGTTCAATATGGTCAGTTCCATGTGTAGTAATATTGGACAGATGGGTATGATAGCTATGTACTTTCACTGCCTTTGCATTAGTGATTCAGTACTTACAAAGCAAACCTCAGACAGTTCCTGGCTTGTTGCCCAGTGAGAGAAAGACTGGAAGCAAAACACATTAAATGCTCTTGCAAATCTACATACTCTGCAACCCTTCTGAAATGAGCCTCTTTCAAAATGACCCTTTGGACACCAACCAAAAAAATAATCATCATTGTAACTTGAGCCTATAAACTTTTTGGATTAACGGTTAAATAATAATGAATGAGAACTGAAAGGAGCAATTCACTTTATATGAATACTAATGAGAAAGGGTTTGATGCATTCTTTGTTTTTGACAGTAACTAGGTATAAGGACTAATTACGTCTGTCACTTAAAACATAAACTGCATGTTTTAAGGCATTACTGAGCAGAATGAGTGCAGTTAATGAATGCATTCCATCAGACCCAGGAAGGTAAAAGATCACAGCTGACCAAAACATACGTTACCTAATGCATCAGAGTTCAGTGTTTATACAGCAAAGGTCATGTTTGGTCAACCGGAGATAACAAGTTTTCCCTTCAGGAGCTGATGGAAAGACAGAGATTCTCAGGCATGTAGGGAATTATTTAGAAACAGTCGCAGTAAGTTTAGCTCCTTGGACAGTACAGTCATCTTTTCAGGCGTTTGCACATGACTCCTCTAAATACCATCCACAAAAGACGGTTAGGTTCCCTTATTCTGAAAACGAACATGTCATCATTAACATTTAAAAAACAGATGTAAGAAGAAATACGATGTTGTCTGGAATCCTGAATGCTGGTGGCCTTGATAGAATAGTAAGATGTCCACTGAATGGCTGGGCTCAAATAATTTATATTTACAGCCTGTTTAATTCAGCTATCCGTAACTTCAAGAGAGAAACAACAGCTCAGAAACATTGTTGTCATTTGATCGTTTCATTTTGGAGTTTGTTAAATTCCAGACTCAATTCCATAATAGCTTACTATTTTTAAGTGGATTAATTTTTGTCTTCTAGCCTCCTGTAAGGAAACACACTGTAATAGGGAGTGTGATATTAAGCTATCAAAGTTGTCTCTTTCTTGTAACAAACTATTGAAAAAGGGGGGTTTGCTTTGCAATAAGCTTCCTGAATTGAAGGCTGGGCTTCTGCTTTAGTTACGGGACAAAGTATTTTAGAAATTGAGGGAAAAACTTAAAAATATGAAGAACTGGCAGATATCAAAGACAGAAGGTGGTGCAGTCAAATGAAAAAATATTGACACTGAATAACAGTTCTGAATATGGAGGAGTATCTGGCTGATTATTAGCAGGTTTTCTTTACTTCCTGACAGACATCCTCCTTTCACCAATATGACAAGCTGCAATTCCAAATCTGAGAAAGCCCTGAGATTTGAGGCTGACCAAACCACAGAAACCTTTTCCTGAATGAAAACTGAGCAACCGTGTCTGTCCATTTATCAGACTGAGATAAAAGCGCTAAGAAACATTGGAATGTCCTCGATGAACACAGAATACCAGAATTCTCAGAGCTGAGACCTGAACACGTCCACTACCTGCTCTCCTCAAACCACAGCATGACCACTCTCACCATTTTTTTCTGGTCCTACGACTATGCAATAGTTTCACACAAGTAGATCACTACAGCAGGACTGACAGAAAGCAGCATAACCAGATGGCCCTCCAGTTTTGTGGCCGGAGCAGGCACAGAGGAGATGCTAGCTCCTCTCTCTCTCAGGCAGAGGAAAGAACTGAACCAGTGCAGCCTCACATCATTTTAATCTCTCTGCTATTTCATAATGAGACTGAGAGCCGTCTTTTATCTGAAGTTTATTCTGCTTCATTTGCTTCAGGAATGGGTATCAGATTAAGCAAAACTGATAGAAGAGCATTGAGACTATAGATCCCCATGAGATAGGGTCCTAGCTTTTTAACTGTGTTGATACTGAAACTCTTGTGGTAGTCTTAGAGGCAAGTAAAGGACTTAATAGTGAAACTGAAGGTAACTATAGGGTGTATGCAACAGCTGAAGATGATACATTTCTAAATCTGGCCTGTAGAAGCATGTGTTCTGTCTAGGTGACGTTGTAGACCTTGAATGCGTCCTTCAGACTGCATAACACAAAGATCAGGCTATATATTCTAACAAATATCTGAGTGAATCTAGGACATCCGATAGAGGGCCACCACTTGTGGACTTGTAGACTATACTTTTTCTTAAATAACATTTATCTACCGCTGCTGCTTTCAGTGAGTAAACAACAGCACATGGAGGCAAATGAGAACCTCTGGATGAAGAACAGGCAACCACAGAGCCAAAGAAGTTCAGCCTGTACATGCATTGTGTCTTACAGTCAAGGTAGACACGGGATATATTTTGTATGAGAATGTCTCAAAGCAACATTTGCAACCCTTCAGCATCCTACGTATACGCTCTACTTAATGTAGATCAAAGTCTAGTGTCAAAGTTCTTTGCATAATACATATAAACAGAACGCAGCATCTTCAGAAATAACACCCAATACATGTTTCTCTTGCACTTAATATGATTTTAGTGCATGATTTACATTTGTTTATTTAAAGAAACATCATACATCTGATTTGTAACAGTACTCAGCAGCTCTCAGTAGACAAGAATAAAATGTATGACCTCAGACAAGAAATACACATTCACAGTATTTTTAGAAAATAATGCCTTACGTGCATAAGGAAATTATACTGTCCTGCACAGGAAAATAATTTGGAGATCATTATTAGTTAGGTATCACTAAACTTTAGGATTACAGTATGGAAACTAAGATGTGACATTTCTGACATGTATGTACTTGTTCTCATGAAGGTGTCACTGTGTTTCAAATACAGAACTAAAATGTAGACTTTAGGGAATCTAGAAGCCTGATCTTTTTTGCCAATTCCATTCCCAAAAATTACCATGATAAATAAATTATAGCATATATTACAAATATGTGTTTGAAATGGAATGTCAAATCTGAATATTGTTAAAATTGAGAAAGTTAAAATGTTACAGTGTAATTATACATAAATTTTGAATTACCATAATCAAATTAAATAAATTATGACAAAATTCAGCACGAGAGCTCTTCCAATACCTGTACTGAATTACGCAAAATCTCACATATATCCTTCAAAGCTCTCAAGATATGCAGTTCTCTAGCCTTTAAATATGGCAACAGTACAAGAATCATACAGCTTCATTTGGAGGTATTCACTTTAATGATTTTTTTTTCCAGATGAAAGAAAAAGATATCCCTAATATCCCCTGTGATTATCATGGAAATGATTGACGTGAACAATTATTCGCTGGGAATACTGCCGGAGTAGGATTTATAATAGAGTTATTATCATCCTCATTTTACACATTGAGAATTCACATGTATAAGGGATTAAGCAATGTAAGTCACACAGAAGACTCTGCAGTTGAAAACAGGTTGTTCATTGATGTGTTTTTCCACTTAATGCAAAGACCCTTCAACATCTGCCTTCTACTTTTCATTTACACAGTCTCTGGTAGGGTTTGTATCCCAGCTGATGCCATTGCTTGCTGTTGTAATACAAACACTTTTAGCATCCTTAGTAAGCTGTTACTCAATACTTTAAATCTGTGCTTTATGCCATTTTAAATTGCTGAATTCATGCGTATAGTACTTTAAAACCATATTGTAATGTTTATTTTGAGAAGGGTTTGGTTTTGGTTTTAAATCAGGAAACCATTATGTATATGCAGAGAAGTACCTGCATTCTGACAGGAGGCTGCTTGCTAAAACTCTATGATAAAATAATTCCTCTCTCTGAGGTCACTCAGAGACCAAATACCACCAATATGATCGCCATATATCCATCACTTGCAGAATATCTATGATGACAATAGATGACATAGCAGAAAACGTACTGCAGTGAATGTGTAGGATAGCAAACAAAACACTGATTATTTTTCTCTCTAGTAGTGTGCAATGTATCTCTCCCCTTTGTTTCGTATTGAAAAAATATTTTGCCAATTTTTCATTCATTAACTCTCCCCAACACATTTTTGAGCCTTCTTTTTTTCAACCTTCCATTCTACACTTATCCATGACAGTACTTTTGGTACTGCAAACAAATCAGGCAATACGGAGAAAACTATACCAATTAAAAGCCTATCATGAAAGACCTGCACGGACATTTGTAACAGAACAATTTAGACAATACTTTTGGGAGTGGTGGACCTACCGGGGGCCTTTGTACTACCTTTCTCCCTATACTACCTACCGTCAACAGGTGACAAAGACCTCCACAGGGCATTCTAGTATAGCTAGGCATCTCTCTGGGGACCTCCTTGGCCATTTTGTAGTCAGTTAACTGATTAGCATTACAAAGTTTGAGAAATATTTCTTATTATTAATTACGAAATTTTGATTTTCAGATGTTTTAACTTCATCCAATCTGCAAGTTAAAAGTCACCTCCAAACCCGGTTAAATCCTGACCTAGAATTTTCTAGGGATGGGGATTGGGAAGCTTATTTACAGCTTTCTTTTAAGGTTATGAAACCTTTAAAACACTAGCATTTTAAATACGAGCCTTCAACAGCAATATCATCTTCCACAAGCAAATTCCTGCTTTATGTATTGTGATAAGTGGACGTTACCTTAGGCTGTGCTTCTTATGTAAGTTCATACAGGGCTACACCCTAGAAGGAAGTTCCTTTTCTGAAATGTCAGAATAAGAATAGGATAAGGGGATGACTTATTTTCTGCCTGATGCCATCTGATGCTGAATTTAAATGAGCAAAACCTCAGGAGACTGGTATTTTTCCTAGACAATCTTATGGTGCTTCGAATGGGAAAATATTTACAAGTGAAATGCAGTTGGAAAAGACTGATGTTAAATGCTAGTGTCATTGGAACTGCTTAGATTTGTTCAAACAGTCGTGCAAGTCTAAAATCCTTATTTCTCTTTGTTGATCTTTTTCGCATACTATATGAGGAAGTTTATACAGTGAGTGACAAAAATCAATGCTTTAATATACAGAAGCATTACTCTGGCTTATGAATATAATTTCAGTATTTTAAAACCTTTATCAGAATCAGTGCAATCACTACAAAACAAAACACAACTGACTCACAGTCATTTCACGCCATTTTAGCAGTCTGGAATTGCCCTCTGTGGTCACCTGAAGCCAAATTGAGGAGGAAAGTTGCCTCTTGGGACAGGATTTGTCACTGTCAGTGTTAAAAGCTTGGGCACTAGGAAGTCCCTGCCTGTCCAGCACATTCTCTAGAGCATGTCCTGGTGAAAGGTGCGTAGGTAGAGGGTTGGTAGCACAGATGTCAGGAGATGAGTCTTTCTGTGACTGGTGATGACCAGGAAGGCTCTCTGGCTTGTAGCCAGATACGGGAGAGCTTGCCTGAATGCCCTGTCTCAATGTGGAGCCCTCGTTGTAAATTATGAGACATATCACATATCAGTTGTCACTAACTCTTTCTCATACAATTCTATATTATATTCACATTCCATTTGGGTAAAGTCATGGAAGAATTCACGGAAGATAGTCTTAAAAAAAGAGATCATTCTCAGGCTTTAGAAAACAGTTCTGATCAATACACTCACAAAACCATTAGTTCCCCCCAAAACAACGTATTTGTACATAGATATTATTGCTTGTGCAGTATTAAAAAGTAAAGAAATATTTCCAGTATTTTGTGGGCAATGCAACATCACTTAATAAATGCAAGGTATTTATAAGAAGCTGAATTGCAGTGATGGTCAGATAATTTTCAGGTGAAAATGACAGTTTTTTTCCCCTGTTTCAGCTGTGCCTAAGTAAAGAACACAAGTGCAAAATTCTTCCATTTTGCAACCACTTGGCATCATCAAGGAGCTTTCAGAGAGGAGAGGAATTATGTGCTGTCTCATGCGTTAGCAGCATAATTATCAGCTCAACCTTAATTCCAGCAAGATATTTTTGTATAAGAGGGAGAAAGCTGGTAGCTTTTCGTGACCCAGGATGTGGTTACGATATTGCCCCTCTTGGCTGGGAGAGGTTTACCTCCCCGAGGCTGCAGCTTGCCTGTGGAACAAGAGGTGTCAAGAGAGGCCAAAGCTGCTGCCTCCCATTGCTATGGCACATTTGCTCTAAAGCCTAAGAGTGACAATTTAGTAAGTGCTTCTCTGACTACTAACTTAACAGAAATACCAACTGTTTTGGGGAACCATTTGTGATGGTGGAATACTACAGCAGTTCATCCTCAGTCTGATAATCATCTTCTTCATTTGCATGTTTGTTAAATGCTAGCTGAAGAAAGCAATAGATTTCCATTTCAATGAAAAGTAAAATCTTTAACATTTAACTGCAAACCAGCTGCAGTGAGTGAGAAAGCTATGCAAACTTTTTTGTTTCCCATTGGAAACTGCCTACTATCCAGAACAGTGGTCTTAATTCCTAGTAGATTTAAAATTCTATTATAGCAACCAACCATAAATATACTTCGCAAGAAGCTTCAGAGCAGTTTCAATCATTAGATACATATTTTATTTTTTTCCCAGTTGTGCAACTCTTCCAACTATTAAATATTAAAACATTACTTTGCCACTCAGGTCAGTTCAAGAAATCAAGTAAACTCCATAGAAAGTATCCTAGTGGCTTTTCTGGTAAAGCAAAAGTCTAATATGAGAACTGAATAGGAGGCAAGGGGTCAGGACCATAAAGATTTTACTTGGATAGTGTTTCAGTGTTTCTCTGGATGCACCTTAGTATAACTATGGAACTCTACAAAGAAAAATCACAGCAAATAGGTAGTAGAGGCACTATGATAACAAAAATTAGTGATACTAATGACAGACTTATCCTGAATATCAACATCTGAAATCAGCCAGCAACTGGCCATAGGAATGATTATGGTTGTTTTACATCTCTCATCAGGGCACATAAGCTCAAGCACAGAGCCATATCAACACAGCTACACAGTTTCGGGACTGGATTAACCCAGAGCATGAGGTGAGCAGAATGTGGATCTATCTGCAGCTCTTTGTTCAAATATACCCTACCTCGGTATAGAAGGTGGATCTGGACTCTCTGTTATGAGGATCTACATTTGAAAGTTCAGAAATGTGCCGATTTGCACTGCAGAAGTTTTTAAAGACAATGTCATAGCACTTAAAAAATGAACTTTCAATACTCAGTGTAAAATTCTACTTACGTACAATAATTAGACACAGTAAAAGTTACAGAACAGTGACCAGTTATCACTATTTTCCAACATTTTTTAAGTTCTTTCTAACTTCCTTTTTTCATTCTGACATATTTGTTGTAATTATTCTCAGTTATATGATCATACTAATGAAATGAAAGCTACTAAATAGTATAACTTGTGTGTCCATAAACTGTTTTTAAGAAAAAAAATTAAAAGTTACTTAAACTTTTTTTTTTAATAAAACAGCCTATCTCTATGTATTTCAATTTTTTTTCTATCCCTCTGTTGATAGGATATTCCTACTTACTATGTATAACAAAAATACATAATAATATCAGTGATTCACAAGAACAGTAAAGTAGCAGTACAGCTATCGGGTTCTGCTGTTACTAACAAAATACTTAGTTCCTCTGTAGTGCTCTCCAAGCCCTGGCTCAATTATAGTCCAATATTCAAAGGTCTAATCTTTCTGTAGAATTAATTTTTTTTTATTTTGTTTTTTTCATCATCTTCAAGGTTGTACTAATACTGTTTTAAACAAGGTATCATAGCTTTGGTGTCCTCTATGAGTTCCAATGCAAAGATAAGCAGTATGACTTCCTTCTGGAATTCATTTGATGTATATAATCTGGATTGATATCAACTTCAAGAAATAAATCAATGGAAAAGCATCAAAGGGGCCCTGTGTCAGATATAATTAAAATTATGCTACTTCAGAGCTAGAGCTGCAATCTATATTTCACTAATATATACAAATGTATTATTCCACATATCATACTGTACAAATAAGCTAATTGAGTAAGAACCTAATCAGTAAAAAGAGTCTCTCAATTTAATTATTTTTAAAACTGGAAGTTTTTTTCAAGTGAAATAGGACAATTGAGTTGTTATACCAAGGTATTTTCAATATTGCTATTTAAAAGCAAATTCCAAAACATATTGCTCTGAATAGATAAAGAAAGGGCCATTCATAATTTCTGTAATACTACTTTGACTTTTTAAATAAAAATGAAAAGTTTAACCATTCCCAAATCAAAACACTTCATTACAATTCAATTTAGCATTAACCTCTCTTGACAAGCAGCCACAGTGCCTTGTAAGAGCTATAATTTATTTGCCTTATCCTCCTGTACGAAATGGGTTCTTTGACCTTTGATAATGAACTGTGGCGATCCTTTTACTCTCTCAGGGTATCACTTGGTTCAACAACAACGGCAACAAAATCAGCAGCACATCATGGGAATTTAGCTCAGAACAAAGTTCAATACAGAGAAGAAATCAAAGGATGAGAAAAGAATATGTCTAAATCCAAGAATTCAGGACCAATTAGAAAAGCTATCAACTCCCATAAGATTTAGGCACAATAAATATGGCAGAACAGTGAAAGATACATTCAGATTATTAAAACCCAAACTGCTGAGTGATTCTGATCAAAGCAAACACTTTAGTGGTGTACAGAAAGTGAACCGCAAACGGTCTAGTAGTTGTTTAGTCAAAATAGAAGAAATTTTCCGAATATATTCTAGACAAGTCTCAAGAAGAAAAAAGAAAAGCTCAGAAATGTACAAATCATATGAAAGACCATAAAAAAATCACTGAGAATTGAATCTTACTGAGTTATTCTAAATTTACTTTAAGTTGTACACCTGAAAAGATCTGGTAGAAGGAAGACAGCAAGGTATAATTCTAAAAAGTTAATAGAAGATATCTGATTATAGCAAATCCAAAATAAGATCCAAAAAAGACCTAATCAAACTGAATGAATAAAAGAGCACCACTTAAAAGGCAAGCTGAAGACATATTTATTGTTCAGTCCACCAGGAATGGCATTATATATTGTGGCATACACAAAATATACAGTAGTGCTCTCCTGAATAAAGGTGTTTCTCTGTGACTGTGTCTCACCTGTGATGATTGTCTGCCAGTTCCAGTTAACTTCGACACAGAAAGATGCTAAACTGAGCTTGTTAAAATGCATAGCTATAGGTACATAAAATCCTATCCTTGGATAACAGTTTACGTTCACTCACATTCTGTTAGATTACAATAGATCTGTTGGTACCAGACAGATTTTAGGGAGACATCATGCACGACAGATCCACGTCTGATAAGACCTAATCCCAAACAAAATTATGGAATAGTTGATAGGCAACCCAGTGGGTTATTAAATTTAGGAAAATACAATTAATCCTGCATACTTCAAGCAACTAGAAAGAATAATACAAAATAAAGAAGGCACAAGCTAAATTGAATAAAAGTAACTAATGAAGAGTCTTTAGATACAGCCATAGAAGTAGAATTCTCATCAATATGTCCTTCTAGCAAGAGCCCAAAAGGATACATTCCTGGCCTTACATTGTTTCACTTTTATTGGTTAATTGGAAAAAAAACGCACCTAATCTGCTCTTTGGTAAACGTCGCAGATCCACAAGGATCAAAAAGCGCTGAACTATAAAGTGGATAGTCCCTGAAACCAAAGCAATGTGGATAGCTTGGTGTCGTGGTTTAACCCCAGCTGGCAACTAAGCCCCACCCAGCTGCTCGCTCACTACCCCCACAATGGGACGGGGGAGAGAATTGGAAGAGTAAAAGTGAGAAAACTCGTGGGTTGAGATAAAGACAGTTTAATAGGTAAAGCAAAAGCTGCGCACGCAAGCAAAGCAAAACAAGGAATTCATTCCCTGCTTCCCATGGGCAGGCAGGTGTTCAGCCATCCCCAGGAGAGCAGGGCTCCATCATGCGTAACGGTGACTTGGGAAGATAAACACCATCACTCCAAATGTCCCACCCTTCCTCCTTCTTCCCCCAGCTTTACATGCTGAGCATGACACCGTATGGTGTGGGATATCCCTTTGGTCAGGTGGGGTCAGCTGTCCCGGCTGTGTCCCCTCCCAACTTCTTGTGCCCCCCCAGCCTGCTCGCTGGTGAGGTGGGGTGAGAGGCAGAAAAGGCCTTGACCCTGTGTCAGCACTGCTCAGCAATTAACAAAACCATCCCTGTGTTATCAACGCTGTTTCCAGCACAAATCCAAAACACAGCCCCATACTAGCTACTATGAAGAAAATTAACTCTACCCCAGCCAAAACCAACACATTTGGTAAGGTGCATACAATTACGTAACATTACTTTGACACACCAAATATAGTCATACCTTTAGTATCAAAAGAATGATGATTATACCACAATAGATATTGTCCTGCAAAGCAATGGTTCTTGAAAAAGCTATTGAAATCCCAGTGGATAATCAGCCAGGATGTGAGATTTCAGTAGAATCCAAAAGTCTAATACAAATAAACAGAAAAAAACTCAAGTAAGTAAAGATATTCAGAATGTGGTATCCAAGTTTTGACCAACCATTAAAAAAACCTTTAAACACATAAGGGTTCAGCTATATTCCATGAGAATGGTTAAATGTTAGGACAATATGTATGGGAGAATGTAGTAGCTCACTATGCTTTATTTATCAAAAAGCTTAAGGTCAAGCCTTTGAGATCAACTATTGCTCTGTAGATGAAAAATTTGGCAATTGGCTCAGTCTACCAGACAGAAATATGAGATTAAATGGCTGGAAGATAAATTAGAAACAGTCAGAAATAAGGTTCAATTTTGTAACAGTGCCAGCATAGGGGCAAATAGAAGATTTTTCAACACTAATCATCTTAAATATGAGGTGGTTTCTTTTTTTCTGTAAGATCTGCACCAATACAAATGAAAATGAATTCATGAAGTCAGACTAGATAACAACAATACTCCCTTCCGGCTGCATGATCTATTACCTAGATGCTCATGGCCATCAGTCTTGGCATCTTACATAAACAAATACTTCATTTAATGATATTTTTAAAACTGAGAGTTAGCTTTGGAAAAGTAACTTAGAATAATTGCTTTTCCTTTAATAAAAAAGAATTCTTGTCTGTATTGTAACTTACTTGAAAATTTTCTCATATATTTCTTTTGTTTCAGCTTACAAAATTAAATGTAAGCTACTATTACAAATGTAATACTATATAAATTTATTTTTATAGCTAGTCATCTTTTCATGCTTATATTTTTCATCAAAATATCACCTATCATTTTTGACACGACTTATAAAATATCAGCAATACACTCATTCGCAAACACAATTTCTTATTGTGATCCAGTTTTTATCTAAATGAAAAATAAATTATTAAAAATTAAAGTGATATAGTAAGAATATTTCAAGGCAGCATTAGTCTGATCATAACATTCTTAGACTTAATTACATGCTGTTCTTCCATGTCACTTTCACATATTATACTGCCTTATCCTCTCCATTTTTTATATGCTACTATTAATATTTAACTATCAAATGTCTTTTACTAGCGGATGTTTAAAGATTAGACGACTAGGAAATAACCATTCATGTAGCTACTACAGACTAAATTATATTCCAAATAGGGAAGCCCTTCTATCTAAATAGTAAATCTACACACATCTTTGCTAGATATAATATTTATTAACAATTGGGTTTAGATATTCTCTGAAACAGCTCGATTCAGTACCTTGTAATAATATTCAAAATGTTAGATATAAGTAGTCCTATTAATTTCACAAGTGTAGCATTAAACATGTGCTTGAATACTGTGTTGAAATCTAAACTTAAGCCTGCTGTCATCTTACATATCACAAGATTTTGGCCAGTTATCAAAGTTATATTTACAGATTTCAAAAAATAGTAGTATCTTCAAAGAAGACTGTGATTCAACACAGGATTAACTTTTCTGTAAGTGTAAGATGAACCGACATACCTACAGTATCTTAAGTGAGGAGGATCATAGCGTCATTTTCAGCTCTGTAAATGTTACGTCCTAGCTATTCCATTTATTTAAAATGCTATGGAGCTTCTGCATGACTAGAAACATATTTCAGTTTTTCTGACTAAAGGACATGTAATAACATTCCTCCACTTTTGCAGAGGCTGTGTGGCTTGTTTGTGAGGTGAGGAAGATACTGCTGTCAGCCTGATTTACTGTTTGGTGTCTTTCCAATTCATATTAAACAAATAAATCCTAACGAACCCACCACCCTCACCCTGAACGTTCCTTCTGCTTTAAATGATGAAAGCATTTTCATTTGTTTCCTTCTCCTACTATAAATGTTTGTAGCTCCACTGTGAAGTCATGGCTTTGTATGCCAGTCCTACAGTGCCAACGCCGCAGTGGTGACAGAAGTTAAATGGAAGCCAGAGATGGAGCTCATAATTCTGTTAAGTATGTTGGAAGCTTCCAAAACTGTTAATCAATCAATAAAAACAACAGGACTATACTCTAATTTCAGTAAGATATCATTCATCGGTTTATTTCCTTCAGAAAGGCTGTATTTGAAACTACCATCTTCTCCAAAGTTGCTTTTAAAAATTTTAGCGACTCGTGAACACGTTGTTACTTGGCATTTAGACCTGATGGCCCTTCTAAAGTATCCGTACAATCATTCATCTAGCTCTTCTTCTAATAATTCCAAGCATACTTTACATTTGCTACAATACTGGTGATCAGAAATGAAGCCAATTTTTTCATGGTAGTATTTACAGAACAGGTAATGGCTGATCATATATAAAATTGTACCTTTAACCAACCGTACAGTAGCAGGTGATAAAAAATTCCTTGGAAAAAAAAGAAAACATAGGATGCAACAGACACAAAATTCAAAGGGAATTCATCCTGATTGTGAGACTAGAGCTTTGGATTCAAAGAACTAAATCTAAAGCTAACTAAAAAGACAAAGGAATAACCTTTCAGCAAAACTAGCACTGAAGTAGTCGCATAATAAAAAACGTACTTGGGAAATACTTTGTCATTTGGCTATTTTTTTTTTAAATTGAGTTCTTTTTACAATACCAGGCATAAATACTTGCACTTGGCCTAAAACTGGTGGAAAAGCATATTGCCTAAAGGTTTTGAGAACCATCTGCTCCCCAGAATTTAAAAACACTTACGTTTCCTATCTACGCAATACTGTAACAGATTCATGCTGTAGAAATATGGTACTAAAAAGGTTTTCCTTTCTTCTCTCAAATAAACATTTAAACCAATCAGCATGACAGAAGGTGCACATTAGACAATGTTTCCACCACTGAGAAAAAGCTAGTGAAAAGATAAGATCCAGATGTTAGACCAGAAAGAAGTTTATCATCCTCAGAACCCCCCAAATTGTGTCTGATGTTTCATACAAAGATCGCCTAATTTGCTAATGTGCATTTTCTTGCTACGTGAGAGAAAAAAGCACACCTGTCAAGAAACCTGTTTTCCACATGCATTGGAATGACATCTGTAGCAGCTAAGCATCAGGGAAATCCAGATACCGTTAAATTATTTTGAACATGTCTTGCTTTGTACAACTTTCTCTGGAAATCATCAAGGTGCACAGAATAAATGTGCCTAATTTATTTACTTTTTTACAGCATCTATAGTTAGACTGAGGGGAGAAATTTGCTGAGGCATTTGGCTAAATAATAAATTCACAGACTGTTCTACACACTCTAAGTTTCCATCTCTGGGAGTTTAGAAGAAACTAAATTCCTAGGTAGAGCCACAGGGCTGGATAGTCTGCTTCAATAATTAAGTTCACTTATGGTCATCTACAATATATATACAATGGCACCTTCAGAATTTTCCTGGTGAAATACTCTTTCGCTGTCATCATATGAAGTCCTGCAATAGAAATCTAATTCTCTATTAAATCTGACAGCGTAATTCTGAGAATCTACTCATGAGTCCTATTTTCTCTACCAAAACCCATCTTATTTCAGGTGAACTTTTCCAGTGATGTTTTGCAATTTGCAGTCTTCAGTTTTAAGGCTTGAGGAGAAGGGGAAGAGAAAATACCAGACTCAGTAATGATTAGTCAAAAGCATACCTGGCAGTCAACTGGACTACCATGTACAGAAAGTACAGCAAAATCTGGCTCTAATAGATCTTTTTATGAATGTATTATACTTTTAATCAATTATTTTTATCACATCTTCTACACATTGCAATTAAAACCATGACCACTGCAGACAGTAATAAACACGACTGCAGCTGCTAAGAGCTTATGCTCCAAAGAAATGGACAATAGAAGAAAGAAAATGACCCAGACACAGATTAGTGAAGGCTCTGATTTTTAAAAAAAAAATCATGATTGCTACAAGTAGATGCAACAGTAAAAAAAAAAAAAAAAAAAAAAAGTAAAGGCGGGGTCTTTCTCTTACCAAGTGACACTTCTAGTTGTGAGTGATGGAGCTCTGAAACTTTCAGAACTTCCTTCTCACAGTGGCTGCATTATATGCTTATTTTTTACTGTAAAATAAGAGGGACTACTTCTACCAAGATTGTGTCTGATGACTGCCATCTGCTTTTGCGAAGATTTTCTCAGCAAGATTCATAGGGTCTTTCTGTCACTGACATCTGGACAGACCTTAATTTTTTTCAACCAATACAAAAGTTAGGAGTAGGAGGCTTCTGAAGAAGAAAGTTGACATAATGCTGGAGTTAAACACGTCTTCTAATTATCATAGGGTATATGATTTGTCATATTAATACTTTTCTTCTCATAAAAACTGCTGAGATGTTAAACTCTAAAATGCAATGCATTTATTACACAACTGAATTATTTTACTTATTTTCCATATATTACAGCTGAATAGCAGTTCACTATAGTTATGGCTGAAAATTGCTTGCTATTTAATATAGAGCTATTCTAAACTCTCCACCTGCTCACTGAAATGCTTTAAAATTATTATGCTTCAAGGTGGTGGCCAAAATATTCAGTAATTTGGAAAACAGGTTCTTAAGACGCAGGTCAGGTCCCCCCTCAAATGAGTTCATATCACCTTTCTCTAATGTTTTTTTCACAAATTCGGAACTTCAATGATGGTAAATGACATGCATTCTCCTCATACTGGAAGAAATATTATAACATAGTTGAGGAGAACATTTAGAATCAAGGCATGAGAAAATGATGCATAAAGTGAAATATACCTTTAAGTTAACCCAGGAACTGTTCAACTGAGGTTTACAACTTACCAAAGTGGCAGATACCCCCTGATGATGCATCCCGGGCGATACGATGTTGCAGTCTATCTATATCAGTTTTCTGGGAGTATTGGGCACATACCTTACTCTCAGCCTGAATTCAGAAATGTTTTATCTGAAACTCAAATTTATGACTTTGGTGTAGTATTTTAAACACGTGATTTACCTCAGAACTATTGTGATGAATATTAATTAGTTATGGAGAAGATAAGGAAATGCAGCCATGTGTTTTGCATGATTGAATTGAGTCTGGCTAAGAGAAAGGAAACACGGAGTCCCTTGGTTAAGTTACCTATAAAACTCAAGCTCCCTTGCTCACGTGAACTGCTTGGCTTTCATTAGCTCTTTAACAGCTTGATGGCGGAGCTCAGATACAGGGAATGAGGAACAGAGTAGAAGAATTCAAGAATCATACGGGATGAAGCAATACGAGGCCTGAAGTGTTATAGCTCCTTTTGCAAAGAATACATGTAGGCTCTACAGTGTGAGGGCTCAGGCAGTGCCAGGTAACAATTTCTTGTTGTTGTGAACATTCACTGTATTTTTGCAAATTCAACAGTTGAAGAGTTGATAAAAAACGGAATCAACCTGTAGCTTTTCTTCATCATTTCTTGATGAATCAAAGATCACCCTTAAAAAGACACCCGGTCTAACGGAATTCACAGGTGTGAACACATAGCCATTGTGTGCACGAGAAGTCAAACACGGAGCTATCTATGACCTGCCTGCCTTTTACAGCAATGGCTCCATCTTCAGATTTCCTCCTCAGAGCTAACCTACCACTTCGACGGTATTGCTGAGATGAAAGGGACAATAAAGGTTTGCCGATTCCAGAACTCAGATGCAATACATCATTACAGAGCTGTGGCACGTCATGCTTTGTTATGCTGTTTTGAATATGCTGTCAGAAAAAGCCATTGCATATTAAAAATAGATTTAGAATTTTTTTCAGGAATTGGTTCTGTAAAATCTGCATTTTATTCTTTTGCTAATGCTTTTTTTTGCCTTTTCTCCCCTTGTATTTTGGATAAAAAGGACCCTGAAACATGTATAACATTTTCTTTCATGGTTTTTATCTTGTTTCAGTGCTTTTTTATTTCTGTGATACTGTTGCACCTTGAAAGCAGAGGTGGGAAGAATACTGCAGAGACGTCATGAGCACCAGAGGCCTAGCAGAGATACAGAAATTGGGGATCAGGGTGAGAGGCCGAGGACAGGCATCCTTGGTACGCTCCACGTTCCCTCCACCTCCAGGATGCGGGAGGTGCTGCACTTCCCGCTTTAAGGTTTGAACGTAGCTGAGGTTGTGTTAAAAAGTGTAAGACTTCCCCTCGCTGACCTTAATGCTACATTATCAGAGTTTTACGGGATTTAATTTGCTTAGATTTTTTTTAACATCTTTTCAAACTCTACACAACACAGATCAATGACCAACTAGAAAGCAAAATATCAACAGAAACAATTCTTACACATTCACACTTAATTACAGCAATACAGTAATAAAGACATCAATTACACAAAATGTGACAATTCACAGCTAACTGTGCGGAGAGTCAAGATCCCACTGCAAGGTCAAGAAAAAGTGGCATCTTACTGATATGCCACTCTGAACTGCTCTGGCTTGGTAGAAGAATATAAACCCTAGTAGATAATTTTCTTGCTCCACTAGTCTTAAATTAAACCTTTAACACAATTTTAATGTACTTTTGTGATGTGAGAAAAAGAAGTGTCTTATGTCTGAAGAGAAAAAAATGGTTTAACTAATTGTCTGAGCCAATACCTTATTTGATAAGGTTTATCTTGGTTCTAATATCTCAGAGTAAAAAAAAATGCAGAATAGAAAATGCCTTTAATTTAAAAAAGGATTTGGATAGACAACTGCTTTGTATCTTTGTTAATGGTGCTATAGTCAATTACAGTTGCTGAATTATTTGTTTTTATAATACTACAAACCAATTCTGCTTTGTCGGCTTAAGGGTCTGCACTCAGAAAATACTCACAAATCTCAGAGGATACAGAACCTGTATTATTCCCAAAAAATCCATATACAAGTGACTAGACATATGATTTTTCTCTGTATAAGAAAAAATACTTCCCACCTCTGCTTTCAAGGTGCAACAGTATCACGGAAATAAAAAAGCACTGAAACAAGATAGAAACCATGAAAGAAAATGTTATACATGTTTCAGGGTCCTTTTTATCCAAAATACAAGGGGAGAAAAGGCAAAAAAAAGCATTAGCAAAAGAATAAAATGCAGATTTTACAGAACCAATTCCTGAAAAAAATTCTAAATCTATTTTTAATATGCAATGGCTTTTTCTGACAGCATATTCAAAACAGCATAACAAAGACCATACTAGAATATCGTAGTGCTCTTTTTAGAAACTTTTTCAAAATCACCCTGGCATATAATAAACAGTAGGAGTTTTTAAATGGATACTCCTATAGAAACCAGTGAAAAGAAAAATTAATTTGCCACAATTATAGGACTATTTTCATCTTTGCTTTTTTCCTTTGTTCTTACATCACTGAAAAACATTTGAGCATACAGCAGATAAGATGAGACAAAAGGGGATGAAAATAGAGGTAGATTTGCTATTACACACTAAAACTCCATAACAATTCCACAGTATTCCATAATGTATTTTTTAATAAATCAATGTCTATACATTAAATCCCTAGCCATGATGAAGCACTATTACAGAAACTCTTGCGTACAGGAATTCACATTTATCTGTTCAGTTAGGCCCTCCCACTATTTCTGGTATTATTGTTTGCTTGCTCAGCCAATGCAGTTACATTCACAATTATTATCTGATAAGGGCCTTATAAGTATATATACAGGATAGTGAAACCTTAGGTTTATTAATTTTTTTCCTTAATCTTCAGGATTCTTCTTCTATCATACATCATTATGTTCAAGAACACATAATATGAAAACATAAGAACCGCACTGAAGAACGTAAGAACTTAAGAACGTAGCTGCGCTGGATCAAAGCAGAGGTCCTACCCAGCCCAAGCTCCTGTCTTTGTCAATGGACAAAAAAGGCAGTGTTTGTGGAACAGTGCTAATTACTACAATACTCCCTCTGTCTTCACAAAAATCTACTGAATTATCTCAGGTTAAGCCTAGGTTATCATCTGGCTGCTTTGGAAACTCGCAAGAGTAGTTCAGTGTTAGGGACTCCACACGTGGTTATTTTGCCCTTGCCGTCGATACAGGCAGTCTCTCAGGACAGTGTTCTATTCTAGGCATCATGCCCTTGGTCTTTCCACAAAGTAAACTTCAAACATAACAAAGCACTCTACCACATTATTTATCCCCAGCGGCCATGGTGAAACCACTTCTACTTCATTTGCACTTCTTGATACTTCGTTCTCCGACTAGGAGACTTCTAGGAGAGAGGCAGGTATTGGCCTGGCGTGATCCTCTGGGGAGACATGAGCTCCAGGTTCTCAGCAAAACCTAATGGTGCTCTGGATTCCTCTTCTCTGGGACCCATTGGCAACTATTTA
This sequence comes from Pygoscelis adeliae, assembly GCF_000699105.1. NCBI lineage: Eukaryota > Metazoa > Chordata > Aves > Sphenisciformes > Spheniscidae > Pygoscelis > Pygoscelis adeliae. The sequence continues at coordinate 1,085,558 of NW_008825073.1, read as the reverse complement.
GTTAAAAGGTGCTTTGAAAGCTAGAGATGGACATTCCAAGTTTGTAGTTTTATGACTAATGTTTTGAGAGATTTTAGATTTAAACACTTAGATTTTTTCTTCAAGATCTACAGCTCCTTACCTTGTTAGTTACTGTAATTATAGGTGCATATTTTAAAGCTATAGTACTGAGAGGAACTAACTGCTCATCATCACCCAAGAAAGATACGCAAAATTTGCTTGCTGCTTTTGTTGTCACCAAATGAAAAAATAAAATATTACAATAATTTCAGTGTGATTAAAAATAATTCACAAAATGTGAATTATTAAAGCAGTGTCTTAGTTGTATGACAGCAAAAACATTACTGAGTACTTTTGCATTCCCAATATTCTAATCTGAAATTTCTAGACCAGATTCTTAGCTACTATGTACTATGAGCTCCATAAAGATTCCTCATTTTATATCATCTAAGAATTTGGAGAAAGAACCCTTCTTCAAGACAGCATAAGATCTCACAGGATATTTTTTCCTTTTAATTTCTACAGGAAAATCCATTATTGATGTGATCATCTGCTGCCTTGAGAACAATTGTATGAGTAAATGACAATTATCTGTCAACGTCTCCGTATTAATTCGATAATGATAATTGCAGTATTCCAGTCAAGGGGCAGTAATCCAATTGTATTACGTACTTTCTCGGTTAACTATTCTACTTGTTTTTGCAAAACAACTAGTAGGAGTATTCAACTGCACGCTGCAGAGCAAAAGGTTAAGTATTACAGAACAAAGGGATGAATTTCTCTACCTCAGGACTTATAAGCAGTGAGTGGAGAGGGGGTAAAAAAGCATCTTTCATTGTGTTTTACTGAAACAAACACTTGATAGTGCTGTTCATTTCCAATAGTTGCCTGAAAAAATAAAGCAGCGTGTTTTTCTGACTGAATTAAATCTGAAGAATTTATTATGGAAAGAATCTATGTAAGACCCAATCTTCTATCTTTATTCATATTGTTTAGTTTCCTATACTGCAAAAAATGGTATGAAAATAGTACTGCAACTAAATCTCATCATGCATGTGGCAAATAAGCAGTAACAATTTGGTATTTTTAGTGAATGCATTGTATTCCATAGCGAGTTCACTTAGTTAAAAAAAACCCCACCACCACAAACCTTAAATTATATCCTGATATTTAGAATTTCTGAACAGTTATTGTTAACTGACCCTCCTCTGAGCAGGAGATTGGACTAGAGGGTGTCTGGAGATCTCTTTCAATCTGATGATCTTATGATTTAGTAGCTGTTAGGAAAAAAATATCTCTTACGAAGCAATATAATATCAAATGAATTTATAAGACTGAGCAGAAAAATAGAATAAAATACTAATGGCTAGTTCCTGGAGAATGAAGTGACAGAAAGAAATAGAATGAATATAGTGTAATGCATTAGGACTACAGCAACTTTATAACCATTAAGCTGAGAAATGTTCATTTACAGGTTCCACAGCACTACAATAGTACCACGACTCTGTACTTTCGCAACCTTGTGAAAGAGGATGATGATTTCTAAAGGTGTTGAAAATAATGGAAACTGATGACATTTATAAATCATTATGATTATTTATAATGATATTTTAGAATGATTTATTATGATATTCTATGATTATTTAGGTGTGTTCATGTTTATCTTGAGTTCAAGTACTGAAAAGTTGCCTTGGTTTCTCTGTAGACACTCAGTTGGCAAACGAACTTAACAGCAACTATTTTAAATTATTCATTTGGCTTTAATCTTTCATTACTTTGGAGAATAAACCAGAAATAGAAGGCTTCAACTTACGATAATCCTCTAAATGATATACAACATGAATTAATGCCACTGGCAATAAAGCCTTTTTCTCTACCATGAGGACCTTGAGAGGACAAAGAATCAGTGGCTCATCTCATCAGAGAAACATGAAGAAATTAGACTAGGAAGTGTTGAGTTAAAAGGAACACAGGAAACTGGAAGTTCAGACCAGATATAGTCAGCTTTGAGAATGGCGTAATTGGAAAAGAGATGTCAAAGTACAAACGTATCAAAACCCTGTTGATACCAGAAAAATCCAGACGAAGTTTATTCCACCAGAGAATGTAGTGTATTCAATACTTCCACCATGGAAATGTATTGCATCTACTGGCTGATCGCAATGAAGCTTATCTGAGACTTAAAATCTGTAATTGCGAGTCAATAGTACTCATTACCCTGTTTTTGGTAAAATCTCACCCCAGCTCTCTTAACGAACAAACAACAGAACAGTGACATTAGCAAAATGAAGACTTTTTAAAATAAATCACCATCGGTCCCTGCCAGTACTATAGATATTTTTTTGCTTAGGGCCAGTATCTTCTGCTAAAAATGTACGTTTTCCCCTGTTGACTTCGGTGCAGCAGTCATACTCGCGTGGACTGACTCTGGGCTCTTCCATTGAGAGCACTGGGCAGCTCTCACCACATAAACACTTCACATCTGTCACAGCACTAGGGGCCAAGCAGCCATCCTCAAATACACCCACAACATGAACGGCAGAATATTCCACAGAAAAGTCAAAGAATTAAAAAATGTATCACACCTGATGAGTTCAATAAAAATACATTCTTCAAACTTTGTGTCTGTAGATGAGAACATCAGAGATGTAGAAACTTCACGATGTTGTTCAGATACTCTGCTGAACACGTTCAGGTGTGAAACTAGTACTGTGATGTGAGATGAAACTAATAAATAGAAAGGCTGCCTGTCTGAAAGGAAAAGTCAGGACTGTTCTACTTATGCTCAGTCTTTCAATATGATTTACATCTAAGAGTATCTATTAAAAACCCTGTTGCTTTACTCTTTGATCTAAAGGTGTCAAAGAAGCATCCGTTATAACACACTGCTTATTATTTCAAAAATCTGAATTTCCTTTGAATGCAAAATCAGATAGAATGACATTTTTTTTTAATGTATGACAAAAATGCTGTATATTAGGAATTAAAGAGATCAAGACAATTGACAGTAGGATGACAAAGGACTGGTAAATCAATAGAATGAATGAAATGTATGAAAAGGAAAAAAATACCCACCATTCTGCTTAAACAAATGTGGGAGCCAGTACAGTAGGGAAGAACAGAATAAGCCAAAAGACAATAAAAAAGTGACTGCGCTATTAAAGAATGGAAAACTTTGTGGGTATCAATTAATGGACTAGGATCATTATCTGAAACTGAATCACAGCATTTATTTTACTTGTAGGAGTTAGGAGTCTAGAGAACAAAAGAAACCCGAACATATCCAAATGTCAACAGAATAAGTTCTTGTAGAACTAGATTATGGGACTCAGTGAAGGTTTATTGATGAAACTGAATGAAGTATGGAACACAAGTACACAGACATCACCGTCTGCGTATCCACAAATACGCAGTGGAGAGGATACGTCATTACTAGTGATAGCTTATAAGGCTTAACTATTAAAACATGAGAACACTCATTAGACTAAATTTTAAACAAAAAGCTTAAACTAGAGCTCATAAAATACCATCAAAACCAGCTTAAAATTCTTCCCTGACATCCTTCAATGTCCAACAGGTTTTTCCAAAGTACCTTAAATGACTCAAAAGTTTAAATTCCATTAACAGTCACTGGAGAAATGTCACCGGAGAAAGGTCTCTGTCTCAAAAGCCTATTTCTAACCCACTAGAATTAGTGCAAGTTTGTCACCAATGCCACCTAGAAACAAAAACAAGCACTGAAGGTGACACGTTCTTGATGGTGCCTTGCATATATATCCTTACATAGGGTCCAGGACTGAGATGATGACAATTAGGATTTGAATGTTGAGGTGTTCACACTGCTCCCGTCACTCAACAGAGTAAACCTGGCATAATTTCACTCTCCTTCAGTTGAAAAAACCCCCTCCAAAACCCAGGAATTCACCTTACTACATTGGAACCGATTTAATTTGGAGGGAGGAGGGGGAAGACAAGTAGAAATAACCCAGTGCAAACATCTTTTATCATTCTCATGTTTTTCTATTTGTATATGCAACTATTAAGATGAGCCCACTTGAAAATGTGTCTTCATTCCATTGCCATGGCTGCTTGACATAAATGAGAGAGATGTCTGTTTCCCGCTCATCCTTCCTCCGCTCACTTGATACATACGCTGCCTGTCCTCCACTGCTGATCAGTCACTTGCAATGTGACCTAAAATTGAACAACCTTCTTTGAAAAAAGCCTCCCCTAAAGCACACTCACATAAGTATAAGGAAGATACGTTTTTCTTTCATTACATCAAGACCTGGATAGTTCACCTACAAACTAATAACCATTCCTTCCCATGGCAAAATAAATAAACCTGGAGATACCAGGCAGAACATTCCCAGAATAATTGAAGATTTTTTTCCCTTTTGAACATTTGTCAACAAGCAGGATTATTGAACAAAATAAGTTTCCTTGACAGAATGATTTCAGCTTCTGAGAAAATGTATTCTGTCAACAAGACAGAGTAAGGACTTGACAAAATAATATGTCTGAACCACTGAAGTGTTTTGAGTTTTCTTCTCAAGCATAACAATGAGAGGTTGTGTGTGTGTGTGTGCACAAAGTCAAAAGTAACTCTTTTGACATTATATGCATGTTTTCTCCTCAAGTGTCAAAGTCAAAGACAAGGTCTGGCAACCTCTTTGATGTCTTCATATAATGAGCCACGGCCAGAAACCAAAGTCATTTAGAGAGACTGACCTCAGGACCCTTAGAGAAAGTCCTTTCTAAGCCAAACAATTAGCAAAGAATTAAGCAGCAAAACCGAAGGACAGCAACACCCATGGTATATAAAAAATTAATCCAAAACAAAGCAGAAATATCTGAACATTGCCCAGGAAGAGTCTTTAGGCTGATAAAGTTAAGAATTAAGCCCGCGTCCTAAAAATTGTCTGGAGGTAGTGGCACTCTTGTCTTATCCACAACTCCGTGCTCTGTATCACAAGCCCCGCTCCTGCAAAACAGCTGGTAAGCTTTCACATCGGCCATAAAACTTCTACTAAAGCTGAATTGCCTTTTATGAAAATATTTACTGGAAAAGCCATGGGGGAAGGGGGAGAAAGGTGAGGACTCCAAGCATAGGGTTTCTAGTCTTACCGTTTTTTACTGAATCCAGCTTCTTAGTAAGGGAATTTTGGCAGTAAAAGCATCCAGCACAAACTTTTAAATCAAAGCTGAGATTTAAATACTTCATTCTTGTCCTCACTATCAGATCAATAGTGGATGCTGATAATTTATAGATACCGATATAAAAGTGCACTGACAGAGTCAGCACTGGAGAGAAGCTAATAAAGAGGTGGGGAAAAAAAGGAAGAACATTATTTACAATATGCTTTGCCTGCACCGGAATGCAGTCACCATCAACATTTTTCATTGGGATTTGTGCTGCTGGATACTGTTATTTCCTCATGAGTTCTAGTGAGGGGAGGAAAAGGATAAATAAATAAAATCAAAAAGCAGGCATTACATCTGTCAGCTGTAAACAGGATATCCTCCATTTTCCTACTATTTTTATAAACAACTTTCCAGGAAATTACCTTCCATGATTGAATTACCCAAAATAATTTTGATACTTAATGTGGAAGTTCTTATGTTTAACTGTGGTGCTACAATGACCAACATATTTTAAGAGCCTCTCTGTAGACTATGAGTTACTTGTCAAAGTTTATTAATTTTCCTGCTTCTGCCTTTGTTTTGATGCTAACTATGCATTTCCTACTGGCCACATGTAAACCTTGCTTTAGATTTTGTTTAAGGTCTGACCTTTTTTGGCAAGTTCTGTACTTACTAATGAAACAGTCAAAAGTAAAATGAAATATGTCTTTCCAGAGATAATCTGGCTGTGGTGCAAGGCCCATTTATGGCGTCCTCAGAGTATTTTTCATGTCTTTTGTTCTGCTGAAATATCTGGATCAAATAATAAAATGATGACAGGAACATGTGGCATCACAATCCAGGTACAGCGTGTTTTACCGCTGGGGGACAGTGTCTTGATATTATGTTTTGCTTTCAGCAATCTTAGCAAAGCCTACTGCTTGATAAAGTAAGAACTGGGAAACCATTTTCAAATTCAGGCACTGGCATAAGTGTCTCAACTGTAACAGTTGACAACAATGAAATTAGAAGTCTCTCTTTTTGGAGCAAATCCATGACAGACTTAAGAATTCTCCAATGCAGCTAGCGTTAAAAAAAGTGTTGATAGCAGTAAAAGAAGGCCCAACAATATCGTAATACTGGGAAATCAATGTAAGATGTGTCAAGCTATATTTTTACAATTGCATATACGATACACTGGAGTAAATTCAGTACGTGCAACTTGAATGCTTGGCTATATGAAGCGCTAGTGACTGTGCAGTAACTAGTGTTGTGGAGTAATTAAACAATGAATGTATTCTATATACTAAATCAATTTGCCTTTTCTTGTTTTCCCTCTTTAGCTGTCTTTCTTACAGGGTGACAAGTAAGTGGTGTGTGTGCGTGCATGTATGAGTTTCCTGGTTTTCAGTGTTACTTGTGAGAATCTCTACACATGGGGGTTTTTTTGTTCTGCTTTGTGTTTTCCTTTGTTCTGCTGGGGTAACTGGACCAAAAATGCTAAAACAAGAATGTTGCACCAGTGCTCATAGAGGTACAAAGTCATGGTCGCCATATCATACAAATAAAATGTAAACGACTTCCTGGAATTACTACTTCTATGCTGGACTTTCTTGTAACAAAATGCAGTTAGGGTTGCTTTGATGACCAAGTGTTCAATAATAACTTGCATTTTCTGTTGAAAGGCTAATAAACCTTTATGTCTCATGTTTCTGTGTTCCCATAGGGCACACTGAAAATTCTGCTCATACATCTGGAAGAACATAGGTCAAACATCTCTAACACCCACATTTCAACACAAATAGAATGTGAGCAGAGAAAAGTTACATTGTCAGCACTGAATGCCTGCAATGGTCAAAATGCAAGAAAAACACAGCCAAAATAATATAGCCAAAGAGATCAGCGAGGGAAAACTTCAACAGTTCACCAAGCTATTTTTCAGACACTTGAAAGCCTCATGGAACTAAGCCGAAGAAAAAGACTGGAGGGTGTGGGGGTGGTGTGAAGCCACCAACAAATTAGAAACCAGAAAACAACTGGTCTTTACTGAAGACAACACTTTTGGTCCGATTTCTGCTCTATAGTTTGAAAAAGATCCTTCAGGCTCAACTCTCAAAACCAAATCCAGTTCAGCTTTTCAATGTGAGAGAAAATATTACTGCCAGTTAAACAGAAATCCGAATTACTTAAGATGCTACAAGTTCTTCAAAACCAGAGTATGCAAATATATATAGAGTATGTAAATATATACATATACACTCACCAATCTACATACGAAATAACTGTATATATGGAATATGTGTTTAGGTGTATATGTACTTATATATATATACACACACACAGAGTCCCCTAAAGCAAACACATATTTGTATCTTTGAAAGAACATGTATAGATAGATAAATGTATGTCCAGAAAGGTCCTTTTCATGACTTTATAACTCTTCCTGAAGTTTAGCATTCCGCACCCACTTACTTAAAGGAAAAAGACCTGATGAACTGCAAATTCAGTGAAAGCATGTTATATACTATTCTTGCATACAGGACATGACATCTGAACAAAAAGAAAAAGATTTTAAAGAATGTTTGTAACTTTTTACGGAAATATTTTGAAGCTTGTTAAAATATAAAGAAATAAATGCCATGGTGGAGCACTAGACTCCTGCGCCAATTTCTTGTGTTTGTAAATTTCCCTTGAGGTCCCGTAAGTGGCACTTCGGCAGCCTATGTTCTTAAAGCCCCCAGGATCCTAGAATTTAAGATCAAAGATCTTTTAAAGAACAGCAGGTGCTAGAAGCTTTTATTATATAAGATGTTGGAAACATTAAAAAAAAAACCAAACCAAAAACCTAGCTGCTTTTCACCCTATCCAGCTATGTATCTCATGAATCCCGTGAGCAGGTTAATCTTTGACACAGCCTCGAGCTACTTTTATTGTAAGAAGTTAAGCAAAGAACAGTGTACAACCTGCCACATACCAGTCTGGGATGTAGAGCGGTTTGAACCACAGCAAGCTACAGCGCACATTAGGATTTCTATTAAAAATAAATAAGGGCTTCTCAACATTTTTCTCCTTAAGAGGGAACAACAAAGGATACAGACACAAAAGTGAATATTAATCTTCCAGTTTAGCTTTGTACTAGGGTATGCACACAGAGCAAAGTGAAATAAGAATAGCTAGTGCAATCAAATAAGTTTATACTGGCACATGGGTGGCTTCTTATCATTCAGATCAAAGGATGCACCTTACTGGATCAGACCATTGGTGTGCGTGTGATCCTCCCTAGGAGGCTGACACTGCCATATAATATACATCTAACCAGTTGTGTGCTTTCACACAGAAGCCCTTTGAAAAGTCCATTCTGATTGACTGAACACATCTAGCTATACATTCCACAGTCTGAATATATAGTGTGGCACTTCTGAGTCTCCTTCTATTTGTTTTCAATTTATTTCCTTTTGTAGTCATGGCACGTCCCTTTGTTTTCAAACTACAGGACAAAAATTCTCCCCCAGCACAGCGCCCATTAAAAAATAAACCAAAACAAAACAGAACAAAAAACCCCTCTGAATATTATCAATTAAAAAAAAACAAACAAACAAGCAAAAAACAGTAATTGGAAATCCGATGCCACAAAACCAAAATAGCTTAACAGTTATCGATGAAAGTCTTAACAGACACGCTCCAGATGGACTGAATCATTTTACATAAAGCATTCTCTTCATACCATCACCCTGCAGGGTAGGAGAAACCATATATTAATAAATAAATAAGGTACAATTTCTCCAATATGTACAACAATCCCTATGCTAACAGTAACTGTTCACTGTACTTTTTACTTTAGTCCGACATTTTGTAGCATCTATTACATGTCTATGCTGCACAGAGAGGTAACACCTAGGGAGGATGAGTAGATCTAAAGGAGTACTTTTCACTACCTGTAAGGAATAAAATAACTGACAGAACAGTAAATAATAAAAATGCTCTCCAATACAAGAGTGTTTCTCTGAGGTGCTACCAACATGCAACTCCAAGCAGAGCAAAATAGGACATTAATCCAAAAAAGGAAAACAGTTACCTGTCCTGGATTATACAAAATCTCTAACTTTATGTTTCCAGAATCTCTACATACAGTAGACATAAATCCTATTCTTTTATTCCAAGGAGAGGAACACTGGCATGCAAAGATCCTCTCCACAGTCTCAACGTGACATCCAAAGGTACCTGTCTTGGTAATACCTCTTCCGCTAGAAGAGAATTTTTTTTTTCTCCAGAAGTTGGGAAAACACCTGAGCTAAGACAGAGCACTAAAATCCTCTGAACTGACTTTTAAAAAAAGTATTATTTTAGAAAGTCTACAGAATATGAAGAAAACATATTTTATTTCAGTCTTTCTGTTCAACAGCTTTTCTGAGCTGGCCATCTGCATTAGTTCTGCATGCCTGCCAGCTGACAAGTTCTATTTGTTGAGCAGATAATTGTAGCTGTTTTATTTTCCCAGTAACACACTATCTCAAAACACAAGAGCGTTGAGCTTACTTTAGATATGTTCTTCAATATACAGAGGGCAGTGAATAATAGTGAAAACTGTTTTGCCTGACAAGCAAAGCATGAATGTGTCACATCAAATACTTTGTCTTGCTCAGTGTTCCTTCAGAACAGATAGCATTTAGCTTTCATATTTTACAAGAAAGACCTGTAAAGATAGCTGTGAATAGTTGTATTTCAGGTACAACTTTTTAAAAAGTTTCCTTCAGGTTTTTAAAACTTTATTTCCTAAGTCTCTAAATCTATAATAAAATAGATAAACATTATAAACTGCAACTTTTAAATAAAGAAAAGGAATTTGAAAATTCAAGTCATTATATTACATCACAAGCAGGTTATGGCTTTCTGGTCATAAATATTATCCCTTTACAAATCCAGCTGTATTTTAAATGAGCTATTTCACTATCAGTATCCCTGGGGATGAATTTTAATTACATTCTGTTTCAGTTATATTGCTTTCCAGAAGATTTGATTGTTTTGCCACGTAACTTACAAGGAGCATAACTCTGGCAAATTCACAGTCTAGATTTTATTCAGATAAACAGCCAGCTAGTGAGTTATTCAGTCACCAATTTTCAGAACTGAGGTCTAGAAGTCTTTTGAGTGCTGTTCCACAGTCACTAAGCTAACTTAAAGCCAGGCTTAGTACTGACATTTCCCTTGCCCTTTCTTAGGCATTTCAGAGTCTTTGCTTGTGCCTCACTAGTATTTATACAAGTCCAGACAAACCATTTTAGGAAGTTAAATTAGCTCCAAAATGGTATCTTTTTCAATAGGTTTAGTTTTTAGATACCCAGCTTCCTGAGCCCTCTTACCACACGACGGCATAAATGCCAGTGCAGCACAAGGCAGGAACACACGGTTGGCAGCAGATGGGAGGACTGGACCCTGTAAACTAGATTTAGGTCAGTTTACATTTCCATCTATAACAAAATCTGATAAAATGATTTCCCATCAGACTGTGAGGTGAAAACTCATGTTTTTTAAATGTTTTGAAACTTATTGTAGAAGTAGTTAAGTTGAAACAGAAAACTGTCTGTATTTGCAGAGTACTGAAAAAAGTCAGTCTCCTATTTGCTTCTGGTATTGCCTGAGGACTATGATAGAAATACGCCGGTTTCAGGGCAGCAAGGGTGCCGATTCTATTATTTCCAAGGTAGTCCAGCTGTGTAATTTAAGATACAGGGAGAAAAAAATAGAAAAAAAAAAAATTACAAACCAGCACACATGTAGACTGAAACATCACGGTTTTGTTCATGAGAACAAGAATACAATCAATACTGCATATGAAAAAGCTACACCGCTTCACAGAATGGATTTAAAGATCGTCCTCAATATGGGCAGCTCATGATGGTCACTTCTAATGCTGCATAAAGCAATTCTTCTTCCTTCAGTTTTGGTTACATGTGCTATATAATCAACATTGGCAGGGATGCCAAGGGGGGATATTCTGGATATTCAAATATTAGAATAAAAAAAAGAATCTTTATAAGATGGAGCTGCAAATGAAGGGCATTAAAAATTACAACGGCTTGTCACTTAAATGTGGAAATCAATAATTATTCAATAACTATTCCATACGTATGGGAATGCAAGTCCTGACCAAAATGCTGTATCTCACAATTTCTTAAAAAGAGAGAGGGAAAGAAAGGCTGCGCTGTGGGCACTTAATATGGAGAGAAAAGTAAGAGGAACTACAAGAATCAGAATAACCTGCTGTACATAAATGGTTTAGGGCAAGGAAACAAAACACCACCTACTTTTGGCTAAACTACATATCACTAACCTGAGCGATTAAGTCTACCACAACGCTAAAGATGCTGCCTGAAGCAGCACGCTGCAGATAAACAACTTGGTTTACCAGTGTACTCACCTACTTTACACCAGTTCTATTCCAGTACAACTTGAAGAATCAATAGGTATGACTCACTGGTGCCTGACTTCCATTTTGCACTAGGGTAATTTTATTTGCTAAAATGACGCGACAGCACCATTAAAACAGAAATAAGATTCATTATGTATAAGCGTTTCGGCTTATGACTCCCCCCCTTTCTAAAATCAATGGCAAAATTCATCCACATCCTTCTGTCAAATACTGTTCCACTCAAACTTAGCATTCAATTTAAAAAAATACCTTTTAAGTCTGTATTTTCTTATTTTTTTCTTCGTTAATCAATCATTTACACACCAGTGCTATGCTTTTATTATCCCATTATTTCATCTCCACTGATTAGAAAAGTTCCACTTTAGCTGCAAAGAATAATTGTTGGCATTTATTATGCAAAACTTTTAATATATAGTTTAGATTTTATTTTTATTAAAATCAAACCTATCATGAGTTAGCACATCAAATTCCACATATTACCAGTTTAACACTTTAAGGCTGAATCTTGAGGTGACTAAAATACACGTACAAGCAGCAGTAGACATACATGTTTATCGCCTGCATATTGAATAGGTCATGAGCCTTCTAAAAAGTGTAAGTAGAGTTGCATTCAGTAATATAACTTTAAAAAAAAAAGCCTGTTGAGTAAACAGTGCCATACTATGCATACACACATGCATAAGCACATACGACAACAGAAACCTTCATTACCCTTTTTTACTTTTTAATTACTTATTATAACTTTTCTTTTTGTCTATTAAGGCAGAAATGAAATAATTACACTGGCTATTACGATATCTGGAGTGAGAAACCAAAAGGAATAAAAAGCCTCCCTTAAGGGCAACAAATACAGGGTTAAGATCGTGTTGATTCTCTTTCCTTTTTCTTTCCCTTTCTTTTCTTTGCATTCTTTGCAAAGTGAGTTACTCCTAGTGCAGTTAGAAGCTAATAAATTAAGCCAGTGAATTTTATAAGAGTGTCTTCTTTCCAGGAAAAAAACAGTTATCTGAATTCTAGAAAGTAACAGGTGAAACAGTTGAAGGCACAATGTATCAGGGAAAAACCCCAAGCATTTATTCAGTCTTTCAAGATCCTTTTTTGACTGCTTGAGTTCCCTCCTCTAGCCTGCTTCTTTTTGTCTATGAAGTTGGGTATCACTGCATATCTAAACAAGATGATTTCTTTCTCCTTACTGAGAGTTTTTGTCAGGTCAGTAATATTTTTTATGTCTCATACATTTTCATTTTTTTAATATGTAAACAGCATTAACTGGGAGGAAAATGGACTGAGATTCTGGAATATCAATGAGATTTTTAAGAACTGTATCTTTAGATTTAGCAGGGTAAATGGAATTTTTAATGAGCTAACACCTTGAATAAGGACCACTACGAGTCAGAAATGGAACAGAAACGGAGATCATGAAAGCCTACAGGGAACTGACAGTTATCTGGAACTCCTGTGGAACAAAAGTTGTTTCCCTGAGGAAGGGAAACATGCAAAACTACTTAATTTTTAATCTTATTTTTAATATTTAAAATCAGACTGGCTCAGCCACTTCTAATGAGAAGAGGCCTAATACAAGATAAGTACCATATTAGCTTAAGACAACAAACTTTGCCAGTTAAATGCTCGGCTCACAACTAGTCTATGTTTATTCTCTTTACATCCAAGTAGTCAACTATAAAGGAATAAGATGACCTTTCCAAGTAACTAAGACAGAACACTTTAATTGCAGAGACATATACAAAACTACAGCCATGGTTTTGTAAAATACTGTGTGTAATTTAATTGATAAAGACTAGCATTTATGGCTTTAAAAAAATACAGTAATATACATAAGCAATAAAATGTACAAACAGAACTACCATAATACTGCAGCAAAATGAACTTACAAACTAGAACCCCACACAACTGGGTAGGGACTCTGCCCAACTTTGACAATAGCAGAGACAGAAAAGGACTTTTATCTCCTTCTTCCACACTTGTGTAAAAAGTCAATGTTGTTACAAGCACTTGACTACCCAAGGGGCATGAGCTAAAAAGGGATGGCAATCACACTTTTAGCTCTGCCCATTTTCTGAGACCAGAGGAAAGTCTACGAAGCTATTTTCCGAACTACTTCTACGAATACTACTGTATTAGATGCTCCCGGACTCTTCACATCATAAGAGAAAGAAAGCAGAGATATGCAGACACAGAGATGGGCACCAGTTTGTGCAACGTATTTCACCCATTTCAGTAAACGCAAGAAACTCGGCTCCCATTCAAAGTACAAGACTGTACTAGAAGAACTGTAAAACTTTTAATTCAGACAGCCATAGAAGAAATAAATCTACTAGTACGTATGCAAAAAAGTGACTCAACTACATTATTAAGTATCAGTAGTTATTATCCAGAAGCAGCTTTTCTAAAGTTGAAATTTCAATCAGAGTTCTCTTTCTTCTTTGGCTGTCAGCTTGGAAATATATTTAAAATTTCTTTGCATTTATCTGGTGCTTGAAGGGCTGAAAATACAAATATTTGTTTTAAAGATGATGCATATTAATAGATATCCAACTTAAACCAACAAACACTAGAATGATAGGCCAGCTTTGATTTAAAGCAACACCATAAATCATCAGGACAGAGAATGAGGGCCACGTGTTTTCCTAGCAGTGTGACTAAAACTTTAAGGGAAAAATATTGTGTTGCAATTTAAGGGCTCTTCAGAATATAGTCAACTTACTTTAGACTCAAATGTTAAAATTCCAATTTATCCGGAAAAAGTCTCTTGCAAACCAAATGTCAAACAGAAACACAGGAGAAAGACCACAATTCCCTTTTTTCACCACACGAATTGAGAATGGAGTCTGTGATTTAAGGATGTCTTGCTTGCATGATTCTTTCACAGGTTAATATGAAATGTGTGGTGCTTAGAATACTCATGCCTCCTATATACAAAAGTACCACAGTAATACTATAATCTTAGTTTTGCCTTATTTTTTATATTCCCTTAGCCTCCAGAGGGAGCCTCCAGAGCAATTACACACAGAGTGTAATTGCTGTCGTATAGAAATTCCGACATATTTCTGTTTTGCACACCCTCTCAAGTTTTCAGGAATACAGTCAGCAGGTATAAACAGGGCCAGTTTGTGTTCACGTATCTGTCACACATTTCAATAGAAAGCTGACAAAGGTTTTCCTTCAGACCTTTCTCAGGCACTTGAACACATGGCAGGGTCTAGTATTTTAAGCTCCCTCCAACATTTTGCTTACTATGTGAGTTAATTTAGTATGTTGGACACATCAAATACATAAGTAAAGCATCACCCGTATGAAGAGGAACTCAATAGCATGGTCAATGAAAAATAGTATTTTTGAGAATCTAATTAATTCTAATTTACTTTACAAATTATAAATCTAGTTAATTCTAATTTACTCTGCAAATTATATGAAAAGCCAATATGCACTAGTTTTGCGCCTTCTGTCTTTGCTGGCTAAATACGGACATTGCCATTCCTCACTTGTCTTTAGATACTCTAAACAGGAAAAAAATACTTCCAGTGACATAGTCGAGATATGGAAACTAAAGCATTTCATATATGTTGATTTTGCTGACATTTAAATCTATTTCTATTTTAAATTCGTATTCCTCTTCTACATTTTGAGATCATTTTCCCCAACACTTCCTAGAAACTTATAATAAATAATTTCAGCTAATGATTTCAGAATAGAAATGAAAAATGTTTCATATAAAATTTATAGATTGGAAATATTTCAATTCTTTTTGAAACAAAACATTTTCTTTACAATTTGCTGGAATTCTAATATGTTCTTTTCCTGTAACAAATTCTAATTTTGTTTATTAATTATCATTGCCTTAAAAAAACTGTTTTTGTCTAGCTCTACTTTGGAAATCAAACATCTTGGTGCACTGCTGTCAGTAATAAATAGTTACTGGCTTAGTCTAAACATATCATTAATTTAGTACAACAGAAAAAGCAGAATTCTGAAAACAAGCGATTATTCTGACAACAGGGCTATTCTTTCTGATCAAAGCAAGACCTTTTCGTTTCTTCCCGTTTAAATAAAAACTTCCTAGTAATTGTTTGCTTTGGAATTCCAAAAATTCAGAACACAAAAGAGGAAATATATCTTTAATTTCCCCTCTCCATTTATGCAATGCAATGTACCATTCACCATCAAAATGGTACTGACCCAATCTGGTTTTTTTTTAAGGAAAATAAGAAAACTCACATGGGACTTGGTGGCATTCCTCATGTTTGCAACTGAAATATTGCTATGAACTATCACTTTTTTTTTTAAGGTGAACAATGGGAGATGAGCTATGTCACAAGCTGGCAAGACTGAGTAAAGGAATGATTCTTTTCTATTTTATTAAGGTATATAAATGTAATTTGAGCGCAGTCTTGCGCAATACCAAGTTTCCTCAACATCTACTATATGAGGAATCCTACCACTGAAAGCCATAGCAGCAGAAAGCACTTCTTGACCGCTGCAAGTGCTTCACATTTCACAATAAATGAGCCCCAAACGTACTGCCTTGGTGAGATGGGAGTTTCAAGCAAACTGAGTTCCCAAAATGGCAACACAATACTGCACAGCAGATTGTCTATTAAATCTCAAAGACCAAAACAAATGAACATCACTGAAATGCTATCAAACCAAACTTAGTCTACTGTACCACAAATGGAAGTTACAACCTTTAGAAAACTGTATTTGAAATAATAGAATGAGAGTAATTTTCAATGATTTTTTGTTTTTTGGATGTTGATGAATATTTTAGCAGTTGATGAATAAATTTAAGCAGCTTTGTAAGCTTTACACAATGTTTTATCTCACCTTACTAATAAATCCTTGTAAAGTAGACAGTAAAAAAATCAACACTAATCATTACCAAAGTGTGAAGATGAATCCTTATAGTTTTAAGTATTTCTAGTTTAGATTGGGCAGGACTTCTAACAAAACAACGATTTTCTCCGCTGAAAGAAGATATTATACGGTCATGTATGTGAAATCTCTCAAAAGCCAAGAAAAATGCAGGTTCAAGCAAAAGCAGAAAAATGGCCCCAAAGGTCTAGAAGTCCTCCCCCCCCCCAAAAAAAGCTGAATACTGTATTATATACAAATAACATGGCAGAAAGTGGCTTTCTGACCCTTGGGGAATGTGTATTCGTATTCGCAGCCCTAAACATGGAAATGCCCGTTCATATTAATATTGTTTCTACAAAAGACTTTCTGTAAGTGTAGCAAAATGGAGATAAGCTGTTGTAAAGAACATGGGATCTGTGCTTTGTTTTCTTTCTCCTAGGCTGCACTTTGTCACTGACTTCTGGAATCAAAGGAAAGATTAGCAACATGTAGAAGGGCATGTACAAACTAAGCCAGTCTGAGAGCCAAGAACTGGGTCATCTGCTGTCAGCTGTGAAAACTGCTACACGCTACAGAAAGCAAGGGGAAAAAAATACTGGTAAGATATATCCCTGGGTTTAGAGCAGCTGACAAATTTACCACATGGAAAAAACTCCTTACTGGATTCTCACCGAAAGCAACATACAATCTGATTGAACTCTGCACAGAAGATGTCAAAGTAGGACTTCACTTAAAATTAAGATCAATATTTGTAAAATATTTTTTTCTTTTTTGTTAACTCTTAACAACTGTTTCTTCTGTATGATTCTATCAGTAAGGTTTGTGAGATGAAAGAAAAGTTCTGCAGTAAATTGCCCAAAATCACATACATTAAGCGCTGAGCTGAGAAGGATTTTCAATCTTTCAGCATTCTTCTCCATTTCACATAATCCCTCCTACTAGGGATGGCCTTAAAACGTATTGAAACTTACCTTAAAATAAACTCAGACACAAGTAGTAGACAGTAAAGCAGAGATTAAAAACCCTGGGATGTTTCCAAATGCTTGGTCTCAATCAGACAGAATATAGAGCTTGAAACAAGAGCTGGTCAGCACTATCCTGACAAACTGTTTTATTGAAAAACGCTGTCTCAATGAAAAGTCAAAACTACCCTCACAACATCTTGGTTCTTCAAATGCCCACTATTATTAAAAGCAGGTTTTCCAAGGAAAGTCTGTTCTAATTCAAAGCAACTAGATTTTATCCCAGACTACAAATACCCAGCAGAGGCATAGCAAAGGTACACTGGCCAAGGCTAAGGATGCTAGGAGTTTGTACTTCCCTGAAACAAAGGACTGTGAATTCCCCCAGTGACTGAAAGCATCACTGATTTTTCTTAATGACTTTTTGATTTCCCTAATTTTTTTTCATTTTAAAAAAATGCATTCGTATGCTGTATTTAAAAAAAAAAAAGGTGATACATTAGTATTCCAGTAAGTCAACTATAAATAAAAATATTGCATTTTTATTCATGCACCATCTTTCAAGGGGGGGGGAGAGAAAGAAAGGCCTAATCAGAAAATTGTACACTAACCCTTTACGGTTTTTATATAACCAAATATACATAGTTAGCAACACTTTCAACAATCCACAAGACTTAGAGCCAAGCAACAGACCTGGTATATGAATGACCCAAGCCTTTCTATTTGCTTTGTGTCATGGAGTAGAATGAGAAAAAGAATTTAAAAACCCTTTAAAAAAATCATTTCACATTGTTTTTTGGGGTAATTCGGTGCTAGCAAAGGAGAACGTGTTCAATAGCTTGGACATCCACCCTTTATCAGTTCATTTTGCATACTTTTGCATACTTCTGCTGAAATGAAAATTATAATTTTTTGTTTGTGCTGTATCACTTTAAAGCATCTGTTAAACACTTTCAAATTATTAACACTGTACATTGATTTTTTTCAGGCATAATTATTAACCCTTCAGAAGTCTTCTAATAATCAATTTAGACTTAATTAAGCTCTCTCTGACATGCCCTCTACTATTTCAGTAGACACACTTTTTAAAAGTTACTTCCAACATGTATGGATATCTCAAGCTCTTGTTATTAGAAATCCATACTGTTTTTTTTCCAGATTGCATCACCCACTTGTTGTGACCCATTTATAGGTCAACTTCACCGAATGACTGGGCCATTTGAGTAATGAGCTGCAGATTCAAGGGACATTATATATATTCTACTGCCTAACAATGTGCTAGGAAACAAGTAGTCATCAGGTTGTCATGGTTTAACCGCAGCCAGCAACTAAGCACTACCCAGCTGCTCGCTCACTGCCCCCCGGTGGGACGGGTGAGAGAATCGG
>NW_008825073.1:990105-1062497 GCF_000699105.1 Pygoscelis adeliae | reverse complement strand
GGCTCCGGGCGGGTGTCTGAGCTCCCCTGTGGGTTCCCCGGCTCAGGAAACACCCCTGTACACCACAGTCCGCCACTCCGCTGCGGGACGTGCCTGCACCAGAGCTGATCGCCTCTGCGAGTGAATTCATTCACTACTTCCCATGTTAGGGAGGCGTTCAGCCATCTCCAGGAAAGCAGGGCTCCATCACACGTAACGGTGACTTGGGAAGACAAACACCATCACTCCAAACGTCCCCCCCTTCCTCCTTCTTCCCCCAGCTTTATATGCTGAGCATGACGTCATACAGTATGGAATATCCCTTGGGTCAGTTGGGGTCAGCTGTCCCAGCTGTGTCCCCTCCCAGCTTCACCCCACCTGCTCGCTGGTGGGGTGGGGTGAGAAGCAGAAAAGGCCTTGACCCTGTGTCAGCACTGCTCAGCCATAACTAAAACATCCCTGTGTTATCAACACTGTTTCCAGCACAAATCCAAAACACAGCCCCATCCTAGCTACCGTGAAGAAAATTAACTCTACCCCAGCTAAAACCAGCACACAGATCCGGTAGAACAGCCCTGGGATTAGCAGGTTTAGCCATGACAGCCAGTGCTCTTGCATAGCCCCTAGCACAGGAATGGCTAATGCCAAGGTGGTTCTTTAAGGCAGCCACCGTGGGGGAGAATATGTGACTTTGTATGCACTCACTTTTATTTTAAAACAAAATTTCTTTGGCTTTAATGACAAAATCCAGGGATTACAGTAAATACAAGTCTGCTATCCTTAATCTTTTAAGTCAACTATTATGTTATTCAGAAAACATTTTCAATGGAATTCAAAGCAACCTTTAAATACAGTAAGCTCTGGTTGTAAACAGATCTGTTAGCTTCTTTGTTTGTTTCTGCCTTTTGTTAAGTTTAAACAGAAAATGTAATTTTCCACTATACAAGACAAGGCATGGACTCCCATGAGAAAACAGGGGAGAAGACAATGGCACCTTCTCTCAGTAAGCTTGACATAGTTTGGCTTTTTTACTTTTACATAAAGTAGTATCATTTTACCATTAAATACTGTCTATGGTTAGAACTGACTCTCAGTTTTTTGAGAGACAAATTGGCTTTTAATGCGATTTATTGTTACTGATTCTTAAAACTCTCACAATACATTTCACTGTAACACAGACTGAGATTTCTCAAAGGCTAGGAGGGTGCTATTTTACTAAGCTTCATGGTCCAGACTGGAAGATGCTAATGCAACAGTCTGTGTACAAGCAGTATCTTTTGCTAACCAGTGTTCATCACATGCTCTTTGTCCTGCTGCAGAATAATGAAGACCAGAATAAGGAATAAAACCACGATGGTGACACAAGACATAGCAGGCAAACTCTTTGTAGGCTATGTAACACAGCTCTCAATTACTTTTTGTGGTCCAGACAGATGTTTAGCAAGATGATCATGGTTCAAGTCTTTGCACCTTGTGCTAACTTAATCAAAGAGATTGTACTTCATCCAAGTATTATACTGTATAATATATAGTGTATATAAATTATGTACAATTATAATAGCACATATTAGTGTAACTATCCATTGATAAATAACAAATTAGCTTGAAATTACATGCATGAGAAGAAGAATGTTTCCTTATGACAAACACGAAGAAACCATTCAACTGAGGATGAAATGCGGCAGTGATGTGAGGGAGCCCAATTTTATCTGTGGCCAGATAATGTCATCTCCCTTCTCCATGCGAACAAAAAAAAAACCTTCCAAGTGGCTACATTTTCTTTTATGATGTCCTTAGCTCTACTGCATGCCTCATCTCAGAAGACTGCAGGGCAGCAGAGAGCATTGGATGCAACCAGAGTCTCTGCACCAGTAGGAAAAAAGGCTGCAGCAAAAGCAGGAGAGTGGAAACACTATTGACTGAATGTTTTCAATGCCCATATGACCTCAGCACCCTGCACAGGAGCTGCCATCGATTACTAGAGCCCGAAGGCTGGAACAGCTTTGTGACCTGAAATTAAATTTCCTGAGCGTCATGCATTCCACTCACATAAAACCATTTAGGTTTAGGTAGGAGGGAAGCCGAGTTCTATTTGCATGCATTTTCCCCCCCAACACACTGCATATTTCAGAAATGCAATGACTTCCACAGGTAGACCAGGAAACATTGCAAGCTTCTGTTACTCACACATGAAACACATATTACTTACACATTCAGCTATAGTTAATGCAAGCTATTTTGCCTTCAGAGAGGATGAGATCTGTACTGATATGGTTATTTCGCTCTGTGTGACTGTGTACAGTATTTTCTACTTTTACATAGACTGAAATGAGGAGCACACCTCATCACTTTCCACTTTAAGAGCTACCTAGTATTTTATCATTAGCACTTTTGATAGTTGAAAATGTAGGCTACTTAACAGAACTGGTATTTAGGAAAAGGTTAAAAAAGTCTTGTCAAAACACATTTGATTAATTAATTGTGTTTTGTAAGAATGGCATCAGAAATGATATGCAAATGGCTTTTCTGAAGATCATGAGAATCACTGAAACAGCTGTAACTAAATGCACTTGATAGTTATTACTATGCTTGTGCTTAGCATTAGTTAGCCTTTGGAGTCCCGATTTTCACCACTAGGAGTTAGTATGGGAGAGAAAAAAATGAAAGCACAATTTATTAACAGCAGTGAATGAAATCAGCCACAGCCCTATCCCATTAGAAGCGGAGACATACAGGACAACACTTTAATGAGTAACAGCAACAGATACCCTTACTGAAGGCCTTAGTGGTCATGCATAGCCTTATGTCTGAAGGAAAGCACACTGCACTGCAGTTTTATCAGCATGTTGGTTTCTCATTGTGTATTACTGGGGAGACCAAAGAAACTGTTATTGAAGCAAAGGAAGAATTTCACTAACGAACAGAGCTCGAGTCACTTGGAAAATCCTCCCACAAGTGTCTTTTTTCCTTTCTGAAAAATTTCCCAAGGGCTCAACAAGCCCTGCATGTCAAAAGCTGCTCCTAGCTGCAGACTGGCAGATTAGGAACGTCAGGGCTCAGGGCTGCACACCCCCAAACCCAAGAGCCTGGCCCAGGCTGCCTGTTATGCTCCCTTCACATGGCACATGTTGCTCTAAACTGACTAGCAGCACAGCCGTGTCACGTTTTCCTCCTCACTTACCCCTGCTTTATTTCCCAGTGACACTGGGACACTCCTTCTGGTGACACTCCTATTGCCATTTCCTTCAAATATCTCTTACCTTCTATTGCTGAGGTACTACAGGGCAACTCCATCCAAATGTAATGTCATTGTACTTGGCATTGCAATTAAACACACAAACAAAAAAAGCAGTTTGGCCAAGTTAATGCGTTCTCTTTTTGCACATAATAGTGGCAAACAGAACATCCCACATAACCTCTACAGAGCTTGATCAATGATTTTAAAATTGTAATATCGATGTCAATATCCAGCTCTAAGGATACCATTTTCAGAGCTGAAGTAGCCACAGTATCTAAGTCATTTGTATAAACCAGCAAATTATACCCTTCTATACCCATATAACGCTTCACATTTTCAAGAGTCAAACTCCTAATTCATTGTAGAGTCCTATATGTTCAGTTATTTGTGTAATTTTATTAAGAGGAATAAAATAACCAAAAAACATAGCACACATTTAATTTCATCTATCAGACTGGGATCACAGTTCAAAGAGTAAAATTATTTATAATGGCTTTCCAACTATATGTTTTACTTCATACTTTTAATTCGCAAACTTCACACTGAAATTTTGTAGCAGGCTACAAAATTGTTGTCCTGATAAATTCCACACGCTATAAACATGCTATAAACCATTGGCAAAAGTGATACTCGCAATAACTTACTCACCAGCTCTCTCTTCGTAGATAACTTCTACACACTAGTCTCCAGAAAGAGCTTGTTTGCAAGTTAAGATTTATCTCACAAATATCAGCTTCCCCTGAACCTGTGAGGAAAAAATTCAGATATATGGATGTTCTTACCAAAATATATCTTAGAATTATTTCCTTGGAAAAACTAGGTTTGGCCATATTAAATTCTATACCGAGACCCACCTTCCCTGTACTCCTATATTCATTTTAAAAACAACAACAACAAAAACCCCACAACACACTGTGGTAAAATGAGAGAGTAGTGCCTTTTATTTCATTTTAATCTGAAATCTATTCTTATTGAAGATGCCTATAAAATTTAATTTGCAAACTATAACTTATATCTACAAATTTTAAAGCAGTCTGAAGAATTTTACAACAGATATAGGATTCTCTATTAAATTGCATGTGTTTTTGAAGTTTTATAGATTCCTATTCAAACTCTAGAGAAGACTATTACAAAAATGTTAAAGGGTTTTTACATAAAAAGTGAGATTGTAAGAATTAAATTTCAGTATGTTTTTGATCCTTCAAAGACTTTCTCTTGCATATCATTTGAACATGAGCTAGTCCTTTCCAAGATGAATTCTGATCCCATGGAAAAAAAGAAAAGTCTAAGGCAAACACTTTGTAGCATAGATTTTTTTTTTTTTTAAGCTACAATGATGATCAAGGTCAGTTGGGGGAAATGCTGGCTATATGATTATACCAGTAGCTGAATTGCTGTTACAGTGGAAAAGAGTTTGTTACTACAAAATCATAGTCAATGGAACTAAGCTTATAACTGAGATGACTTATGCTGTTATAATAGCTGAAATGAAAGAAAATTACTGTAGCACATTTGCAACACAAAAGCACACTTATAAGTGAACAAAACATTGATGATGACATTTTTCAGACAGTAATTTAGTGGGCTCTTTCGTTGCAGTTATGTTACTGACAATCATTTTTTAAAATAAGGTAATTTTGGGGGAATAAACATGCAGCTACACTTTCCACACAGAGCAGAAGGAACAAAAACAAATACAGTGCAACTTCCAGAAAATCTGTACCAGGGTCATGTAAGCACGTCACTATTATTATAACTTTTTTTTTTCCTTTTTGACTGGAGCAGCATTAATTCATGCTAAGGCACTAAAGATTATCAGACAATTTTGCTGACCATTGCTATTGCTTCTCATGTGCAAGTATCTGCTTTAAAAATATTTAATCAGCGTAAGTTCTTTTTCTGTAACCTAATTCTATTGAGAAAATAGGAAGGTTGCACTATATCTATTCTAATCCTAGTCATTTTAACAAACATCTGTCCTGCATGATCTTTGTAGTGTAACAGCTGGCCACATACAGTTACTTTTTCGGATGTCCAGTAGAAATGAAAGCATTTACTCTCCAAAATGCATGTTTGAGTACTGTAAAATCCTGTGAAGAACAAATATTCCTGAAGTAGACCATAGTATAAATTCCACAAGGAGGAAGATGAACGTACTTCTGCTTAAAAAAACAAACAACACAGTAACCACCCCCACCCTCCCCAAACTCACTGATAGTTTAGTACAGCTGAAGAGAATATGCACATTACCTGCTTTTTCAGTTAAAAGAACAGTCCATTGAAAGACAGTCTACTGAAGTAAATAATAAATGCAGATTTCTATTTTATTTTAAGCTAACATGTCTGTCAGATATGAGACATACATCGTGTCTATGCACCATGTATATGCACCGACATATACAAACTGAGATATAATACATTTAAACATCTATATGTCTGTGTGCATGTTAATATATGTAGGTAGGTAGACATGTGTATTAGGGTAAGTTCTAAGGGTGACTCCAGAATGTTGTAGCTATATTAAACAAATATTGTCAAGCCTGATAAGCCATAGAATTAACCCCATCAAACTAGTTTCTATATTGTAGGAAATAGCTGCTGGATAACAATACCATTTGGGGGGGGGGGGGGGGAATTATTTCATGTTATATTTAAAATATTACCAAAATTTTATTTTGTAGCTCACAACAAACCTTTGTTTCAGTGTTCTTCTCTGCTGCACCCATCTTCACCTAACTGAATATTTTTTCTCTTTCCATCCAGGAAAGGCAGTGCTCCTTTATTTCTTCTCAAGATCCGGCAAATTTTCCATGATACTTATTCAGTAGTTAGGCTACCTGGTGCTGTACTAAACCAGTTGATTGGATGAACAGAAGCAATACTTATGCCTCTGAGAATAGGATGGATAGTTTTTCTAAAATTCAATTTCTGTTTGATTGCAGATTAAAATCAATTGTGGAGCTGTTGACTTCCTCAGAAAAGAGGAGTGAAGAAAAAGGACAACATCTTTTTGGGATTCACAGAAGGAAGCAGAGGTTTCCTTGGTGAAACCACAGAGAAAAGAAAACCTAAATCTCATTAAGACCAGCTATCATAATTTAGGCAGCCCAAAAAGATGGCAAGTACGCTAGTACTTTTTAATTTAGGGTGAGTGGTAGTCATACTTCAAGCTTTCTGAAGCTAGTAGAAGAGTCTAGAAAATTAGCCTGTTTGAAAATCTAACCTTGCATCAGTTGACTGCAGGAACTTCAGCCATTAGAAGTACATAAAATGTGGCCAAACATGATGGAACTGTGGGATGTGGCCATTCTGCAATGCAGTTCAGCCATGCCCAGACAAGACAACTTCCTCTCATCCCCAAAGATCTCTTCACCTTCAAAGATGGTATCAGGATTTCTTATCCAAAAACCAACCAAGCAAACAAAAAATTTGGGCTTAAGAGAGATATGTATCTCTTGGTCACTAACGTGAAGAAGTTATTCAGTAGGAATCAGCAAGATCCAGACAGGATATGACTTAGTGTGTTTGGTCTTTCTAGAACAGAACAGGTATGTATATTAACTTCTGATCAAATCAGTCATCGGAATAAGAAATGAAGGATAAGGGAAAAGATATATGACATAGGATATCTCGTACAACTTTCAGAAAAAGCAATATTCACAAATTTAAAAGTTATCTGTAACTAGCAAACCTGAAGTGCATTTTCTTTTGCAACAAATGAGAGGAAGTGGGCTTAAAAAATGCAACTTTGCACTTTTTTAGCACTAAACAAATTATTAGGAAGGAACAGCAACTTCTAAGCCTGTGTACTTGAATATGCTTGATGATACAGGGACGCTGCATACCTGAATAATACAGAAGGCGATTTTATCTTGGATATTTCAAAATTAGCTACAGGTCAATTAATGGGTCTGTTGACCTTCAACATACACTGTCCAACCAATACTAAAAAAAAAATCTCCTATGAATAGTATGTGGGAGATACAGCTTTAATGTTGCTGATCAAGTAATTTGCCAATAGAAGTCTAAGTCCATTCTAACATTTTTTCTGTCTTTTTTTCCCCCCCTTACCTACAATATAGTCCCAGAATAGCTAAGACCCTCTCTGTGATTTGAACCCCAGTCATTCATTTATAGTTCATAGGCTACCTTCCCTATTTTACTGAGATGTTGTAAAACATGAGGTGAAGTTTGCAAAAGCATCTGGATAGGAAATCTGGGTGCTTGGCATTCCTTCAGGAAACAAAGACCAAAAGACAGTCACTGTACCTAAAAATTACCATAAATTACAAATTTAATAATAAGTTACCATGTAGCAACACATTCATTTTTGTTCAGAAGAAAATCTTTTCAGAAGGAAACAGAATTCTAATGAGGTGCATCCAACCGTATCACTGGAGAATAACAGATCTCCCCCTCACTACGTACAAGGGCATTTGTCACATAATTACCATGTTATCCTCAGATAATTGTCACTGCAGAAGCAGCATACAACCCAATAGGTGTTCATTTGTTTTTGCCTGCATTGTCAATAGTAGGAAAAATATATCACAAATTGTCTAAATGTTCTGACAGAGAGCAATGGCAGGACAGATGTTTAGAAGAGGTTTAAAAATGACAGGGGCTCTTTCAAAAGAGAAACAGCAAAGCTCAGTTTTTAATTATTTTATGTAAGCAAGCTGTTAAGATTGTTACAGGGGGAATAGGGCGTAAATAAAACCTTCAATTTTTAAGCCAACATAGTTTTGGCTATGTATCTATAGAAAACAATCTGGCATTTCATTTGAGACTAATGCTAATTCAAAAATGTGAAAAGAAGAAATAAACAAAGTAATAAGAACAAAAATCTACCTACTTTGGGGCTAGGGGCTTACATATTGCAAAAATTAAGAGTATCCAAAAATCCATGGCTGCCATCATACATCTGCTCAGCTTAAAACGGGAAATGAGTCAGCTATTTCAACCTAACATGTACTTATCTAGTATCCCCATCACAACTGGCACTAATTAACCTTGCAAAGAAGTGGAAGATATTAATTCAGGTGGAGTACCATGCTAAAACAACTCTGCTGCTTCTCCGTTAGTACAGTTACAGCCTTAATTGCCTCTGTAAGCCCTAATTGGGTGTACAGACTGAATATTCCAGGGAGCAACACCAACTTCCCTTTCCATTCAGAAACACTACTCTAAGCAAGACTTTGAAGCAGATTAGTACATACATTTGTTCTACTTGTGATGAATATGCTTTCTCAATATTAGAAAGCTTTTTTTCTCTACAAATATTATCTAACAACATTTAGAAGCACTACATCCAACTCAGAGGTTTCTCATGTCTTCCTAACGAATAATTGGCCATTGGGTTGTGATACCTTTTTCTAAGTTGTGTATTAATTTCGGGGGGGGGCAAAGGGGATACACTTTCTAATGTAACTTTTTCTTTTGTCCTGGGAAGGAGTAGCTGAAAAGCAAAAATCCCACCATTATCAGAACTGGGTTCCTCACTCCTTCCTTCTGAAGACATCCTCCACTCTGATGAATTCTCTCATCTTTCAAGAAGTACCAGACAGAACATGAACAAATCTCCAGACTCATCTCCACACTCCGAAGAGGTAACACGGCCCCTGTTTCTCCTCTACTGCTTATGTTAAAGCTTAATGTAAATTTTATGTTGTGCCCCAAAATGCTGAGTCTAATAAAAGCAGCACCTGAGATCACAGATATGTCACATGTACAACTTCAGCTCACCCTTGCACCCCAGTGAACCTGTACACAACCTTATTTGATCGGCACCTGTTGCTGTGAAGCTGTCTACTCAACACATTCTGTACTTGAACTATCATCAAATGAAGATTTTAACATACATTCTTAAAATGTTGGACACAAAACTGTTTCTGACAAGCCCAATTAATATCTATTGTTAAACACAACAGTATAAATTAAATTACAAGCTTTTACCATTCTGGGGGTATGTGTCCAGGTTTCGGTAGCAGCGGGGGGCCGCACGGGTGGCCCCTGTGAGGAGAGGCTGGGGCTGCCCTGTGCTGGGCGCAGGCGGTTCCAGGCGGTTCTGTAATGGACCCACCGCAGGGCACAGCTGGGCACAGCAGCGGAACTGGTGGCCTGGGGGAAAGATGTTTTAGTTTTTGTCTTTGTTTCACAGAATCATAGAATAGTTTGGGTTGGAAGGGACCTTTAAAGATCATCTAGTCCAACCCCCCACACCCCTCAATGAGCAGGGACATCTTCAGCTAGACCAGGGTGCTCAGAGCCCCGTCCAACCTGACCTGGAATGTTTCCAGGGATGGGGCATCCACCACTCTCTGCGCAACTTCTGCCAGTGTTTCACCACCCTCAGCGTAAAAAATGTCTTCCTTAGATCTAGTCTAAATCTACCCCCCTTTAGTTTAAAAACATTCCCCCTTGTCCTATCGCAACAGGCCCTACTAAAATGGTTGTCCCCATCTTTCTTATAAGCCCCCCTTAAGTACTGACAGGCTTAAGGTCAGTACTTAAGGTATCAAGTACTTAAGGACTCAAGAAGGTCTCCCCGAAGCCTTCTCCTCTCCAGGCTGAACAACCCCAACTCTCTCAGCCTTTCTTCATAGGAGACGTGTTCCATCCCCCTGATCATTTTCGTGGTCCTCTTCTGGACCCACTCCAACAGGTCCGTGTCTTTCTTATGCTGAGGGCTCCAGAGCTGGATGCAGTCCCCCAGGTGGTACGATTGGCCTTCTGGGCTGCGAGTGCAGTTTCTCACCATCTATTTTTAATTGGCAATAAATTACATCAATTTTCTGCAAGTTGAGTCTGTTTTGCCCATGACGGTCATTGGTAAGCGATCTCCGTGTCTTTATGTCATCCCACGAGCTTTTTCATGACATCTTCTCCCCCTGTCCTGTTGAGGAGTGGGAGTGAGAGAGCGGCTGGAAGGGCATCTGACAGCCAACCGCAGACAACCCACCACAGACAGACAGCAAAACTATTATAAATAAAAAGAATACTGTGCTGTTTCATGACATCTTCTGAAACAACAGAAATTCACGTTTCATCTGCTATTTTTCAGTCAAGCAAAAACTGCATGCAGTTATACATCGCTCTTCTCAGCTACCCTCACTTCTCCTCCACTGTCTGTTGAGGATGCTGCTACCAGAAAAGCCTTTAGGCTGAATTATGGGAGAGAGATTTTTCTCATGCCTACTTTGCTGATTTTTCTCTTTTCCCCCGTCTTTTTATTTTTCCTTCCAATTTTTGGAAAGACAACCTCCCTCAGACTCCTCCTCCGTTTTGGGTTTTTTTTACCACCTATCTTCTGATTGCTCCTTTTGTTCAATCCATTTTATTCACACCTTCTAAACCCAACTTTTACAGGAATAAAAACCTAACACCAAAATTCATCAACCTTAACTAACTTAGAAGTTAGCCTTGCTTTGAGCAGGGTATTAGACTAGCTAACCTCCAGAGGTCTCTTCTAAACCTGAACTATTCTCTGATTCTCTGATATATATATATACATACTTATGCATATACAGAGCTGCTTTTTGACTGGAGCACGTATTCCACCTCACACTGCAAATAAATGTAGGTTCATAGCATCCCAATTTCTGCTGGCCCAGAGAATGACCTTGAATTGTTAACATTAGTCTCTGTTGCCCACTCCCAAGAGAGATGCTCGTATTCAGGAGGATTATCAGAATCAGTAATGGCCTTTGCTCCTGCATGGTTTTATAGTATTTGCAAGTATAACTTGTGCAGCATTGAGATACAGTAAATAAGGCTATAACAAAGGAGCAATACCAATGAGTTCTGGTTATCAATGTCAAGCTTCAAAAGAGAAATTTCAGTGCTGAAAAGATGAAAATCTGAACAACTGGGACTAAACAGAGTTTCTCGTTAGAATAGGAAAAAGTTCAAAGATGTGAAAACTTAGTTATAATGGATATGCTCTTTGTTTTCATGTATCAAGTTTCTAAGACAGTGGAAAACTAATTGCTTACCAACATAAATAAGCACTGTGTGGCATGTTTGAGTATTCACTAAGATTTACACAAAAGCTAGAGAGAAAAAATATCGTGCCTTCAGGACATAGCGTGATGGTTAGAGTCTGCCGTAATGATGAAAGCTTCTAACCTTGCTGTCAGTTGATGTCTTGCTTGAAGTGGCTTTGGAGTCAAACTCTGTGGAAACCAGTAAGATTAATTCTAGTATGCACAGTTCATTACCTCTCACAGAAAACACCATCAACAGAGTTTAATAACTTGCTTCTAACTGTTTAATTGTGATGTCTCCAATAATAATTATTGATTATGTCAAAAAAATTACATTTTGTATAAGACTACTGCACAACACATACAGCAACTAACTGCCAGCTGATACTTTGCCAATTTGATTTATTAGGAGTTATGTATACACAAGTGGCAGCTAATGTGCTGGCTGCCTTCCTGCTATGCCTATTCCATCCTAGTCCCTCCCCTTCAATGCTAATCAGTGAGCAGAGCATAACAAGGAGATAATTACACGTTGCTGCTATTTGTGCCAAGAGACTTTATGTAAATATTTTCAACACATTCAGTTACTTTTCTCTGGCTACAGGTTGCATTTTAAGGCAGAAGTTTGGAAAGATGCCTTCTTATGCTTTGATGTTCAATATTAACTTTTTCAAACCATGTTTAAAATTATACTAAAAAACGTGCAATACACATTTTCATAATTTATCATTTAGTTAGCTTAAACCATATAGGAAAAAAAGGCAGCAAAGCAGTGAAGATACAATAGCTAAAGGAACTTTTAATACTGAGTGTCTGAAAGTGAATTAAGATATTACATTTTTGGAGACCAAAATTTGCTCAACTATTCTGTTACTTAAAACAAAGTATAGGCAAACTATTATTATTTTTTTATTTCGTAAATATTCATATGAAAATTACTTGAGTTTTTCATTCTTAATTCAAAAAAGCTCACAAACTCTGAGAATAATGCAAATTCTCTCAAAGTTAGTGCTATGAAAAACTGTCAGCAAATTAGCATGTACCATTGAAAATATGGATAAATATGACAATGAGCTTAGCTGGCATAATGTTAATTTGAAGAAGAAGCAATTAATCTAAAAAAAAGCCTGAACGAGACACTAAAGAGTCAGGCTATTACTGGAAAAATTTGTTTTCTTTCTTCCTCATTTAAATGTTAAAAATAAGTGAGGAAGCAAATTAGATTCCAACACATGGCTTTTAAAATTATGATAAAATGTAGTAACTGAAAAAAAATCTCAGAATAATTCATACTAATTTGTGTCTACCATGAACAACAAAGCCCCTTGGAAGCAGGCCTTTATATAAAGTCATTAGACTGTTGTTATTTCGATGGGCAAGGTTTTTAATGAACCAATGGCAGCTCGCTGATAACAATTAGATGAGATGAAATTAAACCATGCACTCTTTAAAAGAACAATGGTGCTCCTGATAACAGAGACTTAATCATTGTGTTACCTAATCGGCCGCCTGTCTGGAATTTACTTCACTGCAGGTTGAAATTTAGTACTAAATGTCCATCAATAACAGCGTGCAAATAAAAATTGTGTAAGCAAACTGATGTAATGTCAAACTAATGAGATTGGAAACTTAAGGAATTATATTTTAGCCTTTATCAAATAAAGTGCTTAGAGGGGAGGGGGCTTTCCTGAATTTACTGGAGTAGGAGATTTCAGTGGTTAATGAGAGGATCAAGACTAAATGTCAAACTAAATAATATAACATCTTTATTTCTGATGCTTGCCAATTCAATCACCGCTTTCATACACCCTGTTGCAAGTAACAGGTTCATTGACCAAATTTGAACTTCCAGCAATAGTAAAACCTCATTTATCAATGTTCAGATACTCATTTGAAATCCCAGCATACCAAAAAAGCTTAGTGCAATACTCAATCACAAACCACTTAACACAATGGTCTGAGGAAAACCAAATTCCTAAATTCACAGTTACTAACAGGTTATCATGGAAGCTATAAGGACTACTTTGAAAAGCTTGAGATATAAAACCATACAAATATATTCATGACTGCAGAGATCTATCAACGTTCTGTCTGTGGCGTGGCATAAATTAAATTACTTAAATGATGGCTAACATGTTATCCTGTCCATCCGGTTATGACTGTAACTTTTCCCTAACCTTTTCCCTTAAGGGGGATCTGCACCTGATCAACGTCCAAGCAAAATACGGGAATTTACAACCATGTTAGGAACTGGACATCTTTAGCTTAACTACTTAGTTTTCTTTGTTTGTAAAGCAATACAGATCCCTGATATTTTTGGCTGTTTGTTAACTTCAGAAAATCAGTAATTTTTGGAGATTTGACCATCCTTCCAAACACTCGGGGTGGAATTTCTGTAAATCCCCCATCAGGGACCTGCTTGTCATCTTTTGATTTTCCATTAAAAAAAAAAAAAAGAAGCCATCCAATCAAAAATCAGAAACAGTATGATGTGACCTAGCTAAGCCAACACACCACCCAAGCAGAAAACACGTAACTAGCAAAACTACCAATTTCAGTTGTTCTGTGTCCACTGTGCTATGGGACACTGCCATAATGGTAGCACATGCATGTCATACGTACATATACGTGTATATATATCTCTGTGTGTGTGTATATATGTGTGTGTATATATGTTATCTTTAACCTAATTAACCTGTTGTTAAGACACAAGGTTTTAATTTTGTAGGCCTGAAGAGACCTACGATACTGGATTTAATGCTGAAATCTATGCCACAATGTCTTCATTGTATGTGTTACACAAGCTATGTAGATAAAAGC
This sequence comes from Pygoscelis adeliae, assembly GCF_000699105.1. Taxonomy (NCBI): domain Eukaryota; kingdom Metazoa; phylum Chordata; class Aves; order Sphenisciformes; family Spheniscidae; genus Pygoscelis; species Pygoscelis adeliae. Next base: position 1,048,475 of record NW_008825073.1, on the reverse strand, counting down.
CAGGTCAGACATGCTCACGTGCTGATGTGCAGGTATATCCAGAAACCAAACAAGTGCCCTCCAAATGTTTTCACAAGTCTTTGGATCAAATACAAAGAAACTCTGTAGTGAACCATTAGAAGTAAGGCTACAGTAGTGAGAAACATTTTTTTGATGAGATGAAGAGCTGATTCCCATCTAGAAGACCAGTACAAGGCCTCTCCATCACTTAAATCTCAACGGGAGTTCCAGGAGTTAAGTGGTGCTCAGCTCCCAGGCTATGCTCGACTTCACCAATAATGAGCGATTCCACATGGGTTACTGCTGGCTAATACCTCAACTGCAAAAATGGGCAAACATTTGAACATAAACAACCTTATCATTTTATGCTACTGCAGCTACAACTCTGTATTTATCAATAATTTTTCAGGCCTTCTCATTTACACTTCAGATTTCTTCTAAAAAAAGGTACTAGGCGGGACATTTTCAAGGATTAACCCTGGATAAGATGGCCTTTAGAAATAATCATTTTCAAGATGATCAGTGTAGGGGGAGATGATGAAGAAGAAAGGAAGGAAAAATGCAACTTTCAGATCACCTTTAAAAATGCACAGTAAGTCTAAAAGGATAAAAAAGATATATTAAAAAATGCTGGGGTTTTGCCCTCTCATGTTTCAGCAAGGGATTCTAAATATCATCATGGGAGAAATCAATTTGCAGCAGCTGTGGACAGCCTTAAGGGCTTGAAGAGCTTAATTGGAGAAATGTTTTAAAAGTTAAAAGGCCAGAATCATGTCAAGTACATGAAGCAAAAACTCACAGGATGCTTCTAAATGTATTCATTATACAGTATTACAAAGGACGGCATCAATGTAAGAAAAAATGTTCGAAAAGGATCATTAAAAGCCAGTTTTATTGATGAATTTAATCAAATAACAAAAATATTAATATAAGCATGTATAGTATATTTTAGTCTATTCTAAAAAGTTGTACTAGTGATATTTAAGAATTATCCTTTAATATGTATTTAATGTATAGAAGCTAAATTTTCAGGTACTTAGAAACGTAACAGCCACTTAATTAAAGTCAGGATTGAAATGTAACAGTTCACTTAAACTACTCATCTCCTAATTTAGTTTTCTTCTTTATGCTGAATTTAGTGTTCATGCAGGGAGACAATCTGACTTTCAGGAAAGTTGAAGCCCAAATGCACAGAATATGAATGGGCAGAAAACCTCTGGCTTTTAACTTCAGAGCTAGAATGCATATTTATCCTTTGGCTTAATTGCACATAGAAATAATGGTGCCTTTAAAAGCACCTGTTTGCTGAGCAACTCAGAGCTTCAGGATGAAAATAGCACTGGAGGAAAACAACGTCCCGACAAGAAGCAGCAATTCTACTGTTCACTATTACCTCCCTTCATTAAACGTGTGTTTTACCTTTCCCATCATCATCCCTCAGCGGTGCTGCTTAGGAAGGAGACAACAACGTTCATTACAAGCCCATCACTCCCAAGAAGGAGAGGTTCTTCAGCTGCTGCTCTCTCCAGTGAACTATGATCTGAAATGTGGATAAATTAATAATTCAAAGAAAATGCTACCACCTGGAACTACTGTAAGCATACTAGAGGTAAAGGAGGTCATGAAAATCTTGATGTTTGGCCTCATTCTCACACTGTAGCCCAGATCACTTCAATGTACTATTCCAGATTTGCAATGGAGTTAACTGGCAGAAAAAAACCCCAAAAGATCCTTGTTTACTCTTCGGTAGTGTAAATTTACTGCACCATAGAAAAAACAACAGTTGAGCAACGACAACATAGGTCAGTATATCTGCATCAATATTAGTAATATGCTTTCTGAACAAATACTCTGTTATTTATCACACGAAAAGGTATAACATAGATTGTTCTAATGATGTTTAAATTTATACAGTATTTGTAGGTAGTTTGATTGAAAACATTATCAAGGACCTCAGTTCAAAGTGGTGTAAACTGTGATATCCTCAGTTTCTCAATCTAGTGCCAAGCACTCTGGTATTAGACAGGATTATTTTTTCAGTAATGATTCTAATATTGGCTTCTGTGCTATGCTTCCTTATGTTGAGTCATCCTTGAGGCATCCTTCTGGCTGGAGTTAGTCTGGAAGCCTGCACCACTGAGGCTCCTTCCCCAACTCCAAACTGTGACACAGGAAAGCCACCCAAATCCTGTCACCTTCTGGGTGTTCTCCACATCTCCAAGAATTATTGTCATGTGCTTTTGTATAAAAATCAGCATATGACGCTGACACAAACCCAATGCAAAAGAACCAATCCCAGTCACTGTAATACAGAGGCTGTATCTGCTTAACTAATAAGGTCAATAAATGTTTTACCTAAGGAAATCTTCAATTCAGGAGCCCATTTCTACTCAGGAAATATACATTTAATCAGGATTTAAGTATTTGCCTAAGTTCTGTTTCCCCATTGTAGCAAGCCATACTTAAGGTTATCTCTTTTATCATCTCCCAATCCATCTGCTTGCCAACTTATCTAGTCTCTATCAAAGGCTAGTAATCAAAAGCCTTTGTTGTTCTTTTATGTTGTACAATAAATATCTCTGAAGCTATGTGTTATAGAACTTACGAACAGTAGTGAAGCTATGACATACAAGTCCTCTACAATAAAAAAACTAGAGTTAAAAGATGAATTTGTGTTCTAATTGAAGTAATTATTGGGAAAGGAGATTGCAGGAAGCCCAAAACATTGAACTAATTCTCTGTGGAATGCCTTGTGGTAAGGAGGACATGAAAAGAGTCCTCACCTCACGTCAGTAATTATTTTGGAGAATACAGAGCTGAATGTTAGGTAAATGTCCAAGAGTCTACTTGTTTAAAGAAATATCTAATTAACAATTTAAAAAAAAAAAGTCCTGTTGTGTAGAGCTTCCTGAAGTCCTAGCCTTTGTCAGAGACACAATCTCTGCTGAAACTGTGTGGCCTGTCTTCTGTTCTAGGATATGTAGGTCAAACTCAGTCAGTCACTGGCTACAACATTATACCTACAGTAGCATGAGGCTGAAAAGATGTAGGGTGAGAATCAGGTGGTGCAAAGCAGCACCACTCCATTATTTTACAAAGCTGAGGATATCACTTTAAATCCTTATTAATAGATATGTAGGCTACATACGATGGACCTGAGCCTCTGCTGTGCTATTCCAAGTTTTCGTCCTACTTGAAATTTCTAAGTAATGATTTTAACAGAATGACATGATTAAATATCTCGATTATAGCAATGAAACCAATCAGTATTTCCATGCTGTATGTGTACAGTACATACTGTACTCCATAGTATTACAGTCTCTCCGTAGCTAATTCCAGTAGAGGTCCAAAAGCATATTCAGTCAGAAATATCCCTGAAAGCTTTTTCCCCCAAAGAACACTTTTTCTCTTTTCACATCTCATTCTAAGGAACCTTGAGCATCTCTAGCTTTAGGGGTTTTTCTGCATTTAGCTTTCTCCTTGCTAAGAGATGCCACAAAATATAATATATGCAACCTCAGAGCTACAAGGTGCATTTGCTTTTTTGTCTTCTGTTCATAAAATCAGAAAAAAACTACCCCCTGCCTTTTGCTTAAAAGATATAACTGGAAACAAATGGTTATGTTTGCAATATCCATCTTCCTGTATTCAGACTATTAATTGGAGTGCACAGTCCCGTCATTCTTATTTAGCCTTGACTAAGTTTGTACTCTTTGTTGCTACCTTAGGCAGTAAGCCCTCTGTATAATTTGCTGGGGGCAGTCCCAAATTTGCAGTCTCTGCTGTTGCAGTCATTTGCAGGTGCTGCCTGATTTCCACCAAAGAAGAGAGTAGCTGTGCTGCCGCACCCTGGACAGTCTGCCTTCTCACTCCCAACAAGGACAACTTTCTTCTGGGGACTGGGGCAGCAGCAGCACTTCCAGAACTGATCGTTTTAATTTACTGGTTGCTGTTTTATTTACGTACCTTTCAAATTTGTTTTATCATTTTCATTTTCTACTCATAATACACACAGGAGTAAAATGAGTCAAAAAAGTCATATCAAAATAACCTTTCAGGTTTTTCGTAGGTAGATGGGACATTCTGATATGGGAGTCCATTATTTTTCCATTTAGGCATTACAAAATCCTTTAACTTACTCCCATTTTCCCTGCCTAATTTGCCATCTCTTAGATGCCAAGAACCTGTAGAAATCTCTGAGGGGCGTTTCTCTCATCAGCAGAAAAGGAACATTGGAATAATGACTTTCAGGCATTGGTGGCAAGCATTGTATTCTCAGAAGCATAAAATCAGAAATGGAAAAACTCCTAATAGGTCACCTAATCTATCTTTCTGCACAAACTGAGTTCTGCAGAGTTGAAATATCCTCAGTTTTGTTAAGCAGTTGCCTGCTTGGGATTCCACACGCAGATTTCTTTCCAGTAATACAGTCGCACCCTCTTCCCCATGTCCCCTTTCAATCTCAAGGAGGAGTTGAAATTCAGAATATATAAGGAATAAAGGACGAGAAGCTCAGAGAGTTGTTACATTAAAACCACCAACTTAGCCTGACATAACCCAGAATTTTGGGCTCTGTATTAACAGGAAAAAATATTAGACTGGCATAACATTTCTGTGGCAATAATTACTTCCTAAATGTACTGGAATAAATCTGATCTTGATGAAATTCCATCTGATGCCAATGCAGCGACTACTGCTTTTCTAATACACCTCTCTAATTCTCATATCAGGAGGATAAGATCTTGAAATTCCTGAATAATGAACTTTCTTACACAGTTAGATGACTACCAGTATCTAAAGATACACTTTAGCAGTTCTTCTCAGAAAAAAGTGTGATCTGTTTGCAAAAGCTAATAGGTCTATATTTGCTCTCTGCTTAGTTCTGCAACTTTTCAGTTACACCACTACCTTATTTGTGCTACTGTCTTAAGTAGGAACTTAAAACATTAAATGGCCTCCGAACTGGACATCTGTTTAATCCAAGTTACACTATTCAACCAGTTTCACCAGCAGAAGTTGTGGCAGAGTATCTACCCACATCCATATGGTGTTAGCAAACATCTCTAGACCACGGATCACCAAAAGGTATTGATCCCGTCAAGAGTTTTAAGCCACAGTCTCATGCTACCAGTGGAATAGCTCTTATTTTTTAATGTGACTTGAGGATGAAGGAATGAACTGAGGGTGAAGGAACTAAAAGGCTTATCTTTCATTCAATAGCTGTTCAGTGGATCTGGCGAAAACAGACACCTCACATGTTCAGCTGAGTAGCAAACAGTCACAGAGGGATGAGAAGCTGACCTTCTAAAGCATCATTCAGCAGAGCTGAATTAGCACAAAGGTATAAATAACCAGCTATTAGTATTGCAGCAGAAGCAGCGATTCTGTCATACTGCGAGGCAAGACAATCAGATTTTATTATTTGTATGTAATCACAGTTGCTATGGGGTAGATGGGAGTGAAGAGAGACAAATAAATTATAACCTTTTTGCAAAACTAAAATCAAAGTAGTTTTGTGGAAGCATTTAAAGCAATAAGAGCTCTTCTAAATGGGGCTTCTTGCATTCATTTTGACAGCACGGGAATTTTTTTCCAGATCACATAAAAGCAAAAAAGAGAAAGTTTCTGTCATAGCTTAAGCCAGTAGTTTTCTCCTAGAAATGTGTTTACAGTTTTAGTCTCAACAGGGAGGCATGTTTTGCATGTAAATAGCAGGTGGTTACGGAGAGTTACTTTGACAGCTAATGTCTTGAGCTGCCTTGACATCTGTGGTCTAATAGAGTGGCTCTGTAGTAAGTGAAGTTCCTGATGAAAGGCAACCAAATTAAGTGGAGTTTTTCATCTCAGTTTCTAGCCGGCTATACTGCGACCATTCAAGGGGGAATGAAGAAATGATTAAAAAGAGATTGCACTCTGGCTCCAGTGGCAACTGACATAAATGAACTTGAAAAGACAAATAAGACGACACTAATTTTAAAGCCACAGTGGTTCTTCTCAGTCAGCATCACTGGAAATTGCATTGCTGAAAGCAGAGGTGGTCCGACTCTTGCCCAGAAAACAAGCAACATCACGCTGTGGCAGAGGGGGAATGTCAAATGCACCCCAAAGAGAGGTAGTTAAAGTCTGTCTTACTTATTCTTCTGTGTAGAGAATTAATAGCTACAGTGTTCATAATGTCTCCCGGCTCCTGGTCTTAGGCTTAGGCTTAATTCACATTTTCTATTGCCTAAATTATAATCTGAAAATTACATTGCTGATCTCAGGAAGGTGCATGATTCTCAATAGTAATGTCTCTGTGCCAAAGAATTGAGGAGGCAATCATGGACTTTGCCCTTCCAGATGATGGCCTTTCCTGTGCATCTTCTTAGAAAAACCTGTGACTTATGAATCCTACAAAGATGCTTGGGTGGAAGTATAGTATATTCATCAGTCAAATGTATTCAAGAAGTGTTAGAAGACTCCCTAATCTACAAGGCTCTATAAAACTACATAGAATTTACAGCTAACTCATCTATAAAGGCATTTACTTATGTTTGTCTCGTATGCAGATTAGGACAAGGGGTTTTCAGGCATTTCAATGATTCACAGTTCGGCTACCAACCCATTCTAGTCCTTCTGACTGGATCTTTGCATTTAACTGTGTGGCTTTATCGTAAAAACAAATCTTACTCTTCAACAGCACTTGGGGTAGGTTTGCTGCTAGAGCTGCCCAAGACACATTTTAAGCACAAAATATTCCTGAAAAAAGTACAGTTTTTTGACAACCATGGATTTTTTTTCCTCTCAAGAAAAGGTATTACCAAGATATTGCTGCTATCTGATTTTATGGTAATGTTTCAAACCAGAAAACCAGATGTTTAAGCATTAAATTTTTTCCTCAGGATTTTAGGAATTCTGGACATTACTTCCTGTACAACTGTGAAATGAAAGTGAGTTCATGGAGCAGCTGCTGTGTTGCAGCACACTGCTCACGTTTCCAGGGAACCCTCTCTCCGGATAGCTTGTGAAAGCCCAAAGTGCGAATGTGACCGTCTCCTCATAGGTTTGCACATTTCCATGCCACCAGACCCTGCAGTTGTGTGAAATATTCTTTGCAAGAGAAAGAACAGTGTCACTGCTAATCTGTTTTCTCTGAGAAACATCCCAGTTGAATGGGACCAAAGGTGAAAGCTGCATTTGAGACATGTAAGATACAACATCAGCCTGCCAAGCTATAAACAGAATGACAGTCCTAAACATTCCTTAATTATTCTGATTCTACTTTGCCTTCATATTGGTTGTTGGCAAGAGCACTCTATTTTGCCCTACAGTTCTGCTTCAGAGAAAAACTGTGTTTGTCCTGCCTCCACTGTCTGTCAGAAGGATGCCACCATAAACATGGTGGTCTTACAGGGATCCGTCTTGACAGTAATCTATTACATGATGCCTACTGAGCTTATGTCTGCCTCTTGCCCCAAAATGCAGGTAGAACTAGAAATCAGAAAAAAATCGTGCTGGCTCCTTCTTTTTTTCACTGTATATATCTGTTTGCATCAGTTGTGTTATGTCCAGGAGCATTAAGAAGCTATGTACATGTAAGGCTTAGGATCTGTGGGGAAACGAAAAGAAACTCTGATCAGATTAGACTCTGCAGAAAATTAAAATACTGAAGCTCCATAAGCAAATCCTGAAAATCAAATATTGACAAGAAGATAGTCCATAATAATCTCTTAAGTGTTTCTGCTCTGCCAATTATGTGCTAAAAATACTAAGAGCCCACATTTCATGCGCAGTAAATTACCATGCAAGTGACATTTCCTCCTCTTGCATCTCATGACAAGACTTTGACTTGGAAGTCACAAACAATCGTAAGAATTTGTTAAATCCCTGCCATTTCCTTTTTACTCTGCAGCCTTGACATAACATCATTAGAAATGATACAACTATAAATCCATTGCTCAGCAAAACTAGGTAACCATGTATCTTCCAAAGAGCGAGAATTCACAATGGAATATTCGAATGCAGGGAAACAAACGTGCTTGAAAACACACTCTAACAAGCTTCTATTCTGCTGAGAAATACAGACGTGGTAGGAAAGTTTCATTTGGGAACACATACAAAGATGATGCAGCCCATGTGATTACACAGAAACCATTTCTGGGGCCTGCTTTGAGTATTGCAATGCACATCCTCCAAAGATAGCTCTTGCACTGATTCAGATCCTATTATGCTCTAATGCTACCGCCTTCCACAGTCTCTATCGCCCTTCTCACAAATCTGGTAATTATACGTATCCTATTCAAATTCCTTCTCCAGAAAATTATATGAACCCGGCTGTAATGATAGATTCCAGATCCCATCCTTCCTGAACTGAAATACACTTGAACACTCCCAAGACAACAGATCTCTATTCATTTTGTAGGAGCAGATGGCCTGGGTGGTTTTTTTTTTTTTTCCTCCTTCTTCTCATCAGATCTAAAAAATCTGATTCTTGACAAATCATTGTGTTAATACTTTCGTATGCTTTGGTCAAAAACTCAGCTATAATCTTACATAATTCCTCGTGTAATGAACGGTATAGGATGCATATACAATCATGTCTTTCCAATTCACAGGGCAAGTTACATTTTAAGAGCAAAACTCATATGTCAGTAGCAGAAAGCTGCCAATTTTCTCTCATTCTCTCTCAAAAAAAGAAAAAGCTAGGGAAAAAAAATCTGCAGAGTACGCTGAACTTACGCCTCAAATCGAAACTATTATGATTTATTGTAAATATTATGATTACTCAGAAATACAGACCATACAGACCAATATCCTACCAAGAGCCTATCACAGTCACCTGAAGCCATTTTAATATTAAAAAACACTAACTGCTATGGGAGACAATGTTCAATGAGAATTTATAACTTATTGTATTCTTACCATTTTAATTGAAATTGCTCATTAATGATGCAACAAAAAGTATAATGGCAGAGCTACCAAAAGAATTCTTTGAGATTATAATAATGTACGGAAAAATACACGTACGTCAGGTGTGTAATATACACCTGCATGCATAGGTGTGATTTATTTATTACAGGTTAGCCATCTATCTCTTAATGCAAGTTATCTGTTTAATGAAGGAACAAAGAACAGTATCATCAGGAAATAAAAGAGAAAATACTTACTACATAAGAAATTAATAGCTGTTGGTAACAACTTAGAGTGTCTAATCCAGAGTAATTCCTTTGTTAAACTATATTTCCACTTTATTAACCAATATTTGTTCTTGTGCCAAACATGCCCAACAAAAACGAGTAAAACCAAAAAGTGAATGTTGCAAAGAGCAAAATAAAATACTGAATGAACATGTCAATATAAGCGTATCATTTCTGCAGGGCAAATCAAGACCTAGGTGGTACCAACTCTTCTTTTACACAGACAATAATGTTCCAACAAAGCAATGATGTGCTTATGATAAAATCATTTTAGAATTCTATTTATTTTCAAAAATGCTGTGGAAAAGATCGGATATTGAAAAAGTATAAGGATTTCTTCTTCTAGACTACAACTGCAAATATTTCTCAGTATAACACTGATTCAAAATCATTGCCATCTAGCAGCAAATCACCTACCTGGGAAAGTGAGTAGACTGAATTCAGTCTAGCTCTGACGGAATAAAAATCTGTATCAGAAAAAATCCGTTCAAAACCACGTTGGACATCTCATTAGATAGGCTAGATGGGAGGATTAATGAGGCTAGAAACTAACTGCACTTTCGTTCCTAGACATGGTCTTTGTCTGATTACAGGTCAGACACATTGACAAACCAGTATATAAAAATATATAGGTATTGTCTTCAATGTTTCTGTTTCCTGCAGAGAGGACTTCTGTGCTCAGTGTAGCAGTCAGTAATATTCACATGCTAAAATTAATCTTAAAGAGGTGTGACAGATTTTATCCTTCATCACTTTTAAGTTTGTTAAGATTAATGAAGCACATTTCCAAACGTGATGATGTATTTACTCTTTACATCAATGTGCCACGTTACTAATAAAGACTGCATGTATTTATTGCTATTAGCATACACTCTGGTTACAAAACCAAAAAATAACCCTTGACTGAAATAGGTGGTTAACTTAAGATGTTACCAACCCTTGAAGTTTTCACACCTTTAGACCTCTGGGGTTTTTTGTTTGTTTGTTTGTTTAACAAAGGGTCATCAGAATATAATGTATTTTTAATCATCTCGATGTCATCACTTAATGAATGTTGAATTAAAATCTAGCATCTGTTGCCTATCACCAGTGTGTGGCATATGTTCATCATATAGAGTGTACAAGATGAAGAATTTAGTATATGCAATTGTTTTCTGCAATGCATCCTAGGTATTGTTATTCTCTCTCTTGCCAACAGCCAAAATGAAACACTGAACAGAAGACAGGAATGAGTAACTGAACTGAGGCCAGCCGTCCGCTTTTCACTTGGCATACTTTCTCCTTTCTTGATATTCCTTATGAAATTAACCCATCTCGTTATCACATCATGTTTAATTAGCATTGACAATGATTCTCTGAAGTCCATTTTAAAATCAGAAGTTTCTAGGATTATCTCCACATTTTGACCGTGTGATCTATATTCCTTTTCCTTTACACTCCACTTAGTAAACCTTGATACACAGTCTGTCAAGTAATCCAGAGGTTTTCAGACTGGGAACTTTTTAGGTAATTACCAATCCCCAATTTTTTCATTATTTATTCAGAGTTTTACATCAGTTACCTGATATTTCCATTACTATTGCTCTATCCTGAACAAAAAAAAAAGTACCAATTTAACCCTGCTGATGCTTTGTAACTACCAATATGATCTCAGATTCACCCGAATTCAGCCTCAGAAAGCTTTCTTTCACATCCCAGGCATTAGGATGTACAGTGCTGTTCCTTTTGGGTTAGGTGAACGAAAACAAGAGAGCTAATTACCATGAACATATTATAACTTAATCTTAATCAATGTCTCCTTCCTGGCGCCTTCAACTGCTCCATGTGTAAACGGTGAAACCTAGTAGAGTCCCGCTTATGAAAGCTTCATAAGGCAGAAAGCAATCACTGAACTTCCCTCTTGGATCTCCTCTGATACGACCCAATAAATTAAGCTCTGCTTTGTCTACTGGGTTATGATGCCGTCAAGAATCAATACAAGAGTAACACCACCTATAAAGCAGGCTGCAATGCCAAACAAATTGCCCCAAGACAACAGAATTCCCTCTTTTTTTTTTTTTTTTTTTTAAACAAAATCCATTGCCATTTAGTAATCATGATTTAATTGGATGCAGCAATTGCTCCCTATGGACTTTGTGACAGTGAAAGAATGTTGTTAACAAAATCTGAATGAAGCTGTTGCCTCGCGAGGCCTGCAGAAAGGAGGCCTTTAGCTGTGCTGGTAGTAACCTTCTGTACAGATTGAAGCAGGATCCCTTTTATTACTACATGTGTGTGCAGCAATCACACAGTAGGACTCCCAGTCCCAATTGGGGGTTTCTACTACTCCGAGATAAATAAAATATGCGATTAATAATACACACTAGAGCAACAGCAGTACTTCATAAGAAAATGGAAAATACACTCCTGGAGAAGCGTATTTTACTTCATACTTTACAATAATTCTACTTAGCATTCAGTTTTTCTTCTCACTTATGAACAACAGCAACAGGACAAAAGAAGGCAAATTTAATTGTAAAGCAGCTTAATAATGTTATAAAGGGAGCTGTACTCCTGCTGTACATCACAGCATAATGAATTCCTTTTGAAATGGGAGAAGGAAAGAATAATCCCAGAAGCTCTAACAGATAAGATGAAATGCCATCCTAATGCAATCTGCCTCTTGTTCCCACCATAATAAGTAGCTATTTTTGTTTAGCAAATTGAACGCTGCGTTGTTCCAAATAACCGGAATGAGTGTGGACAGGGAAGACTCTGCTTACATGGGAATAACTTTTATGTAATTATTAATGAAGTTGTTTATTGTTCACATTGTCTGTGCAGCCTATATGTCTGACAGCCTAAATGTCTATATGGAACATTCAGTAGAACTTAGAGAAACCATTAGTCTAATTTGAATAGTGGGAAGGGATCAGAGAGACCAGAATATAGTTTCAGCAGCTTTTTGAATTTTACTTTAATTCAGCGGAGTCCAACATACAAATCTCAGGTGATTTGACAGACTGCAAGTCACTTATACTTATGTATTCTATCTGACTTCATAAATCCTTCATACGTTTCTGCCCAGAAGTTTAAGACTTACACCTTAGTGACTGCCTTTGGATGAGAGCTATTTATGGCTGTCAGTATTCGAAAAACGGGTTTAGTATGAAAAAAGAGACTCTCTGGCAAGACAGCTGAACTGTGAATGAGTCTTACGGATTCCTCCAAACTCTGATTATAAATTTTAAATGCAATATGGCTATAGGTGTGATATTTGAGGTCTTATGATTCAAAAAATGCTCTACAGTGCTAAGAAATTGAAACATGACTTGAAGATGGGTACATTTTTTTCTTTTTCTGTATATACCCAATCCTTTTTCCACATAGCGTTTAGTGGTTAGAAATGTTATTATTAAGTCCATATATTAACTGCTTTCAATACCATATTCTCCACAAAAATAGCTATTGATCATATGACTAAATTAACCTTCTCAACAGTAGAAACATCACTTCAGCAGTAGTGGGATACAAAAAACAACAGCGGGACATTTATGTGGGGGAGAGAAGCTGCACTATGTAGCTGCTAAAGAAAGCACAGGAGTGCATGCATGGGCCACCAGATGAAGACATAGGTGAAGATGAGGAATCTTGCAAGGGTCCTAAGATTTTAACAATATGCTGTCAGAAAGAATGATGATGGATGCCTTCCCAGAACTCAAAGAACCAGCAAGCCCAAGATAAACATGAAAGACACTAGAGTTCAAAGCATAACTGAAAATAGAGGGATTTCAGAAGCAACACCAGTTATGAGTGCTCCCCTTCCACCTATTTTGCAGGGGTTTTATTTGTTTTGTTTTAACCCAGATGAGCTTGCTGATCCAATTCACAAGAAGACTCCATAAACAGTTGTGTTAGTGTAACTGAGGGAGCACTACGCTGCAGCATGGCACAGAAACGAATGGCTCTGGATGTGATGGGAACTCACGCTAAAGTTGTGAGATTGTCAAACGAGGGCTTCTCTTCTACCTCAAGGAAAGTGCAGCATTGTTTTCACTGCCTGTGACAAGTGTTTGATCCAGAATAAAGGGAAGCTGTAGCTTCATCTACAGCTGAAAGGTAATCTGAATTTAAACTCCACCATGAGGACAGAAACCAGTTAGGAAAGAATATTGTCAAGCCATAATATATCTTCAAGAGAAGTAAACCGATTTGGATTATGACAATAAAGCTTTAATCTGTTATACAACTGAAATTGTCTTTCTCTCTGATAGTGAAAATGCAAACGATTCTGTAACAAGTGGAACACGAAGAGCTCCTTGCCTCTTACGTGACTGTCACAGAAACTGTATGCAGCACTCGAGAGCATGTGAGTCGGTTCATTCCTTGCTGGTCCTCAGAAGGAAACTCAATGCATTATCAAACAGACTTCCAGTCACGGCTCACCAGCAGAAACCTGTCTTAAAGATCTGCCATATCTTATATATGCATGCACAATTCCCATAGATTTTGGTGGGAAGGGTATAGGCCAAATTTAAGAGACAACAGCATCTGCACAACTCTACAAGTATTTCTAACATCTATGAAAAGGCAGATTCAGCTGTACTTGTATTCTCAGCTCAGCTACACCACGACCTACTGAAGTTATAAAACCCCTTGAAGTATCAAGAATGTTCAAATCCCTAACTACAAATATCAGTATAATTTACAAAATTATTTACAAAAAGATAACAGAAGCATGGGATGTAACATACCCTTTAACTGTGCAAACATCTGCACTGAGGCATGTAAGAAATAACACCAAAAAGCGTAATTCATTTCTCTTCTCATGTTCTGGTTTTTAAATACAGTAACTTCAGTCCCCATTAGAAACTTCTTATTTCTCTTCCCTCAAATTAGCTGCCCAGTGCAGGCAAATTTCTTAGACCCAATCTGAAAGTTTTCAAAACTTCCTTTGCTGATGATTTTTATAAAAATATGCTTTAGTTCCAAGCCCCAAGCAAGAGTTTTCTGATCCTACACTTCTACTATTCCAGGATGAGTTTCCGTGGTTTGGGCAACCTTCTTTCTTACTGAGGCTTTCCCTGCAAGTCTAAATTAGCTTAGACTTCTGATAAAGAGTTTATCCTTATTGGACCCATACAAGAGCAGGTGTTTGCAGAGACAAAGAACAGCCTTTTCCAAATGCGTTGGCATTGGAACACACTATTTTAGTCAAGTGGAATACATTATTTTAGAATTCTTAGGCTAGGATAGCAAAGCACTGAAAACCTATAACAGACTGACTTACCTCTCTGCTTCACAGTAGCCAAAATTTCCCAAATTTTGTTCCAAGCAGCCAGCTCCAAGTTCAGTTCTGGAGCAAACAGTGCCAGTTCAGTGGCCCTGTACTGTGTTCCACTGACCCGGAGCCTGGCCAGGATACTGGGAGCTCAGAGTAAGCTGCAAAATCCACCTAGATGCAGGCTAAACTACCTGTGCTTAGTTTTATGCTCCCATGGCCAAGATTCCTCTTGGCACCAAAAGAAAAGCGTTCCTAGTCCACGCTAAGCTGCATTTCCTTCTGCAGCTAGCAAAGTCTAACTTTATTGAAAGAGAGGGACCACAGAGAGCAATGAAGAAGCAAAAAACAGAGGTTAAAAGTCTGGAATTTGGCTGACAAGAATTCACATTTATGATGCTCAAGTGGATCTTCACATTTTGCTAATTTGTTAGTTCATTCATTCATTTTCACCTCATTTACATTATTTTAATAATCAGCATGAAAGAGACTAATGGTTTGCATTATGACAGAAGTATCAAAAATAATATGCATCTCTGTTTTTAACGTTTAATTTCCATGATTTCAAAGGCATAAACATTGTTAAAATCAGCCAAGACTTCACTGGATATTTTAACCATCTCAGTTTTAATTGCAATTAGTTATTAAGTGATGGAATTATCTTTGTATTTTCCTTACTGTCTAGGCAAAAATAATCTGTACATTACTGAATAAAACAAAACAACTTCAGTTTAGACCTCAAACAATAGATAATTTAATGTTTTAAATTCTTTCAAGGGAAACAAACCCCCAACAAATCATATATTTTTCACCTTTAAATTGATTTTCAATATTGTTCTGCTTTATTTGCTCTCTCCACATGGCTTCTTCTGTTTCCTCTTTCTATTGCACTTCTTTTTCTGACATGTAATTTCCTACTTGCTTTTATTTCACTTATTCAACTATTTTTTCCCATTATTTTTTCTATTATTTCATCTTCCTTTCTGTTTGTCAATTTAATGCAGGTTTTTTTAGTGTGGCTTAGTGTTTTGACATGCCTTTATTGTTGCATTTATTTTTATTTACTTTTTTGCTTTCATTGTTCTATAGATGAGACACTATGCCAAGTCAAATCCCTTTTCAAATTTTCTTTGAATAAAAGATGAGCTGCTCTGGAATCATTCCAGATGCAGCTGCCAAAATGAACTGGTCTAGCACAGCTTTCTTTGGATTATATTCCATGATAGTTTCACTACCACTCTAGCTGTACGAGGATACAAGAACGTTCACCATGAATCTCTTTTTTTGTCATTTTTGGTACCTTTGATTATCTCAGTCTGTTGTACTTCAGACTCAAAACTAAGTGGAAAAAAAGGCTTTCTTGTACTGACTTTTGACAAATACCTACTGATGGAGACCTTCAAAAAACAGTATTTGTGTGGACAAGTAAAACCGAGGAAGACTGAATTCTTGCAGCTCTTGTCTGTTGGGATTCTCCTGTGTCTACTGCCTTGGGTATTTTGGGGCATTGGCTTTTTGTTTGTTTATTGCTTTTTGTGGTGGTTTTTTTTTCTTTTTAGCTCTTTTGCTTCCAACTTGTACAACTTGAATATTTTCATATTTCATATTTCTGCCATTGTGTCGAACCTGTTTAAAACGTGACAACAGATTCTAAAGTTTTGATTCAATAGTTCAATTCTCGCCTTATCCAGGGCTTAATATAACAGCTGGTAAATTGAACACTCCCAACATTCATACATACCCGATTATTTTCAGTCCTGGCTTAAAAATCAGTTATTCCATTTCAGATGGGCAGGATAGATTTTTTTATTATAAACAGAGTAATCTTTCCAATAGTGTTAAAAATACACGTAGTTGGATCAAAAGAATGTTTATTTCTTATAGAAAAGGTCAGATCTGCACCGAAACATTTTGTTTAATAGTTGTAAATTACCTGTGAAATCTTATGGCACACCTGAATGAAAATACATTACTTAAATGCTTACTATTGGAACTTGAATTATTAGACTAAATAAAGCTACCAGAAGTACAAGATTTCCACCGTTACCACAGGTTTCTGAATGTCTGATCCATCTGTTGATGGATCCCTCTGCATGTACCCAAACTATTATATCTACACAAAACCTGGATGTATTTACTGCCTGTGTACAGATAAATTGCAGAATTCCTTTAATGCAACTTCTTTTATTGCTGCGTCTAATTGATGGGCATAGAAGTCTCTAACAAGATGTTTCTGTATCACGAAGCAGAGCCTAGTGTAGATGTCTGAACTGGCATGAACCCAACACAGTAGCACTGACCCAAGCGGGAAGTGTTGAACACATCTACCAAGCATACTTTATACAGCTTATTTGTGCACATGGAGGGAGTCTAACACTTCTAAGAAGCTATTCAACTGACTTTCACTTCTGCAGAACGTACAACACATGCACAAGTGCCAGAATTACTTGGTGTGCGCAGAACCACCACATACACACACCATGGGCCATCTACATATATTTTTGTCCCAGAAATTCCAGACTAAAATGGGTTACTTGTACAAACACAAGTTGTGCTCACAATCATAACATCTTCTGGTACAAAACACGTATATGGACGTGTATTGCTGAAAGATTTTGTGGACGCTTGAACATCAAATCCTATGCAGCCTCAGAAGCATAGCTCAGAAATAAAGAAATATCTGAGCTATTTTTGAGCTGTTCTCTTATCAAGGTAAAAAAAACCCTCACAATGGCACAGTAGCATTCCACTTTGATTCTTAAGCATGTATCGCTGCAGGTACAGGCACCGCCTTGTTCAGATCTAGCTCAGTTATTTCTGCATGGCACCACACTGACATAGCTTTACATCCTTACGTTATGGAACATTCAAAGACTGATTTCTGAACGGTGTAATACAAGCTAATTACGTTTTCTTTTGCTGTACTTTCACTACAGACACAATAATTTTCTTCTTTTGAGTTACTATTTCCACTGCAGAGATACCAATTCACACCAGCTCTATCTTGTGCTATGTCATGGAGTATGGACTTGTTATACCATCAGTGAACGCTACGCCCATCAGTTAATTTATCAACAGGCCAAGTGCTCTTGGATGAATTGTACAGTTAAGGATCAAGCCAGTGGTTGCTCTAAATCTGAAGTGACAAAAGTAAAGCATTTGAATCCTACACTAATTCATTTGTACCTCTGCTATGCTGTGCTTTAATACCACTGAAAGCCACAATGAAAATTAATTGGTAATGCTCCATCATGAATGCCTCCAGGTGTGAGAAACAGTACTAGCATAATGTCATTCCCAAGGTACTTCAGGAGAATAATACCACAGTTAGTAGTCGGCAGAGCCAAATCTCCACAGTATTTAAAAACACTTCTTATTTAGATTTGGCGAACAGCTTCTTGGAAAGGAAAACACCAACTGTACTAGCAGCTTGTACCTGAATGTTTCTGAATCTATTCAGCCCACCTATAATGAATAAAAATGTCAATCAATATATTCGTATGTTAGTTTTTGAAAAGCAAAACAGAGGAGAAAATTGGATGCAAGACAGTCTTATGTTTATGAAGGTAATTAACAAAGAACATCTATATGCAGAAGATGCATCATGCATCAACACATAGCACTGACAGATATGAATTTGCACACACGGTACAATGTGATATAGAAATGAGTAGACACATTCAAATATGTATGCAGAAAGTAAAACAAATGCAGTAAAACAGAAACAAAAAGCCTCTGTATTTGACTTTCAACACTAAACCAAAACAAGGCATATGTCTACATGTCTTGAGGAAAAACACCTGGTAGCTTGCTTTTAGTCTGTTCTCCTCACCACTTCCACCTTCTTCTCCAATGAAATGTACAGTCTCCCAGGTCACCAAATCCTGCTCTAACCCTGGAAAATTTCTTCCCCTGTAAAAAGTACTTTTTGTATTTATTTTTTAGAAGAATGGAGAAATGAGTTCATCATCTCCAAGAAATACGAAAGCAAGAAAACTAGTTTGTAGAGGAAAGCCATATAACACAACAAACTGAGTACTGTTGTAATTAATTGCTGCATTTAAAACTGCGAAATTGAATATTATATTCTCAGTTAAGGTTTCATCTAGAGGAACTCTGAAACTTTCTTATTCATTTTTTAGAAAGTTCTCTAAAGCTTTAATACTAGAAATGTGCATTCCAATACTCCTGTGTTCACAATCGTGCATGTATTTTAGATGCCAGATTCAATGCGATGAAACATGCCAGATGCTGCCACATTAGACAGACAACACACTTCCAGAAGGAGAAACAGAAGGGACAAAACCCATTTGTTCTCTTCATTTTTTTGCACATGGAAGACACACTTTTCAGAATGCAAATGGATCCTGTCTTCCGGGCTTCCATGTCCCACATGCCTTTTCTTTCTTTGGATTCAAGACAACTATTAAGGCTTCCCACTGCATACAAGGAAGAAACTCTCATTCTTTTACATCCTTCACTTTTTCATTCTTCCCATCATACCTCTACCCAGCGAGTAGTTATAGATAATGCAGGTTAGCAGACAAAGTTTATACGTACCAAAATTATAGTCTCCTAAGGCCATACTTCAACGTATTGTTCATTTGTACTGTTCCCTAGATCACAAATAAATGCATTGTGACAGGTTTTTGGTTGCCACCTGACTCCACCCATTAGAAATACTAACTAAAAAGAAATATGCTACAAGACAAATGTAGTAATTTAACATGTTTCTTTCTACAAGCCAAGTATTTGAAGGATAGGTCGAGCACTTTCCTACTTACAGAATTTGACTTATGGGAATATCACCTCCTGTGATATTACTGAAGAAAGAACATATAAAATGGTCTAGCAGATTTATATGAATTTTTGTAGTGGCTCTGGCCATTATTGACATTCTTCAATTATCATTGACCTTTATGTTCTAGGACAAATACTATTCCCTGGAGTAGCCACTTAGAAGAAAATCTAATGTGCTGTTCCTGAACATGTCATTTTTATGCTACTTTAAAAAAGAAATGCTGCTTAACCAGCTAATTGCAGAAATTGTATGTCATCTAATGATAGCTCTTCTCTCTAGGAAACCTACAGTAAATTACCACTGCAAATGGGTTGGGGCAATTCCACTGTTTTCTGGTAGACTGTAAATGATAGATGTTCCTGGCATCTAGAAACATTTTTACTTTGTTTCCCAAAAGCCATAAACTCATTAGCATCTCATCATACTCTTGAATGCAAAACCCCACAGCATGCACTGGACATCTGGGAAAAGCTGTAAAAGCAGATTAATCACTGCCTTTTTGTGATATGGTGTAAACACAGGAAGGATCTCTCTACTCCTGGCAACTATATTTTTGTTCTATTCTTCCTAATCTTTAATCCCTTTATCTATTCACAGTAATGTTAACAAGATGCCCAATTTCTCATACAGGACACTTTCCAGGAAGAAGTGAATTCATCAACAGATGTTGCAAAACTGAGGTGGTGAATTTTCCCTTTGTCACCACTGTATCTACAGCGATTTTTTGCTAGACACGACCAGTCAGATAAGGGCCTTCTTTTGGCGTAACTAGCTAGGGTACGTGTAATCTTTCTTCAAGAACACCCTGTGTCTTTATCGTTGAACACAGGGAACTCACTTGCCTGCCATAACCAGAATCAAGTTCCTGGACGGGCATTTATCTGTCACCTTCCATTGCGAACGACACAAGTATCAGAGGATTTCATTAATGAAGAGTATAAGGCAGAACCAATGCTGAGGTGTTAAGACAGAATAAAAGCTAATGAAACTGTCTCTTTAAATATGCTTTCTAGTCTGTTAAATGATATACCTGCGAGTAGTAACAGATTTTTAAGTGACTTTTCAAATGATACCATCAATTATCAATGAAAAAATGTTAGAAATGGCAGGCAGGAAGAAACTTTATCTACTAGATCCTGTCCACCGAGCTTTGGGTCCATTTCCATATCATGTGCACAGACAGTTTCTTATTAGAGGACCACATCCCCTATTCCATTTCTGAGACTGTATGCTGAAAGATTATACCACACGTTAATGTCCTTCATCTAAATACAGAATTTTCATTGTCAAATTATGCTCTAGATGGTCTTAAGAAATTGTGAACTGGTTTCTGTTATGAAAAGTCACAATATTGTAAAATGTTACTGATGGGAACTGTGCATAAGAAGCAAAACCTGGGTTGCAAAGCCTACACTATATTTTAAAACATGTCAGACAATACTTGCAAATATATCTTTAAAGTGTCTTTATCCATTTGTGGACACAACCCACCCAAATATACTCTAAAGCTCTGGGCTATGCCAAGTCAGGCTTCTGGGATAGGTTTAAGAAGAGAAGTCAGAAAATGGTTATCAGTTTGTATACATAACTGGGACCACAGTGAATTCACATATAGTGGAATCATATGGATACGTACTTTGAGGAACAAAGGCCTGAAATCATTGAACTTTATTAAAATTTCCTAAGAAACATTAAAGAAGACAGAGTACCAAATATTATTTATCTAGTTCTTAATTCCAAATGGTAATCACATATTTACAAAAAAATATAAGGAAAGCCTGGTGGATGAATAAGAATATGAAACAATCTGTGGTTTTGGAGGAAACAATAGACAGCCAATAGCCCTATCTAATTTATGCTAAATAAAATTTTACCAAATCATCATTTCCTTACAATCAAAACAGTTCACAAATGCATCTCTTGGAAAAAGAAAAGACCCTCTCATTTTTTGACATGTTTATCTTTAAGACTTCAGCTTTAAATTCAGGAGACTTTAATTAAGTTCCTAGAATTAGACTGAGCAGAACTTATAGCCCAGTTCCTCCCACACACTACTCCTCCACATTAATCACCAGGCTGTTTCAGCATACGCTTATCTTCCCCTAAAGCAAACTTTCTGAAGGTATTCTGTTGTTACAACTTAAGCTGTACAGCCAGAGCAAACTAGAAGCAAATCTCTAAACCTCAGAAGTTGACACTGTTGAGGATTATCCTGGTATCATCTGCTTTAGTTTCAAGAATTACCACATTATTATCTGCACTAGCTTTAGTCTCCAAAATACCTGAAAAAAAAGCTAAGAAGAATCTTTGATGCTTGGGACTTATGTGTACATAATACAAAAGCTTCCTTTTGTTTTAAAAAGGAAAGTAAGAAGACATTCCAGATGTGCTAAGGCTTCTTTTCCACTGTGGAAAGAAAAAGCAGAAGACATCTTCCCTCTCCTGAAAACCTGCACATTGGTTAACACTGGACAGACATTCGTTTATCTACCTAAATGGTGACCTGTTTCCAGCTTCCACTGATTAAATAATAGCAGTGTTCATATGCTGGGTTTCTTAAATAAGGTGGAGTGTTCTTGGCCTCTTTTTTCTGCAGTAAAACAAATGCTACACTTCCAATACATTGCTGAAACCCCCTGCTATCAGATCTCCCATTTCTGCCCCAATTATTTAAGTTTTGCAATTTGAGATGTTGTAGGAGTCTCCTATGCAAGTACCAATTACAAAGAAAATGAGCCCGATCCACATCAGATGTACATCGAGCTACACTGATTTACACCAGATGAGTATCTGACCTCAAAACACATTAGATCCCAAACCCCTGTTTTTTATGTGTGTATGTTATAGGAAAATTACACAAATCCCTGTTTAGTCGGTATGGTTATGTCTGGCAGATACTTTAAAAATAACAACTTTTTCATCAGATAATTTCAAAGAAGAAAGGCCAGTGATCAAAGATATTTTCATGCAGTTTTACCTATGCCTCTCCCTTCATACATGCGAATAAAAATAAGAAATCAACAAATAAACACACAACAGTGTCTAATTTTTAAATTACTGAAGAGCAATTTCATATCGTAAAACAATTTTCAGAGATATCCTGATGAATAATTACGGTCATATTTCTACAATGCAATTCAAATCAATAATATTACTGGAACTAGAAGCCACCATACTGCCCTCCGGTCACGCTAAATGCAAGTTATTTTCCAAACTGCTGAAGTCAGAACAACAAAGTTAGTCCTTTATTAAAAGAGCCTATTTTTACTAAATAGTGAATATAACAGCACCTGATTCTCATGTGTGTCTTTTTGAAGTATAGAACTCTGATCCTCCAACAAAGTAAGGGAGGCAGACACTGTAATCATCAATTACATCATCAGAGAGAGCAAATTACATATTAGCGACCAAACCCAAATAAGCTGAGGAAAACTGACACAAAAAAGGAAACCGCTCCCTTCATTTGCTTCCCCTGCTGCAGAGATAAAACAGGACTCGATCTTTCATAATTTAAATTAAAAGTAGGAAGAAGGGAAAAATCATGACATTCTGGGAACATTCTCCTTTGAGTTGGATTACGCAAAGGATTTTACTCCCACATAAAATAGAGGTCACTCCTTATACAGTGGTAATATTTAAAATGCGTTCAACACTTCATAAGCATAGAGAAAGACACAGTTTAGGCAAGAAGATTTAAATAAAATAGAAATTGATGAAAAAAACAGAGAAAAGATATAATATATACTCGCAGAGGAAAATACTCTGTTGCCTTTCCATTATATATTTTTTCATTCCACAGGCAGCCCCATTTAACTGCAAAAAATTATGTATTGCTCAGACTGAATAAATGATCTCAAGTGATCAGTGTCATCATTAGCCCATGTGTTACCTCCTTTCATTTTTAGAAGACAGCTCTTAGAAACAAAGGTATTAGAATCAATGAAAGCAGTGTGGATTTCTATGGACTTTGTATCAAGGTAGTTACACTAAGCATGTCAGAAGAAGGATGCTGGACTCCAGATGCACCACAACATAGCTTTTGATGTAAAATTTCAGTATTACTGAAGTCTGAAACATAAAAATTGTCCTTTCCCCAGCCCAAATCATCCTAGTCTTTTTCCATACAGAGCATAGTGCAAGTATTAGATTATACGTAATGGCCATTATTTATGCTACATCTTAATTAATTCATCTTGAACTCCTGGCAGAAGCACCAGAACTTACATTTTACAATGCACTAAACCTGTCCAAATGGCAAGTAACACTTGAGTCTTGCAATGTGCTTCTCCTTTCTGTATGTCTGTAAATCAGTAAATGCTGACAAATCTTCATGATTGCATTTCAAAAATATACAAATTTCTACAAGGTAGTTTAAAATAACAAGCTCTTGGAAAGAAAAAAGTGATAAGCCTACACTTTACTAGAACATGGGTTCATTTGGTAAGAAACTGTGCTATTTGCAAGCAGGTTGACTCATTGTATGTGAAAAATGGAGTGGCACTTGCTATCTGCCTGAATAAGTTTCTTGTAAACAAAGCATGATGTGTACAGGAGATGTTCCTGTCACTGCTTGAGCTCTGCCCACCTTTTGGGGGTTATCTGAAACCTGGAAGAATGTGGTTGGACTAGTCTAAGGACTTAGACTTGAATGTTGAGGCCCCGAAAGCTCATGTTCTGTCCTAAATTGAAGCTTCAAGACATATCAAGATGAGATGCTGGACAGAATAAGGCCTTTTAAAGAGTTCAAGCAGACTAAGCTGCCAGATACTCATAGCTACTGACCAGCTCTGTTACATAGACCAGACTACATCTCAGTACTGTTTACAGCACCAGTTTGCAACCCTGCCAATATGAAACTCAATGGGAGAAAAACACATTCCTTTTGCCAGACAAATGCTAAATGCATAAAATGTAAGTATCCACAACACTCATTCCTGGTACACAGAGTCAGCTTCCCATGTTATTTATCATTCTGCTTGGAGAAGCTTATAAAGCTCATTCTTTAGGGTAAGATATTTTCTTAATGGGCAGCAAGTTTTGCCAGACTTGTGCTGCTACCTAGTATTTTCCCTGGCATTACGTCAAAGAAAGGTTTTTAAGGCTTATGTTAAGAAATGATGTTTAGAATGATGCTAGGCCAGGCCCTGAGCTATTCTTAATCCTTCATATGTCTGTCGACTCCCACAGAGCTATGCTAATTCATACCAGCTGAGCAGCTGTCCTATTCGAATAATGTTTTATCCCTTAATCTGACAAAGGAGTGCTTCACCTAAAGCCATGTGGAGTCAGGCATGCGTCTGTACGAAAAGGGAAAGTTCAATCTAAGACCAGGAACTGAACCTTTTTTCTTCACCCTAGTATCGTCAGACTTGTATCCCAACTTACACAGTTAACCATTATTGAACTCCCTATGATAGTTTCAGTTTGACAACACGAAGAAAATCAGCACTCAGTATCAGAATAACACATTTAACAGATACTTGACAGTTAATTTCAAATATTTGACATGTCAAGCATAATATCAAGAAATCTAGGCCCCCTTGGAGCCCCTGAGTCTGTGTCCAAAAGGAAGTCTCATGGTCATCCAGATGAGCTTGTCAGGTGAGAGATCCACACACACGTACAAGCCAGCATAACGCATATCATAATCACAGATTATTTTGCAGCCTAGCTGAGACAATTGGCTTGCTCATATAGTGAAGACCCTATTCGAGATGCCTGTGATAAATAAGGTGCAAAAAACTGGAAGAAGAAATAACTGAATTTACATTTCAAAGGTTTGAAGCATTTACTGGAAGTCATGGGATTGAAAATCCTTTAATCCTTCCTTTCTAGGACAAATATGAAGAAATTCTTGTCGTGAGCCCTGTCGTGTTACGGGGTGAAGTCAGTGGAAGGCTCTAATTGACTTCAGCTGTGGAATGCATAAGGGATGACGAAGACACTCAAATGCTACAAAGAAAACTGATGAATTGTTTTACAGATTGCATAACAAAAGGGCTTTGTGAAAAATCATCTCACATCACTCTATAAAAAGAGAAGAGCTCAGGAAATATTCCTTCTCTTGGTAGCAGCTGAATACTTGTACCAGTAAGGAAATGGAGCAGAGGCCATCTTCTTTCTGATACATTAAATCTGTTTGACCTCGGGCACATATCGCTTCATCTGTATCAGTTCACGAAAGCCAAACCTACTTCTGTGGTATGGCTGAGAATGGAGGGTTTTAAGAACCTTGAGATTCCTGCATGAAAGCCACTATACATGACACTCGATACTCTTAGCATTTTATTCATTAGCTACTGATCAGGAGGCTCCAGGCTTTATGCAGCAGAAACTCACCGGACCATGCACAGCTGTACACTGAGGGGAATAACCACACAAACATATATATCTATTGTTTTTTCTCCTCTCTTGGCTCCTTGGTAGAGAGAATTGGTTTAGGAATTTAAAGTTACATTATAAACCTTATATTCCTAGCTGCAAAACCAAATCATATTACTATAATAAAAAGAAATACTGAAGATATCACTTAAGTTTTGTCTTTTTGTGACAGAACTTGCAGGATAGGACTTGAAATGTAGGTGCACAACTCCATATACAGAAATATATAATATGCTGCCATATATGCAAAAATAATGGAAAGGAGTAGTCTACACCTTCAGAATCATGATGGCTAGGACAGGGAAATCCCTGTCGTTCCATATGCCTTGCACTGAATATACCGATGAAAGTTTTGCTGTAGCTTATGATGTATAATAATGTTTATTTACTCAAATTATGCTGCCCTTTGACAATCTCTCCTATGAAAATATTTTAAATCAAATAAATATTTTCTTTTAAAATTGAAGAATATATTTTCCTGTCCATTTTGGTTTTTTTCTCTCTCAGAGACTTAAGGTGCCCCACATTAATAGCATTTATCTAGAAAACGAGTAGAACTTTTTGACATATTCATTGTGATCCAGTGTAAGAAAGTTTCTAAAAAAAAAAAAAAAATTCAGGGTTTCACAATGAAATACCAGATCACAAATGTTTCTCATATGGCAATGCTTTCTGCCTATAGAAAAAAGGAAATATCAGCTCCCAAAAGACATGTCTTCACTTTTGATAACTGCAATCATTTAGACTTAAAGCAGCTGACCAGGGACTTTCTGTGTGTGTGTGTGTGTACACTGCTGCCGTTGTTTTTAAGCACTCAAACCCACAGATGATTGGAGCCAATATTGACCTTTAAATATCAGTTACACCACTTTGAGATAAATGAGTGTTGCTACTTGAGAGCTTTGTGAGGCACACAGCAACCTGGGGAATGAGTGGCTGAGTTGGTAGCACAATCAGTAGTAGCTCTGATTAATGAATACATACAGGTGGGACAAATGAGAAATATCTGAGCTTTTTTTTTTTTAAATGTCTCAGTCTACAAAAACAGAGGGGACAAACAGTGACATTTTTAGCCTCTTCTCCATTATCAGGAATCACTGAACAGTGGGCTCAGCTTGTCTAGTATTCAGTGCAGCAGTAAAGCCATAATGAAGGTGACGAAGAGGATTTTTACTGCCGTTATTTTCTCTGTTGCATTCCATCATTAATGTTTTAGCTTTGGACATTGACCAGCCTTGCTTGTTGCCTTTGTCACGCTTCTCCTAGCCCTTCTGGGACTGGCCCTCCACTCATGTGGGCAGTGTGAAAAATAATTGGAGCTCCTAGAAGAACTGGGAATCAAAAGCAGTTGCCATTCAGTGCTTGCGGTGGTCTCCTATGCCACAGACCTACAGGCTGTGTTCCTTCAGCAGATGTCTCAGAACATTCAAATTAAATAAGCCATAGATTATTTCAAATTTACTCAAAGTATATGAGGTGTTGGATTTTCAACGTGACTGTCTTCTGTACTTCTATTGCCCACACACCCTAATCACCCTAATTTCATTACTCCCTGCATCTGAATTATCTTTCTGGACAACTTGCTGAGGCAATACCTAAAAAGGAATGTATATAAAATGTGAAAAGAGGTCTTTGTTCTATATTGTACAAAATTAAGCACTGGAGTTGTTTCCACTACTAGAACCCAGCAACACTAAAAAACACAACACAGCGCAACAACCAAAACCAAAAATATCTGGAGTTCCAATAACAAGGAGTTTTCCAAGAATGCTTTTTTCCCCAATAAAATGTTTGTAAATGAAGTATTATGATTATACAGAATATCATCAATCAGCAACATATCTGAGGAAGAAACTTACCTTCTGGGTAATGGGTGCCATTATTATTCACTTAAGAATTTCTTGCAGTTTTCTTTAAAATCTCTGGTACTGGTTACTACCAAATGGAATCAGATTAGGCTGATTCCTCAGCTGATCTGGCACAGAATTTCATTTATACTTCATATCTGTATATTGCAATGGAATATGGTACAGTATAAAGGTGATCACAGGAATGCAATTAGGAAATAAAGTCTTCCAGAAAAAAAAAAAAGGCTAAAAGTTAATTGTATTTGTGAGTAGAAAGTATTATATGTAAAGTACTCCTACTGCCATTTACACTTTTGTTTTAGTATAGTTTAAGGTCAAATCATCTTTAATGTGATGTGACGTGTGGATAACATGCAAATTCTCTAATGTAATGTTACAAGAATACACATAAATATTTCAAAACTAAGTAGAAAGACAAACACAATTCATCTTGTCTAAACACACATTCTATTTTCCCTGCATCATCCTCGGTAGTTAAAGACTATGATCTACTGTAGACATTTCCAAGAATATAAAT
Organism: Pygoscelis adeliae; assembly: GCF_000699105.1. NCBI lineage: Eukaryota > Metazoa > Chordata > Aves > Sphenisciformes > Spheniscidae > Pygoscelis > Pygoscelis adeliae. The sequence goes on along the minus strand of NW_008825073.1, from coordinate 1,020,472 downwards.
CTTGCAGCAGTTGCTAACGATTCTCTGGCAACAACAGAAAAAATTAGAAATCTAGCTTTTAAAAAAAATTTTATGAATGAAATGCAAATTCTGTTTTCTTAAGAATCAAGAAAGCACTTCAGAGATATACCTGGCAGAAACAATTAATAGCCCAGTATGGAAGTAACAGTGGAAATATTTTATTACTTATACAGCATTCATTACTACTATTGAAATGGATACCTATGACAGGTGATGTAACTTAGTTCATGGATCAAAACTATTCAAATAAAACCTTCCTCTACCATTTGTATCCTACTCTTCAGGACCATGTATAAAAGAAGGGCATATGCTGACATCTCTCATTAAAAAGCAAATATTTACATGCTGAAGTATTTAAAATTCTACAGAAATCACTAGAAGATACACGCATATTTCCTAATAGTTACACTGGAGATAAAACAGAAGCTATGGACAAGTAATGGGCTTCATACTGCAGGCATTGCAAAATGTTCTTGGCCCACGATATGCAGTAGGATGGAGGAATTACAACAATATTCTCTGGATGTGAATGTGTACCACTGATCATTTTCGGATTTCTGTTTTCCTTCACAGTTTTCAGGTAGATGAGGATAGCGCATGGAACTGAGTAGGCACAAGTACATTATGTGAATATCACAGACTACTTGCACATATTTCCCAGGCAAACTCATTAACTGTGAAAACACAATAAATTGTATTTAGTAGATTTCCACCTACTTTAGATCTTGTATTTTCCTATACCATTCTTTCAAAGATAGAGAAAAAAAACAAAACCAAAACTGTAAAGTAAAATAATGTGCAAAAATTCAACAGGACCCTGATTTATAAAGAACGTATACCAAAGATGCCATGCCTCACGCAACGTATGTATTCCACTTAATTCAGAAATTGGGCACACCCAACAAAAAGGACTGTCAATTACACTAACCCATCACTAATGTTTGAACAAAATGAAGAATATTCCATTCACATGAAATGGAATGGAATTGTTTGATTTGTGCTTGAAAGTGTTATCTTAAAGACATAATATTAATCTCTCACATATAATAAAATCTCTCATGTATAATACTATTTTTATATATATATTAGCAAGTCTATGGTACTGTTATGAATTCAGAGGGTTGCATATCTCTCGATACAAGTTTCAACCTAAGCAGGAGAGAACTCCATAAGCATCTGACAATAACTAATGCTAATACGAGGAGGAGGAGAAGAAGGTAAACTCTTATACTCTCTTCCCAACATTTCTTCTATTTCTGCAAGAACTAATATGACTGTCACCTTCTCATAAGAAGAGAACAGGATCTATTAGCTGCATCTGATTAGCACTCCAAAGATGGTTATTTCTTCTTTGTGTTTCGAAACAGAGGTTCACTTTTTAACTATACGTGATAGAAGAGTGACGGGTTATCAAAACCCTCTACTTAAGATGAAGAAGCAGCTGCTGAATGGATGACAATAGGTAAGAGAGAAGTACTTACATTTGGGGGCTCAAGTCAGATATCTAGATAATTCAGCTCTTTCAGTTGTAACTAATATGCATTACAGATGTAAGACTGCAATTACTTTTCGGTGAACCTCTATTATTTATGTCTTTTATGAATACCGATATCTGAATGCTGATACATCATATAACTCGTTACTGCTGGTTGGCAAAAGTAATTCATATAAATAAATGTATCTTCAAGCAATTTCTAGCAGAAGAGTAACAGACATCATGTCATAGGTATTGGAATATGCTAGAGACTGGAGCAAGACTCCCAACCAAAAACGTAGTGAGTATCTTTTCCAGAACAGCCTTCCAAGAAGGATAGTGGAAGAAAAAAACATAGTGACCTAAAATAAAGATTTTGGGGTTTATGAAAGAAATTACATGCTGAAGGTGTTTGCAGTACGTAAGACTGAACTTGATGGCCAGAAAATTTTCAGTAAGCCCTATCACATATGTTGATCTTGTTGTTCAAAATGTAATAAACCTAAGAAAGGTTAGACACAGACGACAAATGATTCACCCAAAAATTCATTTGTGCTCCCCCCTCCTCCCAAATGATATTTGCTATACATTATGTATCAGGTATTTGGCAGAAGATAGCTGCAGAGAACGTTCTTCAAAATGTCAAACTATTCTGAAATGGAAGTAATCTATTTTCTTTGTTACTTGGAATCCAAGTAAATCTCGTAACATCATGATCGTTTTATTTCAACAATAGTCTGAAAAGCTAACAATCAAAAGAGCCTCAATACAAACAGGGAAAGGATCCACCTAGACCCAGCTAGTTATCAGTATTTGAAAATCTGGTATATGTGTCTACTACCAAAATAAAGGCATTATCTAGAAATCTGTATTGAAGAGATGAAATATTGAAGAGATGAAATAGCTTCATATGGTTTAAAATGACCGCTCTTAATTAATCTGTTTCTTAAGAGTTTATAATTGTGCTGATTTCGGGTTAATTTAATATAATGAGATTTAAACTGGTCCAATGTATTCTTTACCAGTATCTGTCATGTAGTTGACGAGAGCACCAGACACATCATCTTTCTGTTCTTTAATGGTTTCTTTCCCTTTCCCGCTTGCATTTCATTTTTTCAGCTCTTTCTTCTATTGCCCTTCAGTTTTTCTGGTTTTATTACGTTCATCATAGCTATAAATAAATAAACAAAGCACAATACTCACTGATTGCTAAAATTCCAGGATACAGTACTTCAGAGACAGAAAAAAAAGTCTGATCTCCAGGATAGCACTTGTTCTATTTCTGGAGTAACCACCAATAGCAAAAATCACATTACAATAACAAAAGCCTCATTTTTCCCAATGATGGTGAAGAAATAAAATATTCAAACTCTTCCTAATAAAAATTTTTCTTAAACTCCTTTAGCCTTCTGTTACGTTGCTGAAGAAATTTTCTACAAATTCACCGAGAAGTACTTATATTTCTAGAGAAAGTACACACAGACCAGAAAAAAGATTCACACTGATTCACCTTCATCTTTGAGCACAAAAGATCCCAAAAGCTTCTTAACATTTTCACCTCTTTTTTTCTCTAACTGTAGAAGAAAAAATTACTGTTGCTCTCTCTGGCTTCTCAGCCATTTTGGTCAACAGTGGGATCTCCTAAAGAAAAGATGGCTGCAGTTTTAACACATTCATAGAATCACAGAATCATTAAGGTTGGAAAAGACCTCTAAGATCATTGAGTCCAACCGTCGACCCAACACCACCAAATCCATCAGATTCCATGATGAACAGGCTTGGCTATTTTTAACTGAAGTAGTCATTGCTGCCCAGTTTCTCAAGCTTGACATCCAAATCTTGCCCAGCTATTAACTATAACCTATCACGTTTGGATCCTCTCCCAGGGAAGAACACCTCTGCATGGCTCTCCAGTGTGGCAATGCATGTACCGTTCGACGCTGCTTCTCTAAATATATGTAAAATAGCAGGGTCAGAAAATAATTGTGTGACCATATCCGACAGAGGAAAACAAAAACCATATGAAACCATGTAAAACATACTTCAAAAGAGATCAACAATGCAAACTTCAGAGCTCAAGGAGAGTTTAAAGTGGATGAGTTGTCATGGGGACCTGAGCTGGCCCTCTAAGTAACTGCAATCCTTCCCCCAAGCCCTCCCTGTTCCAAGGGGCAGTCATTCTTGGATACACTGCTGGAAATCTTAGGAAAGCTTAAGAAACTCTGGAACAACCAAAACAATATGATAGTGATAGTATTTTCAGTTCCAACCATGGATGACGTCTGGAAGCCAGTGATAATAGGTTGTATACAGTGAAATTCTACCTCTATAAGAAGCAATAGCTAGTCGGTCAAATCATTTGAATATCTTCAAATATTGATATATGATATTGAATGATATTCAAAATACCATTTGAAGATTATGATATCTTCATATGTTTATAATGAGCAAAAGCCCTGAAAGCAAACTGATTTCAGGTTTGCGGTTAAGCGAACCTCTAAACTATGCTGATGCAAAACCAAGACATTTTGGAAAAAAACCTTCATTTAAATACTGTTTTTTTGCTTTCAGTTTTGTCCATTATAAATGTTGTATGTTCAGACCTTGATTTTGTTTCAGGGCCTTGTCTCCAGACTTTCTGGCTTTTAAAATAAAGACTCTGCTCATAACATCTCAGAACTTCACTTGGATTCAGATCAAAATGACAAAAATTTAGCAAGCCTGAGAATGAAAACAAACTCTCAAAAAATTAACAGCCTCTTTGCAGCAGTATTAAAAATTGAATTCCTTGGCTTCTGATAGTGTTGTTTTGATATGTCACATGCTGTTACATCAGTCATGTTCTGTTATGTTAATATGTTGAGATGAATCACAGTAATGCCACAGCAGCCAAGAAATGTCAAACACCAATACCTTGACACTAAGTGAGAAACAGCCCTTATGTATGCTAGGCCTTTTGACTCACCATCTTATATTCCACAAAAACACATAATCCAAGTTCCATGCACTAACTGGAAGTAGAAAATGAAGTATTTTTCCCTTCAGATGGATTTTGATTTAAGTAAAAGGATTGTAGAAGTTGAAATTCTGTAAAGTTTCATCATCTCAGACTATCACCTTCCCATTTTAAAGACAGGTATAATAATTTATTCACCCTGTTGTCATGAAAAAGCTAATCTTTTAAGTCTGTAAGAAGGAAGGATGGAAAGTCACTGAGAAAGCACAAGCATGTTTTGTTTCCATGATGTAACACGGAGATTTTGTTACCTCTGATGAGGTAACAAAACAATAACAGTGTGGAATTCTCTCTTCTGTTTTTCCTAATGGATTATCAGCAACAGCTAAACCAGAAAATAAATTATTTGAAATAAGATACTCAAATGTAGGTGACAAAAGTATCTGTAATTTTAACCCCAAGTCAGGTCACTGATCCAGCTTTAACTTCTTTTCAAATATCCACAAAAATACCCCCCGCAAACAAACATGTTTGTTTTTTTTTTTAAAGCAGACTGGCAAAGCAGACAGACTTGTGATTAAATTCAGTGACTACTGTTACCTTTCAATACCTAGCAACTGTTAAACACAGTGCTTCCTGATATTGCAACAATCCTGTGTGCTGTACTGACACCACTTCTAATTTAAATATCTATCAGAAAGTCTAACAGCAAGTCTTCATTTGGTCAGTTTATCAGATGATTTACATCTGCAGTCAAACCACCTCTTCATTTTCCGTTAGAGGATGAATACATTCATCGGTATTTTTATTGCTTTTTCTGGTAGACCTGAAGCACAATTTCCCTCTACCCGATTTAAGTATGCAGCCATGTAGATGTTATCCTCCTCTTGTAGCACGTCTTCCAGGAAACCGACCAGTAAGGTGTCAGTGGCAAAGACAGCAACTTCATGGACTCTTTAAATTATTCCACTGCAAGTGTTAACCTCACATTGCATTTACATTTGGAAAGTTAGTCCTCTTGAACTCACTCCAGGCATTATACAGACTCAGAGGGCTAGATTTAATAAGAACATCTCGGTCAGAGAAGCTTAAATTTATACAAGTACAAAGGGAAGTCGTTAGAGATGCAGTTCACATAAAAGCCATGCATTTATGCATTTCGATTCTGCCCCTTTTTCTACTTTGGCAGAAGAACATGAGGAGAAGAAAAAAAGAAGATCAAAAGCTATGGAAGTTTTGCAAGAAGCCAAGTTAGTTCATAAGACCATAGAACAAAGTAATGTTATTTCCTAAGCTGATGTGGCCTTAAGTGTCTTAAATATGCCTCGAGCTTGCCAGAGGCAAACTACTACTGCAGACCTTCCTACTTCTCGTCTACTTTTTGTTCATTCATTAGAAGTTGTTTTCTGTGTCGTGTTTTACCTACCTCAGTCTTCCCCCTGCTCTGAAAACACTTTAGTTATTTTGAGAGTACGTCTGCAAAATGTGCTCTCACTGACACGCTTGCCTTATACACATGCATGCACACATACACATGGACATGCACCTTTTTTGTATAAAAATGGTTTTTGTTTAATCTTTCCTTAAAAACAGTGTTGTTGTGATATCCTTTGCCTGTAGGTTTGCTATGCTTAACAGAATTACCAGATGTCACTAAATTCATGTGCTGTTGATAAATCTAACTGAATTTTTTGGACAGCTGTTCATCTGGGCGTAAACACATTTATTCTAATAGCTACATTAGCTCTACAAGTTTATTTGTTTGGTTGTGGTTTTTTAACTTTCACTCAGTGTAATTACTTCTGACACTCTCCCATCAAATAAGTTTTTTTGCGTTGAGAGTTTTCTTACTTTCATTTGTTTTAAGCCAATCAGCTACATTGTTTTTCATAGCAGATGCTGTAACATGATGGACAGTCTGTCATAAACAGATGGACTTGGTCTAAATCCATCCTCAGAAAACCGTCCCATCAAGAATGAAGAGCAGGTCTCCTGGGAGTACCAGTCGAGACTCAGCACACCTTCCCCAGTGTTTAGTCAGCACAACTCCCGGGCGAATTTCAAACAAGCGACGATGGGTGTGTCAATAAGAAAGGGAAACAGCAGTAGTATTTTACCCAAAATACAGTAGTCTGCTTATCTTCAGGCATAAGCTATCCATATTATGGGGTATTGATAGGACAACAGATACAGCATGGAGATAGAGGTAGAATAATACGGGAGGGAGAGAGCAGGTGGGGATCGGGTTTGGATCACAACTGCTATAATCAGAGAATAATTCAGTAAATGATCATGGAGCCAGTGAGACCTGTCTCTGTCTCACGTACCTATAAATCCAAAGCCAGCAAGAAATGGTAATCTATATTCAGCACGGAAGACATTCTTCTCAGTGCTAAGGGGAAGAGGGCAAATTTCAATTCTATTGGCTCACAAGTGTTTGAGTGATCTTCTGAAGCAGATTACCTTTCAATTCTTCCTGATGGCCGCTATCTTTCCTTGTTCACCAGACCAAGAATGACTATCTGGTATCATCACTGGCAGACAGCATAAGTAACTACTGGCCACAGTAGAGTTAAACAACTTGTTCTTTGTTTTGTCTGAAAATTCACTAATTTTTGATTCCTTGAGATTCTAGCAACTTGACCATAAAGCACTTTTATATTTGTTCATTTCTTTGGATTTATGGGTGCCCTGAGCACCTATGAATCAGATCTGATGTGCTTCCACATAAGCATCCGAAATAAATTCCTGTGTATTAAAGTGTGGTTGACTTCTCTGTGACAATTTATCCACTTCTATAAAATGCATTACAAGTTCATAAAGTAGAAAAATTATCATTATTAATGATTATGTCAGTCAGACTGCAGCAGAATGGTTAGGAGCTCCTGGTTTGGTACATCCTCCACTTAAACTAGACCGAACAGACAAAAGGATGAAGGGGAAAAGATGCAGAACACAAATGAAATTTTTGAAGTATGAAGGCTGGCTCACATTTCTGCGTACATGTTTCAATTTCATTACAGAAGTATGCATAAGTTAAAGAAAAATGAAAGTGGGGAAGTAGAAAAAGGAAGAGGGCAGTGAAATGGATAAAAGAAAGGGAGAAATGAATAATAGGGAAGGATAGAAGACTAGAAGCAGAAAGGGCTGTGAGATGAAGGTGGCAGAACAAAACTGAGAGGTTACAAGGATATTTCATCACTTCTGTTGCCTTCTGGTGACACGGGCCAAGTACAGAAAGTGCAGACAGCATCTGGCAGATCAATCTGTATTTGCAGGTTCTCAGTATACAGCCCTCCTAATAAGAAGTGGCATATGAAGTTTTACACAATCACCAACAACTTTGAAATTCTAACAGAACCGATCCACTAAATGAGACTCCCTACTTCCCTGAAGATGTCAGTAACCTGCATAAAAACTCGTAGCATAGTAATCTGTTTGTCAGCACTGACACTATTTCTTCAGATGCTTTTACTAAAACTAATGATGTTCCACTAGATCATCTGAACTAACCACAGTTGAACAAAAAGGTCCAAGAGTTTAATACAGATTTGTGATTTGATCCAGATAAGAACACTAGGCATGCTAGGGGTAGAGGTTATGTTGCAGCAATAGTCATTTTGTATACTTGACCTTGGTGGCCCGTAGAAACAAAGAATGGCAGATGAATGACTCCTGTAACCTAAAACAACATGAAAGACTACATTCTTTTTAAATCTCAATATAAGGGAAAATAGCATTATGTAATGTTTATACACCAAAATTCAGACATGTGATCAATCAACCTGCCACTGGATGTCTCTATTCTTTGAGAGCTGAAAACATTTTAGGGGAGAAAAAGGAGAAAAAAAAGAAGAATGAAAAAACACACCTGTTTTCTACAGACTTAAGAGGTAGAACATTCAAAACTTTTAGATTAAAAAGTATTTTTTACATTCTTCCTTTTAGCTTCACTTATAGAAAGGTTCTGTTTAGTAGGTGGATATCTGAAAAGAGCTCTACAAATTGCTTGCATAAAGCCAACCAAACAACTGTACTGTAAAAGCATTCCTGAGGTATTTCATAGACATTATCCGAAAGAGATGGCACAGAAAAGAGCAAGTGGATTTTCCATTATTCCAATGCATTTACTATGATCTGATGGACTGTTGTGATAAGGAAAGGAAGCACAATCAATTTGGATTTTACATTCTATTTAATTGCATATATGTCGTAGGATTTTGAGGCTTTCTGTGCAATCTGTAAGCTGCCATCAGCACAATAAAGCTGCTTGTATCAGTTGCACCAACATAACCAATTTTTCTAGGAAAGATATATCTTTGCATCTAGGAATCAGAGTAGAATTTTTGGTTGAAGATTGCTAGGGCTTGAATCAAGATCCCCTAGACATTATAATTAAAGCCTTTCTTTCTAATCTGCCAGAATGAAATGGCTTAAAGTGGGCAGAAATTTTCCCACATACTTCCTCTTGTTAATACAGAGATGAAGTAAATACACTGCATCAGAGCAGAATGAATTTTACAGCATTTCAGGATTGCCTGCCACTGTACTTATTCTTTGCTTTACTCTCCAGGAAGCAAAGCAACACAGAATCTCCTGTTTTACCAGTGAGGGATCTGGCAGCCATCTGCACAGTTCCAGAACAGAGTATGACTCATACATGAGATACACACATTATTCGTAAGATGTTCCAGGGTTGCTTCCGTTCTCTTGTGTGAGAGGTGAAAAGCTGTGTCAGCAAGGGGGGGCTGCTCAGTAAATTCAGTTCTGTGCAAAGAGGCATCTTAGCAGAGATGTGGGTCCTCAGATGTGGATCCTAACAACGCCAGGGGACTCGGCAATCCAACACCATGCAATGCTCAGCTCCATGGAGTAGCACGTTGCGTAAAGAACTGTCATCTTTCTCCGCAAGGTATTCCTAGAGGACTCCTTATCATCTGTATGTTTGAGGTGTAAGTATCCTGGGAGTCTTGATGGTATTTTATGGTGTTTGTGGAGTCAAGAAGACTCATCACTGATACTGCAGATCACTGAAATTTTAAAATGAAATTTAAGAGGCAGGCAGAGGAGAGAATTATGCTGTCTGTTTCTAGTCACTTTTTTAGGTCTCTCAACAGGATAAAATGCAAAATAGAATGACTATGTTCCAAAAATATGAGTTATTCATACATGGTAAGAGATGTAGTGAATTCAAAAAGCCACAGAAGGAAGTTCTGGAAAGCTTCCTTGCCTCTTCACTTGGGGAACGAGAAAGGTGGGGATAGAGAACATTGTCACAAAGACAACTGCCATATCTTCCTGAAGTAGCTTTAGCTTTTGTACACACTTGTCTCTCCCTTAATGACACCAGCTACCCACCATGTTTTCCAGGACTGTGGCAGAGGTGAAGTAGCAATAATTTTGCTGTTTTCAGCCCATAGTCTCATAATCGCTCGTGGAAACTGGCATTTCACGTTCCAACCACCGAGAACATAGTTTTCTAACTATCATGAGCTCACAAGTCTTCTTCAGCAGAAGAACCTTTCCCAAAGTTTCACCATGGCAGTACTCTAAAATATCCCTGGGTGACTGATTTTGTCGGGTCTAATCATCTTGGATAAAAAAGCTGAGATTTCAGTTTGCTTATATCTGGGCTACAGTTTGCTCAGGAGTGAGCTTACAACATTAGGGAAGACTGTGTGTAAGGGCATTGTGTTGACCGCAAAGGCATGGTGATCAAATCACCTTTTTCAGGACAGTTATCAGCTTCGCCAGGGACACTCCCTAATCAGTGATCCATGTAATTACTTTGCCATGTAGATTGAACCTGAGAACTGTTCACTAATGCTCTAAATATACAGGTATCAGTGTTTAAATATCCACAATCATAAATACTGCCAGATGCAGAAGTTTCCAATTGGTTTTGTTTGGATATAGTGGCATAAAATATGCAGGAATATAAAGACACTAGAAATCAGAAGACTCCTCTGCAATGGAGATGAAATATTGGTGGGAGTTGCTACAGTGCTTGATTTCTGCTGGGGACTTAAAGTTGATGACACCCCCACACACACCCAAATGAGTGCTCTGATCACTGGAGTATCGGTTGTTCTTGCTTCAGTGTTCTCCAGTGAAAGGAAAATTTTGTCACAAGCATAACCTATACAAAGTAAAATACTAAAATAATTCCAGGAGAAGTATGTATAGATATAATAAAATCAGCAACAAAAAATCTAAAACCTCCAAGCCATTTTTTTTTCTCCATGGACAGATAATTTCAGAATGTCACAGGCGCCCTTTGCTGAGCCCCAGAGACAATGGTCAATCCGAGGGGCCACAGTGGCAGGCCAACAACACTCTATGACTTTCGTTTTAGGTCACTGCTTCTGAAAAACCAAACACATTTTTATGCAGATATGAAATAACATAAAAATGTTAAAAGCTTTATGAGAGATATGTCTTTTTTATGTATGTTTTTTTCTTACATAGCATCTCAGTAAAGGAAAGAACAACGGTAGACTTTTCAGTACTGCTAATATACCCAACGATTGTATTTGTCCATTTTTATCGCCTAAATAACTCATTCACCCCTGTGGCCAGTATTCATTTTTATCTGTACCTAATTTAATTTGAGAAATAAAAGCCCCTACCTTGGATTGTTCATGCTGTGCAAGATTATGAACTGGCAATCAATTTTTTCGTATGAGATAGGGACCTCACACCATATATTAGTCAATGCTCAGTCTGAGACCATTTACATGTTTGATGTGGTATCCAGATTAAATGATGGTACTTCTAACACTTCAAATATTCTAATATTCCCCAATTCACAGGTATTGAAACAAAGCACACAGAAAGTGTGTACTCCTCTTGAGAGATAAAAACACATTAGCTCCGGTCACAAAAACAGTAAAGAAAGTAGTGTATCACTGTACCCAAGCTGATAAACTGTATCTCCCAATGCTTCAAGTTCTCTATACAAGCTCAGGGATATCAGCATTACATGCTAAAAATACCCAAAGTGACCTGCCTAAAGGCACTGGCAGTGTTCTGTACTTGAAGATCCCAACTGTACTCAAATCTGCGGAGTCCAAGCCTAACCATTAAAATAAGACAATTGTTCCGCATTAATTCTGTTCTTTGCACACATTAACTAATCAGAATGGGAATCCCACACAACCATTATTTCTTTGGCAATATGAAACTTTGGTGACACAGGTTGAACTGTCTCTGAGACCTACACCGGAAAGGTGCATGACGATTATTTGTAATGTGGACATTCACGAAGCCTAGTGTGTACCTACAGCTGACACCTACTGCCACGGACTCCCCATTAGCCAATACCTCTACACCTAGGGATATTCTGATTATCAAAGGTGCAAATCACCACCATTCCATTTACATGTCAATACTAGATTATTTTGAGAATCTAAACTTAAGTGGTTTAGAGGCCATCTTTTAGTCCTCTAAAGGGGGATGAATGTCACTCCCAGTGTAACATACTGAATTTAAAAAACTGATTATTGCTTCAGAAGCTTCAGCAGAACCATTATTTAAGCTTTTTGGCTTGGTCTTCTAGCTTTTATGTGTGCAAAGTAATAATACAATGCCACCAAGTGCAGTTCTAATATGCCTTGCAATTATGGCACCAAGCTGTAATTACACTGTTATTGTTATTTTTTTATGATGATAATTTCTTTTTTTTTTTTTTTTTTTTAGTTCAAGGGAATAGGAAACCACACAGAAAAGCATGGTTGTGAATTTTAATTGCTGAGCCTTAATCACAAAAAATAGTGAGAAAAGAAATTAGCCAAATACAGTGTAGCAGAAAAAATTATTCATATCTATGCAGTTTGCCATAATGACATCTGGGACTGTCAAAACTGGCAGTTGAGACTCTACAGGATGAAACTTTGAAAAATATGTATATTCTGAACTCCAGCTAAGTTTAACAAATTTTCTGCACTTCTAATTCTCAATACCGAAGTCTTTGCAGTAGGTTGTAAGACAAAAGAACTCCCCCCAAACCTGGTTAGAACTTCAGGAATGGAAGTCCCCACTCCACTGACTTCAATGAATATAAAGCAAGTAAACATTTAGTCCCAACTATCAAACATGGGGTTTGCCTGATAATGTTGGCCTAAATTTGAGATTCAAGATGGGAAGTAACTGAGAGACTATGGTATTCCTAGAAAAAAACACATTTATACAAGAAATGGTTTCCTTTCCCGGAGTTTTAGTTCATTCAATAATGCTTTTCAAAAGCATTTCCATTTTTCTATTTTTAATGTGGTGAGCTGCTTTCTGTGAACACCAAAACTTGAATTTAATTGTAGTTACAGAAATGTAAGTCTGCACCCGCTATTTCTATGCAGCATGTCACTTCACATTTTTTCCCTGTTATATACTGAACTATACCAAAATTAATTTTAGGACTGTGCACATTTTTTAACAACATTTTAAAACCTTAACAGCTGACAACAGTAATTGAATTTCATTTTTCACATCTTCTAAAAATGCTACAGAAAATTTAATTCAAAGTCCATTTCCTGCAAACTGTATCATTTATGTTTTTCTCACAACAATGTTTTTTAGGAGCAATCTCCTTGGTACTGTTGAGAATTTCCTGTTTCCAGAGAATTCTCTGTAATTCAGAGCAAATTACAAACTTTAAGAGAAGAAAAAAAAAAACCCAAAACCCAAAAAACCAAACCCCACAGTAAAGACGAGAAGGAAACTATAAAAATGGAGCCAAAAAGGTATAAAGTCAAGCATTACAGAAACGATTATAGTTCCTGTGAGAGATACGTTCTCCAGATGGTTTAGAACTGAATGCAATACACTACAATTTAGATGTATTTTGTGCTTCTTCAAGAAAAGAAATCCAGTGTTTCCCCCCGTTTCTGCATTGCCTGTTTCCCAAGAGTATTAGTCCACGAGTAGTGCTCTCAACTTAGGAGACATACATAATTGGTCCTCCCTCTCTCACACTTGCTTGCATTCTTCTTCCATACAGCACATTACCTTCATAACTTCCAACCATTTACTGACTCATCAAACATGTTGTCAAGCCTCATAAGTCTCACTAGAAGTAAACTATTTCCTTAGTACTCATTCAACCTTTATTACATGAACTGTTTTTTGCTTTTCTTTAATGACCTGAATTTGGAGACACAGATATTCATGCTATCGTAGTATACTTTATTTCGCCAATATATTTTATAGGTAAGAGGTGATTAACTGCTGGATCAGTTCTACATAAAACTGGTAAGAATTTGCAAATGTTTCCACAATATCCAGGACAAAAATGCCTTACGGAATTTTTTTAGTTGTTTCACAAAAGCTGTGGATATTTTTTTTTCTGATTTTATACTGTAAAATAATAAAAAAATATTACTTATGCCTCCAAATATTCTTTATTATTAAAGTCATTAAAAAGTATGTTGTTTTTATCAGTAGTTTGACCCCTTTCAAAGATTAGCAAATACTGATTTTTTTCATGAAATTTCTTTCTGTCATCCTATAGTATGTTAATAGGGGAAACATTTGTTACTTTCTTGTCCCATCAAACATTCTATATATGAAACACAAAATAGGTAAGAAGGACAACCTGGGAGGTCAGAGATGAGACAACAATACTTGCTGGTGAAGCCTGAGTTGTGAATCTTTATCTGGGCTGCCGCTATCTGCAGTTTATCCTGTGTATCTTGAATGCTTTAGTCTTCCTTACTGTATTTTCCATATATATATTCATTACAACTATTTCACTGTGAAAAAGTCACTGATGCTGAAGTCTTCTGTCTCCAGCAGACAGTGCAATCTATTATATATAATCTTTCGTAATGCTTAAAGTTTACTCATGAGACAAACCACAGTCTTGATGTAAGCTGGTACACAACCCTAAACTGAAACCTATTTTCAGCTGCTTATATGAGGGATGAATTGAAATCCAGGTGTACTAAAGTGCAGCTAAAGAAAGTTTGCTGGGCAAAATTATCAAACAATGTCTTTTTATTCTTTCCTAGATAACTTTCCTGATACACTATTTCTAACCCAACTCGGTCCTGTATTTTTTTACTTTTGGCTCCCACGAATGGTATGTAATAATAAAAAAAAAATATTATTAGTCTGGATTCTGACCTACTTTGAGCTTTTATTTAATCTTCTGCATTTCTTTTGCTTCTTCATTGTGCAAATTTAACAGTAAGCCAAATGCTTAAAGTCTCAAAGATGTTAGTCATATATCAGAGCATGACAGAAATCACACAAAGATCAGAAGAAAACCTCAAAAGAACTCATCTGAAGGAACACAGTTTCCAAACTTGGCAGTATTTTACATTACAAGACAGTACATTAATAGTATGTCACGGGTGAAGTGGAGGTGAAGAATTTAGATTGAAGGGTTAATAACATCATTTCCACATCATATTAGGCAACCTTGGCCAACTTCAGCTGTGCTCGTACAGCCGCAAGAGGTCAAGTATTTTAGTTTTTACAAATAATGAAACACACCCTGAACACTGCTCTTTCTTCTGCTACATGGGAAATTCTTAAATGACAGCATGAAATATTTCTTATGGCTAATGAAGATATTGTGAAAATACAAAATTGTATCAAATATTTCACCTTCTCTTTTCTCACAGCCAATGTACTAACAAGCTTCCGAGTAAAGGTCTTTGCATCTAAAGACGTATCTCCTTGGACTACATGTGATTAGGAAAAATAGCATCTGCCCTGTGCTACATCTCTCAAAGAATCCAGAGAAGGTCTGACAACATTTTGCAATGTGATTATTGTAAAATAGGCCACAAAGGGGCACCTTCCAGATGTAGAAACTGATTTCACTACAACATGGGGGTGGACTTCCTTCCCAGTGTGATGATCCTTTTGCTGAGAAGGACAAGGCTTTAAAGAACTGGACTTAGTTCTGCGATCCTTGTATAGTCTCAGTGCCCTTCAGGGGCCGGTCCTTCCGATCCTGCAGGTAAGGCAACAGCATGGGAGACCAGACACCTTACCTCCTGCCTAAGCTCTGCCACACAACCATCACCTGAAAACTCATCTTTCTGTGCTGCAGCCCTCCCACCTGGAGACTGGGAATAAGGCTAACTAATTTATTATATAAAATGCCACACTACCAAACAATTACATCAAAATCTCAAAAGCAAATAAAACTAATCTCATAACTTCTGTATTACTGCTTTTAGCCTGGCGATTAAAGCCTGCAGGGTTAGAATGGGAATTGTTCTAGCTCACTTCTCTAGAGACAACAGTGAGCTCTAGCCATGCTCTTACTAATTTCCAGATATTTATACTGCATTTCTAAAAAAAAATCCATGTACCTGGGCTTCAATGGACCACAATCAAATTTCAAGCTCTATGAATCTCAGCACAATTTCTACCTACTTTAATTCAAAATGATTTTATTAGGTCAGTGGAGTTCCAGTCATTTAACATCAACTATAAAATGCTGAGGGACAAAACTGGGAAAGAGCTGCAAGGACCTTCAGTAAGTACACAGACACAGAAAGCCACACATGTTACATGGCCTCACTGCGTTTTGACAAGAGGTTAAGTTCAGTCATTTTACCGTACTTACCAGGTCTCTACTAAGCAACTGTAGTAAAATAATGCGAAGGATCACATTACAAATTATTGGATAAAAAAATAAATTAAGAGTCTCTTTCCATTAGCTCTATTCTAACATGGCGCATGGAAAGTGAACACAACACGAAATGCTAGATATAAAAAGTGGGGCATATGCAAACCAGTTCTTCAATCAAAATAAGCAAGCTATGCTGTTTTGCTGAAAGTATTCCAGCAGTCATGGTGGGTTTTCCTGTTATCTGATGCCATAGCAACAATAATCCATTTTAAAAATTGTAGTAAGAAGGTAATATATTATCATGACAGCTGCGTTAAATGACTGCCTCTCCTGTGTTATGCTCTTGACTTTACACAACAATGTTAAGATGTTTTTTAACCAAGTTTTCAAGATGAAAATAACATGGTGTCAAAATATTTTTTCTAACCAATCAGCACTATTGAAAAACATCACTGAACTTTGTGTTTCCATGACAACTAGTCTCAAATGTTACAAAACTGCACCAAATTTACTCACAAAGAAGGGTTCTTGCAAGAAAAATTGGTTCGTGTAACATAATATACCATACAAACTTACGTATGTAATGTATGCTTACAACAAAAATTGTACTGGTGATGTTTAAGTTTTCTAGATTTACATTTCTTGTAGGAACTTTTCGTATGTGGTAGGGACAGAATGTATTTTGTTTCTTCACTGTTTTAGTAAAATATAGATTTAGCTATGGATCACTGATTACAGAGTAGCTGCAAAACCTATAAACACAAGAATTTGAAACTATTACTTATTTCTATCAAACAGAGCAGGGCCAATTTTGGCCGGGATGGACAGCTATACAATTAAAAGAAAAAAAAATATTATTCTATAGTTTCCCTGTGTTTTTACCCTGGGTCTTTGCACCACCATCAACAGCTGAGAAACTGAACTTCATTGCTTCTTCTAAAGACAGCTCATCTTGTGATTCCAATGACTTGCGGTTAAGGAAAATAATCCCTTTAATATACTGGCAGAGATGCCTTATCAAACACAGTCTGCTACAGGATTAACGATTTATTATCAAATCTAAAATCACTCAGATTAGTGGCATAGTGTGATTAGTGGAATAAACATCATCAGAGTATTATAAACAAAAAACTAAATTTCATTTATAGTGGATTTGCAAATAACCAATTACAATTTACAATCCATTTACAATGGATTACTGTGTACTTTAAGAGGGTTTTTTTATTAACAGTTGGATGGCCAAAAAAAAATTGGATTTCCAGTACTATTCCACCTAGCCTGTTAGTAAAAAACTCTTAAAGCACACAGTAAAATAATAATGACAATGCTTAAAGTAGGTATCCTTTGACAATTAACTTGAACTTCTAATAAAGTAGTACTATCCTTTTTCAGTAATACTGCTATATGCATGTTCAGGGACTCTGAGAACTACAAGAGGAATCAGAAAAAGGGGGGCTATAACCTGTATGAAGTGAAGTGGAAAGTCAAGGATTTAGAATAATGATTAACTTTTAAATGGTTATAGAATATTCGTCTAACTCACCTTTCCGCAGATATGACTTTTTTTTTTTATTAAAAAAAAAAAGAATTTTGATGTCACTAACAAATGGGTTCAAAGTCGGTCAGAATCCCGGTTTTAATTGGTTGACATAACCCAAAGCTGGTACTTTATTACAATATGGACATCAAATCAAAAATAAAAGAGAAGTCAAAGCGTTGCTACATACTTGATTCTTTATTAATAGACTTTATTACATCTGTCACTCTTGTGACCTCCACTATAAACGTTAAAGAATAGTATTTTTCATGACTAAAATAGAATGAGAAAACTCTGAATTTGTGAGCTTTATCCAGAGGTTCATTTCATGACTGGTATTGCTTTGAGTACAGTAATCAATCTTTCAGAAAGTGGCTTTAGAAAGTGATGGTTACGTCGTACTCTGGCTAGGATACTCAGGGAAAGATTGCTGAAAACCCTACCCACATTGCAAAGCAACAGCTCAGAAGAGTCATTCCAAATGATTTCTGTGCAAATCATTAAATGAAAAAAGATACCAAATCCACACATTGTCAAGTGATTTGTCTGCCTTTTTGGCAAGTTCTGGTGAAAGACAATTCTATGGATTATGAACAGGATTCAGTGAAGCACACTGTGATCAATCTAAATGAAGTATGAAACATAAAATGTTTCTCTGCATTGATTTCACTACATCTTGCCATAATCATTCCAGCCTCCTCGACTGACATTTTTCAGAGTGACATGTCTATACCATCAATTCCGTTCTGGCACAAAGCACCTGTTATTAAGTATCCTTTAGAAAGTTACATTAAACCCCCCATAAAAAAAGACCAGATAAGACATATTCGGGTTCTGTCTGGATGAAGAAAATAGCAACAAACAAACTGCCACATAGAATGAGGAATTCTGAGGAGATGACATTGTTTTATAAGGCTAAAAGGAAGAATCTGCTATTGTAACTGGGCTTGACAGTTACTTGACTACTGAATCGGCCTCTCTGTCAGATGTGCATAAGGCCCTGGTACTCACTCCAGGCCAATATTCTTATAACCATTAAGAAATAGCATTAATTTCTTTCTATTTAAGACTTATGGTCCACAAACAGCTCATTATATACCAAGTAATTAACTACCAAAACAGTCACTGTGAGTTAGCTAACTATAACCATATGTGCTCTACAGATGGAAGAAACAGGTAAGCATGCTTTTTCACATGACGGCAGCATCAGAGGATGGTGAACTTAGTTTTGATACTCCCAAAACTGAAAGAATAGTAGCAAAAACAATTTGAAAGTTTTGCCTTCTTTTCCTAACCACTTTAAGTGCTTTGGATGCCAAAGCCAAACCAGCATGGCTTTTCTTTGTTTAGATGCAAAAGCAACCTCATTCACTCCTACACACAAGAAATCAGCCAAGTCAAGTGTCAGTGTCAATAGCAATCTTTCAGTTCCTGAGTCACTCTCACAATACAGAGTTTCTATTTTGGTGTTTGAAAGGATAGCCAGTAACTTCTGAAAAAGCTTTTCGAGAAAGCAAAATTGTTTGGGATTTAAAAAACAAAACAAAACAAAAAAATCCCTGATACTGCAGCAAGCTTTTAATCCTAAAAGTCCATCTCAATTCAAAAAAACTGCAAGACCATGCAAAATAAATATTCAACTACTGAAAATGATGCAAAAGTAACAAAAATTTCTGCTAGTCAACTCAACCTTCTCACTGCCTTGCTAGCGCATGTGTTGATTCCATTAAAGGATACCAAGGATTGTAAGTACACAAGCAGTGAGTCAGACTACAGGTTCCTCTGTTCTTTCCTCAACAGTGGCAAACTGTGGATAAATACAATTATTTGACACTGTGGCTGCAGAACAAGGTGAGTATGCAATGTTATTTCTCTAAAACAGGTGCCTCAACCTCCAGGGAACTGCAGGACAAGGAGTTTTTGAGCCAGAAGATATTAGTTAGCTCTGAATAGATTTTTATGTGTTTGTGTACACCATTTTTGACCCATGTAAGCTTTCATCATGTTCTTGTGGCAGAGTTCTCCCGTTTGAGCATACTCTTTTCTTTCTCCTGAGCCTGGCACCTTTTAATTTCAGTTGACATACCCTACGTCTTGTCTGAAAAGAGACAAGGAACGTCATTCCCAAGAGGTCTTATCTATGTGATGAGTGACTTAGAGACCACTATTGTGTGTCTCAGCCATCCTTTCTCCTAGCTGAAGCATCTTGGTGTGTATCATTAGTCCTTGTATAGAAGCCTTTCCACATACTTGAACATCAGTTTCAGCTTTCTCTGCAAATTTCATTATACTATGCTCTTTTTTAAATGGCAAGAAACAGAGGTACATGAAGTATTCAAAATGCAAGTACACCACGGATTTAGAAAAGAGCTTAATAATGTTCTCTGTTTTATTTTTTTTTTATTCCTTTTCTGATAAATCCTGACATTTCAGATTCTTTTGGGGCATTTTTTGAGAATTGAGCTACAGTCTTCCCAACATGCTTCAATCATTTAATTCATTTTACTGGGTTAATGATTTCAACAATGAAAGTGTCATCCTCCTGAACCTCCTATGGCAACATGGCAACTATTCTCTGCCTGCACTGCCAAGAGCAAATGTGTTGTTGGGTTTATTAATGTTACCTGAAGCAATCTGTTGCCCTCACTGCCTCCAGCAAGTGGGCATGCCAAACTCAGAACAGAAATAATTGTTTTAATGTCTTTGTCTTGTTTGGATCTTCATTTCAGTAACTGCCCCCTCAAAATCTGAGAAATGAATTTAACTCACTAGCTGATCACTAGCTAAGTAGTAAAAAAAAAAAAAAAAAATCCTAGCGTTCTTTCGTTCTTTCTTAACCTTTTCAGTAAGGTATTCTCTACCTTCACCAATATATAAGCAAACAACAAACTTTATTAAACCTCTCTTATATGCAGGCCATTTAACTTTCTTCTACATTCCTCAAATGACTTTGTCCCACCTGCACCCTTGCCAAGCCACTAAGACAAATTAAAGAGGGAGGGATAAATTTTCTAGCAGACAGTTTAATATATTCTCATCTTTGCCCTGTGCAAGATTTTTACCACCTTCTCACAATTACTCTTGAGGATAAGACAGGAGCAGGTTGGGGGTTTTTTGTCTCTACAAACAGCACTGCAAACTTTTTTCATCAGTTTGGCCAGACAGTCCGGTCTCTACTCACCAGTATCTAGGATTACATTTCAAATATGATAATTAATTGCCAAGGATAGCCAGTAACTTCTGAAAAAGCTTTTCGAGAAAGCAAAATTGTTTGGGATTTAAAAAACAAAACAAAACAAAAAAATCCCTGATACTGCAGCAAGCTTTTAATCCTAAAAGTCCATCTCAATTCAAAAAAACTGTAAGACCATGCAAAATAAATATTCAACTACTGAAAATGATGCAAAAGTAACAAAAATTTCTGCTAGTCAACTCAACCTTCTCACTGCCTTGCTAGCGCATGTGTTGATTCCATTAAAGGATACCAAGGATTGTAAGTACACAAGCAGTGAGTCAGACTACAGGTTCCTCTGTTCTTTCCTCAACAGTGGCAAACTGTGGATAAATACAATTATTTGACACTGTGGCTGCAGAACAAGGTGAGTATGCAATGTTATTTCTCTAAAACAGGTGCCTCAACCTCCAGGGAACTGCAGGACAAGGAGTTTTTGAGCCAGAAGATATTAGTTAGCTCTGAATAGATTTTTATGTGTTTGTGTACACCATTTTTGACCCATGTAAGCTTTCATCATGTTCTTGTGGCAGAGTTCTCCCGTTTGAGCATACTCTTTTCTTTCTCCTGAGCCTGGCACCTTTTAATTTCAGTTGACATACCCTACGTCTTGTCTGAAAAGAGACAAGGAACGTCATTCCCAAGAGGTCTTATCTATGTGATGAGTGACTTAGAGACCACTATTGTGTGTCTCAGCCATCCTTTCTCCTAGCTGAAGCATCTTGGTGTGTATCATTAGTCCTTGTATAGAAGCCTTTCCACATACTTGAACATCAGTTTCAGCTTTCTCTGCAAATTTCATTATACTATGCTCTTTTTTAAATGGCAAGAAACAGAGGTACATGAAGTATTCAAAATGCAAGTACACCACGGATTTAGAAAAGAGCTTAATAATGTTCTCTGTTTTATTTTTTTTTTATTCCTTTTCTGATAAATCCTGACATTTCAGATTCTTTTGGGGCATTTTTTGAGAATTGAGCTACAGTCTTCCCAACATGCTTCAATCATTTAATTCATTTTACTGGGTTAATGATTTCAACAATGAAAGTGTCATCCTCCTGAACCTCCTATGGCAACATGGCAACTATTCTCTGCCTGCACTGCCAAGAGCAAATGTGTTGTTGGGTTTATTAATGTTACCTGAAGCAATCTGTTGCCCTCACTGCCTCCAGCAAGTGGGCATGCCAAACTCAGAACAGAAATAATTGTTTTAATGTCTTTGTCTTGTTTGGATCTTCATTTCAGTAACTGCCCCCTCAAAATCTGAGAAATGAATTTAACTCACTAGCTGATCACTAGCTAAGTAGTAAAAAAAAAAAAAAAAAATCCTAGCGTTCTTTCGTTCTTTCT
This sequence comes from Pygoscelis adeliae, assembly GCF_000699105.1. Lineage (NCBI taxonomy): Eukaryota > Metazoa > Chordata > Aves > Sphenisciformes > Spheniscidae > Pygoscelis > Pygoscelis adeliae. The sequence goes on along the minus strand of NW_008825073.1, from coordinate 998,318 downwards.
TAACCTTTTCAGTAAGGTATTCTCTACCTTCACCAATATATAAGCAAACAACAAACTTTATTAAACCTCTCTTATATGCAGGCCATTTAACTTTCTTCTACATTCCTCAAATGACTTTGTCCCACCTGCACCCTTGCCAAGCCACTAAGACAAATTAAAGAGGGAGGGATAAATTTTCTAGCAGACAGTTTAATATATTCTCATCTTTGCCCTGTGCAAGATTTTTACCACCTTCTCACAATTACTCTTGAGGATAAGACAGGAGCAGGTTGGGGGTTTTTTGTCTCTACAAACAGCACTGCAAACTTTTTTCATCAGTTTGGCCAGACAGTCCGGTCTCTACTCACCAGTATCTAGGATTACATTTCAAATATGATAATTAATTGCCAGAATTACAACCACGCTGACATAGAAGGTAAGGCCAGATGCTCCCTTAAAAATTATACACAGGATCACGTTCACCGCTGTCTACTGTCCAGATTTTTGCAAAGGGCTTGGGAGGACTACCCACTCCAGTGACTGCCCGATGCCACCACCTCGGAGCGAGCTGCCTCATGAAACTTTTGGAGCACAGATGGAATTCTGCAGACATGGAAGCACACATGGAATAGGCTGAAATGAGCTTAATGCAGAAACAAATGTTTGGCAGTTCAAGACAATGATTGTGTAGTTTTTTGTGCAAATTAAGCAATTCTCAGGGTTAATTAAGGCTGCATTTGTAGAGAATTCGTAAAGACTCATGAATAAAAATCACTTGCTGGACTTTGGTCTAGGGTAATCACTGGGGTCTCTGGAGAGACAACTGCAGTAGAAGCATGAAATCTTCCGGAATATCCTATGTTAAGCATCTTCAACATTTTAAAACTCAAAATATTCTTAATCCCATGCGTAGAATCAGATCCACGCTGAAGTCACTCATCTTCTGGCCTTTAAATATGGCCAGGCAATTGAGAGAAAACAGTTTCACTTAAAGCAATTTTTATAGGCAAGTTATAAATCTCTGAAACCAGGAGTTTATAATAGCAACACTGACATAACTGTAATACAGCTTCACTATAATAAATCAGTTGCTTGTCCTGTAAGTCACATGATCTATAAATCAGAAATTTGGAATGTAAATCTCATCACTTGTTCATAAATCAGCAGTACTGATCAACAGTAGGAATAATATTTCAGCAGTAAATCACATTTGGCAAAGATATTCCCCTGTGTTAATTCACTTAAAAATTGCTTAATGTTGTATTTCGGGGATTCTCCCTGCGAGTCTCCTGAACGCGCCTGGTGTAGCCAGTGTTAGTGCAGACCCAAGAACGCAGCTGCCTCTCCACAGCATGAGACGGCTCTGACTGCTCAGAGTAATTCTTGTTAGTCCAGGGGGATGCTTTGTAAAGACGCTTCTGTTACTAATATTAGTGTCACAATAGCAGTTAGTACCCGAATAAACATCTGAAACTGGATTTACACCCCAGGTTCCTGCACACTCTGCGTGCCTACTTCAAAATCCAGTGTTCTTGCTAAACAGTTGAAGCCCATGCAACCATATTCCCACCACAATTAGTGTCTGAGCAGGAACGGGAGGTACATACACAGCCTCAGTAATACCTCTGCTAGTACTGCAGACCCGTCCCAAAAAATAATTTCCACCTGAAGGGTAGACAGGTACGACAATAGGCACGGGATGTATAGGGAAATGCATGTAATAGGGTAAAACAATGAGGCTGAAAGACAGAAATACGCTGTTAACGGTTTTGGCTCATTAGTTACTATCCAGCTTAATGCTACAGCTCTTGTAATCCCATCTCTTCATTAACAACTACAATTTTCAAGTACATATCAAAAGTTTTGCCTTAAAAGGAAGAAAACAGCATTAATACAATAAGAATTCTGGTTTATTTTCTGGTTTGCCAGTATAAATTTGCCAGTGGTTTTCTTTAAAACATATAAACAGAAAAAAAATGGTGAAACTGAATTTCAAACTTGTAAAAACTTTTCTACCACGGTGAGAATGGTACTTTCTAGATAACACTTCTTTCTCGCACACGTGTTTAATGTGAAGCATATTTCTAAATGAAAGCTATTTATCTCTCCAGTGCAATCAGTAAGCACACACATGCATATGTTCATTTAGAGAAGTTTTAATGTTCTGCATTTACGGAACTCAGGAAGGGCCATCAGGGTTCAAGCTTAACTTTTCTTCCCTCCATCCCTTGATACACACAGAAAACAAGGGGAAAGCTACTTGTTCTCTGTTACTGAATTTTGAAGAAATTATTGTTGAAAAATACCTTTCTGCATCAACAAATAAAGCAGAATGAAATCAGTTTCTTTCCTTAGTCAAAGTGTATATTGCCTCTAATATAAACCAGTGCAATCACTGAGAGTTAAGACTAACTTCGCTTGCCTTCCTAAACTACACCTAATTGTATAGTTTCTATGGATGTGACATGGAGATTTCTCCTGCGGAAATATATAACTTCCAAAAGGCATACCTGATACCGCTATAGGAAACAATGCACCAGAAGAATATAGTTTCTATTCTCAACACTGTTGTTTCTTCCGTTTACAGGAACAGCACCCACATACTGACTTGATAATGGAACTAAGTTACAAACCAAATTCATCTCCTCTCCATCTACTTGCAATTCTGGCAGCTAAAATGAGAAAAGAAATTAATGCCATTAAAAACACACCTCCAGATCTCCCAGGAACTCCATACATGCAGAGCGGGATTCCAGGAATGACAAAATGTTTGCCCTTGAAGAGCGTACTCCAAACATGCCTGCCACTGCCTTTCCCAGGGCACTAAAGATGGAAGTAAATGATCAAATAAAGGGCAGTGGGGATTCTGTGGAGACATTAATCTTAATAACATGGTCTTGTACAGTCAACCAACAACTGAGAAGGCCTGATAGATTCCTTTTGCTCCAGTATCTTCTTCCCAGGCCTCCTGAACAAGCACGTGGTGGGCATAGCATTTCACAGCAGTTACCAGAAAGGAGGAATTTAGACAGTATGTTGCAGCTCCCTCCCCAAATCAATATCGGTTTATGTTCCGGAGGCAGAATAATATTTCTGTGGGATTATGGACTATGAATTGCAAAACTGGTTTATCTGGAAAATTAATACACAAAATGGAGAAAGATAAATTAACTAGAATATCATGTAGAATCCTTATGTAATTACAAGTTCAGATAGCAAGACTGATATGAAGTCCCTAGTTAGACAGTATTTTCATAGTGGATTTTTGAGGAGCGAAGTAGCCTAGTATGTTCTGTTAAAAAAAATCCTTTATTTTTTCTCTAGTGACTTTCAGAGATGCAGCTGAGGTTCTAGAATTTGTGACGTGTTTGTATTGCATTCTTACATAACGCAGATTGCCTATCTGATTGATTTTACCTTCACAAATACCTGAAAAAAGGGAGTTACAATGGGAAATATTAAGCAATTTTATTGTAAAGCTTGCCATGCTATAATGAAGTAATTAAGGAGTATCTATAGTTTGCCTTTACAATAAGCAATTTCAATCACAAAGTTTGTGATCTAACAGGTACTGCTGCCTATTAATTGCTGAGAAACGTTTTCACTGATTTTGCTGGAACTTCTTCCCGGTGCACATTGTTTTACGGAACATGTAGATGGAGAGATTTGGAAAGAGGAGCAAGCCCTGTAGCAAACAATGTTTACACAGCTCAGATTCATACAAAATTTTATGGTATGTTTGCAGTTGTGTTTGTGTCTTTGAATCATTTCAAAATATTTTGAAATGGTATTAAAATCTCTGCCAAGCAATACATTTTAGAGTCACACAGTCTGACAAACTGTAAAAAAAGTATTCCGAAAAATAACCTTTGATTCCAAAGGCAATTTGTAACTGTGCAAAGGAAATTGAATGTATTTGATAGTTATTTGTAAAGAATTATGTCCAGACTTGTGAAGGATTTTAATAGCATGCTATAATATAGATAAAACATTTCTGCCATATAGGTATTTCCAAAGAATCTCTCAAGGATTCTTGACCAATCTCTAGTATTTGAAAAGATTATAAAACTGTTTCTGAAGTATAACTGAAAACTGTTAAATGCATGTAACTGTGAACAAGTAAGGCAGTTCCTTTTACAAGCTTATTTATCTAACAAAGGTTAGATTGCTCCAGTGCATACTACTCTTTGATACTCCAGAGGTGACTTTTTTGAATACAGCATCTAGAGGAACTGAAGTTTTCATGTGTATGAAGGAGAGGATAAAGAGGATAGTGAAGAAGAGGTAAGCTCATTGTCACCGAGGCATTAACTTTACTTGAGCTCATCTTTTTTCTCGCACAGGTGATTATTTTTGCTGAGCTATTCCTCCAGTGGATTAAGACATTAAATACAATTTATAGAGGAAAGCAAAACAAAACATGGAGAGACTACAGTTTTCTGGAAATCGGATATTCACTTTTTCCCCCCATCTCTCCATGGCTTTATTCATTAGGCTTTTGAAATATAATCCACATAAACAGGTAAGAATTGGTGAGATCCATTCTGGAAGTTCAATATTAAATTATAAATAAAACTCTGAGGCAGATGCAACTCACCTGCTTCTCTGAATGTAAAGTGGGATAGGTAAATATTCGTAAATGTTATGTATTTCAAAACGCACAAAATTTAATCAAATTAAAGCTCTGTTTCACATTCTTTGGCTCTACTTCCAAGGAAATGTTCCTATTCTAACTAGCTGTATATTTATTTTAATATACAACACTGCAAAATATCATCTTTCTTCTGTTATTTGCCTGAAGGAAATTCATTTCAAATATGAAACTTTTACACAATATTTACTGTTCAAGTATTGCAGCTTTTATTAAACGGGGCCAAAGAGGAGCCGAGGGATTTAAAGAAAGAATTAATAACTACCGTTGCTAATTTAGGCTTATGCACTACTTTACTGCAAAAGCAAGGACGAAGATAGGAAACCAGGGATAATCCAATTGATACTAAACATTTTGAACCTACTAACTGTATTTGAACAAAACATTTTTAAAAAGAAGGCTACATTGCTAAAATAAGACGCATAATCCATCAGAGATAGCATACAAAACTAATCTTTAACCCTTCCTAATTTGTGTAAATGTGTGATAACAGTATGCAGATCTGTCTTCCTCACCTTCACATGATCTACAGTGATTTCAGTGAGAACTCCACTATATTAAAGACAAATGAAGAACAACTGTAACTCACAGACTCTCAAAAAACAGATTTCAATTAACAATTCTTTTAAAGTAAGAACACTGGAACAAAACCAGGACCACAGGATAATTCAGGTTGGAAGAGACCTCAGGAAATCATCTAGTCCAACCTCCTGCTCAAAGCAGGGCCAACTCATGGTCAGATCAAGTTGCTCAGAGCTTTAGCTAGTCTGGTTTTGAAACCTCCAAGAAAGCAGATGGCACAACCTCTCTTGGGCAACCCGTTCCAATGTTTGATTGTCCTCCTCATAAAAAAGTTTTTCCTTAAATCCAGTCAGAGATACAAGGACTGTAATACAGATATAAGGACTATAAATTTCTAAAATAAGATATACCTCATTTATACAATCAGCCAGGGTGAGAAATGAGTCTCTGGTTTCATTTCACAATCTAATGAACTAGTATGCACTACTTTACTGCAAAAGCAAGGACGAAGATAGGAAACCAGGGATAATCCAATTGATACTAAACATTTTGAACCTACTAACTGTATTTGAACAAAACATTTTTAAAAAGAAGTCTACATTGCTAAAATAAGACGCATAATCCATCAGAGATAGCATACAAAACTAATCTTTAACCCTTCCTAATTTGTGTAAATGTGTGATAACAGTATGCAGATCTATCTTCCTCACCTTCACATGATCTACAGTGATTTCAGTGAGAACTCCACTATATTAAAGACAAATGAAGAACAACTGTAACTCACAGACTCTCAAAAAACAGATTTCAATTAACAATTCTTTTAAAGTAAGAACACTGGAACAAAACCAGGACCACAGGATAATTCAGGTTGGAAGAGACCTCAGGAAATCATCTAGTCCAACCTCCTGCTCAAAGCAGGGCCAACTCATGGTCAGATCAAGTTGCTCAGAGCTTTAGCTAGTCTGGTTTTGAAACCTCCAAGAAAGCAGATGGCACAACCTCTCTTGGGCAACCCGTTCCAATGTTTGATTGTCCTCCTCATAAAAAAGTTTTTCCTTAAATCCAGTCAGAGATACAAGGACTGTAATACAGATATAAGGACTATAAATTTCTAAAATAAGATATACCTCATTTATACAATCAGCCAGGGTGAGAAATGAGTCTCTGGTTTCATTTCACAATCTAATGAACTAGTCTGCAATTATAATACCTCTGTACAGAAAACAGAAAAGGTGAAGAGAAACCCTGAGTTATTGGAAATCCGTATCATTAAGGTCTCCCTTTCTTTTCCAGTAGGCAGGGTGGATGCACTCTTTTTAATTCAACACGTACATTCTGAATTCAATCTGAACTCTATTGACATTATACAACAACCATTTTGACTTAACTTATCCTTTCCCTAGAGTTAACCAATGATTTGTTAAGTGAAAAAACAATTTTGTTTCAGCAACCACCACAGAACATTTCATTCAAAACCAAGAGGTCAATAGATTAATCTAAGTATCTCATAAAAGAGTATGTGACTCCATTGATGTCAGCAGGAGAAAAGAAACATTTGGCCCATATGAGCTTCAGCACTGCTCCTTACCATACAGATGATGCAGTAATAAAATCTCTATATGTAAATAAACAGAAGAATGTTATGTAAAAAAGATTTAATGGACTTCAACCATTTACGTTTCATACCCAATTGTTGTCTTTGTTCTTCAGTCTGTCTGTAAAATCTGAATTTCAGAACAGAAAGACAAAGCAAAAACAGATGAAGAGCAGGAGAGGGAGTCTAACTGAAGCATTCAAAAGGCATTCAGGCATTTGCAACATATATGGATCTAAAATGTTCTGATCTTATGAAAATATTGATGTAAAGAGGAAATATTTCTTCAGCAGTTGCCGCTACAAAAATTCTCCATGAGTTTTCCTAATTTAAAAAGTTAATATTTATTTTAAAACATTCAAAGCAATCTGGAATGGATATCTTAAGTGAATAGTAACTGCTAGTTCATTGCTACTGCTTTGCACAGTTCACATTATGCAGCTAATCTAACAGGCTCAGTCCTAGTGCCATAATTTCTAAGAGAGCATCTTCCACATACATAATTCTGTGTATAAATGCATGTTTTATATACACCTTCCAAGCACCTTCCAAAATACGTTAACTAATTAAATTTGTAGAATCAAGCACTCAAAAATTAGCGTGTGACAGAATTACATCGTTACTGCCAACTCAAAAGTACAAATTATAATAAAGTCCAATTCCATGATCACATACAATTTTTCCCCACAGGATCCCTGCCTCACTGAATACAGAATTATTTAATATTTACTTTTAGCTCACCACACAATTCATGCTCTCATTTCTAATGAATTGCTTGCCATCCAAAAACTCCACTTAAACACAAGAAACAGCTTCTCTTGTAAGGTTATCTGTAATATTCATCAATGTAGTATCTGAATGGTTTACAAATAATTAGTTAATTCATCTTCGTAACACTCTAATAGTCTATTTTAGAAATAAGGTACTACAGTTACAAATCTTCACTCCTTTTCTGTGCTGCATTTGTGGTATCTAACTGCATAGTACTGCCACGCATTATGTTCAAACCACAGTTCCCACTGCCTTGCACTGCAGAAGAGCCCACCTCCACACAAATAACTAGAAGAGCCTCCCAATGAAGTAGGTCACCATTGCCTTCAAATCCCCCTTCTCTAAAGAGTGAAGACTGTTACTGATGGGAATGGACTGTTCAGACACACAAAACGTGTTTTGTATGTAGCCCTGGAGAGGAGTGCTGCTTCAGATCTTCATTGCCTTGCACCTCCTATCTCTTCTCAAATTTCTAACCCTGTGCCACTTCTTTACCCTTTTATGCTTAAGTCATAGAATCATAGAATCATTAAGGTTGGAAAAGACCTCTAAGATCATCAAGTCCAACCGTTAATCTGGCACTGCCAAGTCCACCACTAAACCATGTCCCTAAGCACTACATCTACACGCCTTTTAAATATCTCCAGGGATGGTGACTCAACCACTTCCCTGGGCAGCCTGTTCCAGTGTTTAACT
>NW_008825073.1:985132-987348 GCF_000699105.1 Pygoscelis adeliae | reverse complement strand
ACCCCTAGGCTCATCTCTAGTGAGCCTGGTTTTATCCCCTTCCCCCTTCGAACTTAGTTTAAAGCCCTCTCAGTGAGCCCCGCCAATTCATGAGCGAGAATCCTTTTCGCCCTGTGGGACAGCTGAACTCCATCTGTCGCCAGCAGGCCCGGTGCCGTGTAAACCTCCCCATGATCAAAAAAGCCAAAATTCTGCCGATGGCACCAGCCCCTGAGCCACATGTTGATCAGGTGTGTTTTCCTGCTCCTTTCAGTATTCTTCCCTGCCACTGTAGGGATTGAGGAAAACACTACCTGTGCTCCCGATCCTTCAACCAGTCGCCCCAGTGCCCTGAAGTCCCTTTTGATCGCTTCTGGATTTCTCTCTGCAACCTCATCACTTGCAGCCTGTATAATCAATAGTGGGTAGTAATCAGAAGGTTGTACCAGACCAGGGAGTTTTCTAGTAATGTCTCTGACCCAGGCCTCAGGGAGGCAGCAGAATTCCCTGTGGGATGGGTCTGGTCGGCACATGGGGTCCTCTGTTCCCCTCAGAAGGGAATCGCCTACAACAATCACCCTCCTTTTTTTCGTAGTAGAAGCAGTCATAATGCGTGGGGCTGACTGCCTCACCCTAGGCAACCCCCTGGATGGACCTTCATCTACATCCTCATTTGCCTGGCCCTCAAGTTCCAGGGCCCCATATCTGTTGTAGAAGGGCAACGAGGAAGGTGAGGGAGACCAGGCGGGGGTTAACCTGGCACCCCGAGCAGGGACCTGTTTCCAGTCAAACCATTCCCTCCAGCAGAAAGAATGTAAATTCCTTCCTTTTAGTTCTTGCACTTGAAACCATAATAGTCTTTCATGTTTAATGGCTTCAGAAGACAACAGACAGGCTAGCAAGCAGGAGTTTTGCAGGACTAGAAGGTGCTTAACACACACTGATTTTTAAATAATTTACTTTTCACTCACCCTTACAGAACATGTGTGTGATGAAATGTTCAAAGATGTGCTAGCAAATTTGCATGACTTCTTAAAGGAACAGCAAAGGGCATGTCCCTACACTAACTGAACTTATGATCAAGTTTCAAGGTCATTCTGCAAACCATGAAATCTCCTCTCCATGGATCACAGTATCATAGCAATGTAACACCATAAAACACCTGAAAATGGTGCAGTTTCTAAATTTTCAGAATCATGTATCTATCCTATCATCCTCAAAATTTTAGACTAAAACCCTCAAAAGTGGTGATTCCTAAACTTACTATGGAACCTAAACAGAATATAGCAATTAAATTTTTCCCCTCGTATTCTGTGCAGGGCTTTTCTTATGATGAAAAAATAATAAAATTCCTGCAAGAACTTAAAAATAACCCTCTACAGCAGACTCCTTGCCATAAAAAAAATCTTCCCTGTGAATTTTAAAGCCAGCACCAAAGACGGAAACCTATCACAGAGGGTGTTAGGAAATCTTCACAACAAATGGGAGTTACAGCTCCTTTACAAGCAGCTTGTGAATACAGTAGTGCACGTATGAGAGTCCTATGGTTATTCTATGGGTGATTTCACACAAAGCTGTATAAAAACTGGCTATAATTAATGGCAGATAAGCAAGACAATAAAGACATAACATTTTACCTTCAACTGTGTATTTCAACAAGGAACTTTCATTACTTTATCAGTCAAACAAAAAGGTGGAAAAGCAAACTTAATCCACCAGAGTGACAAGGTACTGAACTTGCAACGGCATCCAAAAACTTCTTTTTTATTTTATTAATGAAATGAGAATATAAGTTGCTACATTTGTTTCTTTCTACTAACAATCTAAACAGATTTAGTAAGCAGTTAGCAAAGGTATTATTAATACTAATTATGTATCTGTTCTTTGTTATTTATAATACATAGTAAATATATAACAATATAATGCAAAGATACACAGAAGAAATACAAATAACCTTGCATTAAATAATTTAAATCATAAGTCATGGTAAGTCTATACAAAGCTGAAGAGAGCATCGAGTTAACTTTGTGGTAAAAATTCTTTATGGAACAGATAAATCTTATGTATTGAAAACTAGAACTGTGAGTTTTATAACAAAGCTGTATAAAATTAACTACAGTAGATGACAATGAGCTATATTAATTATTAATGGTTCTAATGACCATTAGCTGGAATTGTGTTTGAAGCATTAATGAAGGCATAAAAGATATCCCAAGCAATAAGAGAAACAGAAGCTA
>NW_008825073.1:967590-985109 GCF_000699105.1 Pygoscelis adeliae | reverse complement strand
AGAGCGGTGTGAACAGCTCTGAGCTTATTTTGCAAAACTAAAGCTGCATGGCACTGCAACCTGTCATAGTCTTGGCACAAAATCTGTTATTTGAGGCCTCTGATCTGTAAAATCTCAATTCCTGCACTGGTTCAAGGAATCTCAGTTTTTATGATTTAAAAGTCAGGTTTTAGTTGCTCCCACCTTATAGAAAACCCGCTCTTGGGTAATTTGTCTCTCTCATTCATCTTTCCAACTACCACCCCATTTTTCTTCTCTTTTTATCCCCTGTACCCATTGAATGAACTATTTACAGCTGCTCTCTGGGAAACAAACTCTCCGACTCCATTCTACAGCCTCCAACTCTGCCTCTGCTCCCTGTACTGCACTGACACTGCTTTCAGCAAAGTCTCTAATTACATCTCACTGGTTACACTTCAGAATCGATACTTGTTTTATCCTAACTGACCTGTCAGCCACTTCTGACGCCCATCAGCCACTTTCTTTTTCATTATATCTTATCATCATTAACTTCTGCGGTTTTATCCTCCACAGATACCCTTCAAGCATTCCCACACCAGTTTCCTGAGGGCAATGAATACAACTCTGGATTTCGTCCCCACTTTTTCTCTGTACCATGCCTCAGGGTAATCTCTCAAATGAATTCTCTGCTTTATATGACTGCTGTAGCCCCAAAATCTCACTCCTGTGTAGTAATATCAGCTCAAATCCCGTCATCTCTGCATCACATTTAGTTACATGCATTACTGTCTTTATCTACTTAGAAAAATCTCAAGCTCTCTGATGCAAATTTGTGCATGTCCAGTTAAAAGAACAACTTCAGCTTTTCTAAAGCTGAGTTTTCATTGTTCCCCGAACCTTCTCCAAATACCTAACCTTTGACGGTCATTGTGGTTTCTATCACTGCTCCTGTTAACCCTCTGGTTAATACTACCCTGTTCCACAGACCCATAGCATGAACACATTATTTTTATTACTCCGTTCTCTCACCATTTGCAGGGCCCTATTGACTTTTCTTCCATGGCACTAAATACAAACCTATCTTCGCTAAAATTCTTCCAGGGTAGGAATCATTCTCTAACAGTAACAAGCCCGCTAAAATGGGGAATATTGAGGAGGATGAAATTATCCTTACCCCACTGCTCCACAGAGAGGCTAAGTTACAGCAGATATAGCACTTTTTGCACAGAGCGATCATTGACCTTTCAAAAGATCTGCACATTCTCTCATTTTTCCTTCCTCTTGTTTAAACGGCAGAAAGGTGAGGGGTTTTTTTGTAATACGAACAAAAAATCATACTAATGCATGAAAGCACATAAAAATGCAGTACAGGCAGGCAGCCATCCGCCACAATGTAGCAAAAAAACCCAAACCCAAACCAAACAAATAAATAAATGCCCACCAACAACCCAGCGACTGCTAGTTCCAAACACTGCAGGAGAGTTAAAACATAAAATGAAAAAATGTTAAACAACACTGGGATCACCATCATAGGGGATGGGGATCCCAGCCCTCTTCAGGAAAGGGACTACTGCAGTGTGCTCTTGTGTAGTGCCATTTTGTGATCCTCAGGTCAGGAATTTTCTTATGTGTGTATGTAGTTCCCTATGCAAAGAGATTTTCTATACATTACCATAACCAAATGATACCATAATTGAAATGACCAACAGCAATTATAAAACTCTTCTCTTACATTACCACCCCCATTCCACAGCCTCACTTTGGTTTTGTGGGCTTTTTTTGCTAATTAGACTGAAAAGAATTCAGTTAAAACTGATCTACTGTTCCAGCATCCACATCCCAAAATGCCAGCTTCTGGTTTCTCAAGAAAAAATTAAGATCTTCAGGATGATCAGACATTTTCCATTAAAAATGTAGTTTTGCTCAGTGTTCGGTTTGCTTCAAAAAGCTTCAGTGACAAATTTCAAGCACGTTATAACTACAACTAACTCAGAAGACGCATGAAACATATTCAGTGTTAGAAGACTCTTTACTTGTTTCCTTTAAAACTTTCTAAAGTAACCTGTGCCGGTTCTGACCATATTAACACTAACAGCAACACAAGAAATTTGTATTTCTACAAAAATACAAGAGAAAAGTCTTATGCTTTTGCTGACAAAAATACTTTTAAGAAGTAGTCTTTACAAGCATAAACTTTCCTTCTTTGATGATCTTCTAGTCTGCCACCTTGTATAGATGGCAAGTTATAATGGGTGGGATCATATACTAGTTTGAGACATTTACACCTCAGATCATGAATCAAAGTGCTGGCACTCTATAATGAAAGATTGATAGTGTTTTTCTAGAAAGACCCTATAGAATTTTATGAATAATGAGCATTTAGTGGAATGTGAAGGCAACAGAGAACAAATTACATTTTCTCCAGAGGGGTTTTTAAAACCACACCTCAAATGTGATAAATGTAGTGTGATGGAAAAGACTGCAAATGTTAATAAGCTGCGCAGCATAAAGTGTTCAAAAATTAGAAGCCAGTGCATTTACCTTCTCCTGTTTAATGGTTAAGCAATCATTTCATCAAGACATTTTCTCGTTACAGTAGCAGTGGGTCATAGCTAGAATTTCTCAAGATTTTACAGATGGCAGCAAAACATAATCCTTTCTTCCCCCCCCAAGGTGTTGATCAGGATATTTTTAGTTCATTGAAATGCACTTCGTGTGAAACATGTAGATATCTTCACAAATTCATTACACTTTACTCTTAAAGTAATGAGGCAATACAGTCTTCAACTAAGACACTGTCTGGGAGTCACAGAAATAGCTTTTATTATTGAGCTTAACTTCCTGCTCTTAGGCAGGAGGGCTGTCAGAGACACAGGCACTTAGCCAGCTGCCGAGTACAGCAGGGTGCTGGGTAGCACCTCTTACTTCTAACGGCCAAGGATACAGGTTGAACATCCTCCCTTATTTCTAATCCGTAGCTCTCTGCTGTTGCCACCACTGCCACTGGGAGGTGTATGGGATGACCATGTACACAAAGGGCAAAAAGCTCGTCCTTTCTGCCTCTCTTCTACCTCGCAGGCCTCACGTCCCTCCTCTCTCTTTCCTGGGTACAAAAGAATCAAGCCTTGACCTTGCTCTGGTCCCTCTTCTCCTCTCTCCTCTCGCTAACGATGCAATATTCCAGCAAAGAAGAAGGGGACAGAAAGAAGAATAGAGCTCAGCAGAAATAGGGATAGAAGCAACAGCTCAATTACTTCTTCACAGTAGAATGTTCAAGCAGCAGTTACTTGCTACTCTTGAAATGATCCCTTGAATCATGAACACTATCGTGAAGCCTTGACAAAAGGCCCAGGTATTATAACCCAGGGCTAAAAAACAAAGTCTGAGCCTCCAACCTGGGCAATAATGTCTGGCTTAAGCATTTTTCCATGCAGCCATCACAACATACCAGTGATACTCATTGTTACATCTCTCAGAACTTGGTCTTAGAAAGTACTTAAGAGGGAAGGGAACACTTGGGAAATAAAAAGGCTCTTCTACCATTTCATTGTTTGATTCCGATACTGTTAGTTCTTAGTCTAGAAATACAAGAGTTTCCTCATATTCCCTTCTACACTCTCTTGCTTACTGTAGAAAAGTAAGATGGTGTTTAAAGGGACAGGCCACTTGGTAATTACTGCATGAGATCGCTATTTGCCATTTGCTGCTTTCCAAGCCTATGAGTTTTTGACTCTCCCTCTCTGACTGCATGCCTCTCCCCCCGATTCTGCAGTAGGAATCCTGGCCCCCATTAATCAAAGCCAGACTTGTTAGCTAAGCACACATTAATACCAGATCACTGACCTCCAGGACAATCTTTACGAGTTCATGTTTTCAAATGGCATTTGGAAAGAAATAGATGTTCTCTTTGAGCAGAATTTTATTGGAGAAAGCCTTAGTGGGTTATGTGAGGCATGCAGTCTTACTAGAGTTTCTTTTCAGAGGTATGCTGTCAATCCCGTTTGGAGTGCCTTGCTATTTTAAATACTGTCAAGGAGGTTCAGAGTAAACAGTGGGTGCCTTTCTACGCCACCATAAATCAAGGCAAATAATGAATAAAAATAATGTTCCACTTCATAGAGTTAAGTTCTTTATACTCTTCTAATCAATTGTAACTCAGAAAAATATGAATGCAAAGACTAACTCCATGTCTAATGCATCTGGAAGATTTAAGTGGGGAAAAAAACAGTGGTAACCAATAAACAAGATTTACCTGATTGCTGTATGGCAATGTTATTTAATGCACATCTGTGTTTAGAAGCTTAGAAGCAGGGGGGAACACGGCATTCTTTTTTGGTTCTGTCAAGGTCATGATAGCCTTTATGCTCTAGACAGTAGTAGCCCAAAGTCATGCAGTTAGTTTTAAGTTATTGCAAAACATTGATGTTAATTCATCTTAAAGAACACCTATTCATTTTGATTTATTTCTGGAAGGGACTTAGCCTACTTGGAGGTTGCAGTAAGTCAATAAATTTCATCAGCAGTTATAATCTCTTGGCATGGACTGAAAAGATGAACTGACAAAACAGTCAGTAAAGTGAAGGTGCTAAACCAGTCTTACAAATCTGCACATCCACCTGCCTTAGATAAAAAGAGACACAGTGCTCAGTTTAGCAGTTATGAATTTTGGTATCTTTGCCTTGTTAGTCAGTGTAACTCATGGGACCTTCTACTCTCCTCACATTTCAGAAAACATAGCAAGCCAGATGTAAAATTCAGTAACTTAACGAATCTTAAAATCAACTAACCCTCGCATGAGTGTTTTGTATCTATATCTCTCTATGTATATTTACATAGGGAGATATATATGAAAGCACACACACTTAGCAATGAAAATATTTAAGTGAATAGTTTTAGTTCACTTATATGAAGTCCCAAGGTTTGCTTTCTTCTTATAGAATAAATTAAATTTTACACAATGAACAATATCAGTTTCCTTGGGAGTTTCTGGCCACATATTGGCAAATGCAACTTTTTCTTTTTCCTTTTTCAACTTTCTATTTTAACAATAGTTGTCTGCCAGTCCCAGGACTTTCAATCTAAGGACTAAAAGTCTCTTCTTATGAGAGACAATGAGCTGAACACTCTGGTTACTTATCAAAGTATTTTGCTCAATCATGGCTCAACCTGCTCAGTCTGTTTTGTCTAGGATCTTTTTGGGTCAAGTCCTCATATGATCCCCCCCACCAAACATGCAAACAATCAGAATTTCTCAAGTTGGCAATAGTGCTCAGTGCTATTTTGTGATATTCGTGAGACCAAAATGCTTATGATATTTTCCCGTTATAGAAAAGAAAACCAAAAGATATCTTCAGTAGATAAGTAACAAACAAGCGGAAGTGTGGTAGCATCAAGTTTAATGAAGAAGTTCAGGTTTAAAAGAACTACAGACTCAAGGTCCCAAACCCTTCGAATGCTGACTAGACCAATGAACTAGCTTCCGTAATTCTTCTATTTACTACATAAACTGCACACATTTCTGCAACACTGCGGGCTAAATTGCAACAGAGAAATCCATAGAAGATACTCATTAGAGCTACATTATCGATAGGGACTTTCAACTGTTGCAGTATTATAACGTTTGTTGTGACAGAAAATTTACTTTACCATCCATTAAGTACTGACTGTTTATTATATTAATGTTTTTGATTCTGAAAACACTGATACTTAAGCAGGTACCACATGGATATGTTAGACAGCTTAGTGGAAATTAAGGTAAGTCTTTCAAGAGATAGTGTCTCTATACTTATGCTTTACAAATGCTGTTCTTCAGGACAGTCATCTTCAGCAAAACAGGAAATCACATTTGTTTAAGGGAAAATGAGTAGTAAAGGCACTAAGAAAGCAGTAGGGGAGTGTCTTTATTAATGCTGCTATTACCAGAACAGTAGTCAAAGAATTTGGGGAATTTATTTAATTATGTCCTGAATAATTTAGTTTAGAACAACATGCTCACACACACACATAAACCATTTCATATTTTTAAACAAAAGCAACATGAACAAAATAATGCACAGGAAATTCTTATCATTGTTATTACATCGGTTTTGATATATATTATTTATTTTATCATTCTGAAGAGCCTGCAGGACAGAACAACATAAGAAAGGGTAGAACGGAAATTAAACAGTTACGCTGATGGGCAATAAAATTCTATGTGGGAGACAAATTCCATTATTCCACAGAACAAAAATGTTGTTTAACCTAAAACCCAACAGCCCTTGCATATCTCGTCTCTTCAATATAATCCACATGTAAAAGACCTTCACATTCTGTTCTCCCTATAAGGGCCAGATACTTTGCCAACTTAGAGTACTTTACATTCATTTTAATCACTTTATACTACTAAGTACCTTTTGTATTTCTAACCAACAGCAATCAAATAAAAAAAAAGCTTACTGAGATTGTTAACTCACTGTGTCTGTTTCAAGTTAGTAAGGTTGAGAAAGACACTTGCAAATGAAGGTTTGCAAAGCTTTTGTTAAGATTAGAAGCTGTTGTACACACAAGCTGGAATTATATCTCTACTAGCCAGAGTGATTTATCAGTGGAAACAAGGTCTTGCAAAATAAAGACAATAATATAGTTCTTCTCTACCTCTGACTTACTCTCTTTCTCTTCCTTTCTTGTTCCAAGCAGTCCACTAACAAGTGGACCCTGGGAAAAGAGTATCTGGAAATTCATCTGTCATTTTGTGGTAATGTTGTGGTTCTACTAGCTAAAAAAGTACTCTTTCTGCTATTTCCAGGGCAACTGTTCCAATATTTTAGAAAGCATTGCATGTAGACAGGGAAAGTTTCACCTCTCAGACAAAAATATGGCTCACATTTCAAAGCTGTATCTCTCCCTTAAGTGTTGAATGCATCCGTCACTCCTGAGAGTGCAATAAAATTCAACAAAATCTATGCGGCTTCATATTAACAGTGGAGAAACAATAAATAGTCTCCAATTACTATTACATCTAAGAAATATATTCTTTCAGGAGATATTTTATCACTTAAAGCTATGAGAAAAAATTTAAAGACATTTTAGTATGTGGAAGGAATGGACGTATAACATGCACGTGGCATGCAGAAGAGTTAATATACAGTAACTGTTATATTTAGACATTAAAAAATTATCTGCTTAGAACAGGTAACTAACCCAGTAATTATACATACATATTTAGGTTGGACATTTAGCTTTCAAGTTAATTACCAGCAAAAAAAATTAACCTGGGGTGTCAGAAGGAAATTAAAAAAAACTGATGTGTTAGAAACACAAAACAGAGCAGTCTGCTTCAAGGCTCAGATCAATTTAATTTTTTAATCACTCTCACACACATTCATTCTATTATTCATACTCATAATTTATTCATCCCAAGATGCACCTGTGAAACGGCTAGATACTGAAATTTTGCCGTATTAGCTTTGGAAAAGGTAGGATGTATTTACCTCTTAAAGTACACGAAAAACAAATCATTAAGAAGTTTACCTGTTCTGATTTGAGTGGTACATAGCTCTCTCTGACCACACTGTTCAGTTAGCTAGCTATACCAGTATCAGATGTTATACATTCTGTTAAAACCTTTAATCATTGGAGCTGTTTCTGAACACACATACTCAAATTTACCAGGTACTGGATCCAAAGCTCCTGAAATTAAAAGTTTTCAGCTGTCTTTCGGTCAGTTCCTGTAGCCCATAAGCATCATCAACATTTTATCCAAGTCTCTGTCTCTCTTAGAGCAACACAGGCACTCCATCCTACTTACTTCAGGCTACTGTGCTATAGTTACTTTCCTCTTGCCTATTGGACACAGCATAAACTAAATAGGTTCTGGGGACAAGTACATCCCTACCTGTAAGTTTACTCCAATTCCTTTGCTTTGCTGTCTGTGTTAGGAAAAAGATAGCTGAGATGTATCTCACAGCCCTTTCATGTTCCAAATGCACCAGGATTTGAAAACCAGGACATTAGATATGTCAATAAAGTTAAAAGACAGACTAATTGGGCCTTTAACTCAAACCAATCTGCTTCAAGTGACATTTACTTTTAGTCCCAAGATTCTCATGCAATGTCTTTATGCAGCAATCACCTCCTCCCCCCCTCTCCCTGCTTATATTCAGAATTCTCGAAATCACACACCATTGTAGCCTGTATTGGGATTCTCAAAGGTGTTCTGAGAGCAGTTTTACAAAAATCATGCCAAGGAAAGGCTGAATGCTGAGAAAAGGCTTCTATACAGTTTATCAAGAATAGATTCTGATCATGCCTATGATTTTTTCTTTATTCCCCACAGAAGTGGGAAATAGCAGACTTCTGCCTCATACACATAACTAGTCCCACTGTCCACTAAAAAAATAGTTTACGCTTTTGTAACATTCCTTCTCTAAAAACTAACTTCCGAAGAAAAAGAGAAGAAACATTTATGGTTTAAACACAGTAATTTTCATACAGTTTGTAAATAAAGGCTTTAAAACCACCCGATTTCGCAGCAGAAGTATGCTCAGTTCAGCAAATGGAGATCCATCTGATATGTGAATTAGGAATTCTTAAGATTCTGATCTTCTTATAAACATTTTTGATCTCCCAAAGGGGACATAAGTAAAAGCTTGGAGCAACTTGAAAATGAAGAGAGATAAATGTAGTTAATGAAGTCTGGAAATAACTTCGTTTAATTATCACATCTTATGTTTTGTCATTTATTAATCTTGTCAACTAAGTGAACCAAATTACTACTTTTTCCTTTTTTATTTGATATTAAATATTCTGTTATGCTTATGCAGGTCCACTGCAGGTGATCATTTAGTTTCAAAGCATTTACTGAACAACGAAGATGAAGACTGCTAGCAACGATGTGACCAGCTTCAGTATTTCACCCTAGCCTCCTGCAAAAAGCAGGAGAAGGAGTCATCTTTCAGCGGAATCTTACTACTACTCAGCGCTCTTGCAGAATATGCTGACAAAGTTTAAAATCCTTGATCTGTAAGTTCTTTAGGTACTGTCATTATGTAATTAAACAGAGGTCACAGAAGTTTAAGGAGATTTTGCATCAAGTTCTGTTTGGTCAGTCCCCTTTCTCTTGTACACTTTCAAAGGCCTTCATGTAAATAAAGATAACTGTGTCTACCATTGTGGTGGCCAGCTCTCAAAATTCTTCCCTAGGGAAAGGAGAATACAGGAATATAAGCTGAGATGTTGTTTCAGTGACTAATGGTACTGGTAGGGTATCCAGAGGAGAATAAGGCATAGAACCTGACGGACTGATTCACTGTGCAAAGGCAGAGTGGAGAACCACCAGAGCCCAGTAGCTCCCTTTGCACAAGTCAGCATCGCCATCCATGCCAAATATTAAGAGGCAAAAATGCAGCCAGAGGCTATTCAACTGTAATTCACTCTCCCAAGCTTTGTCACACCTGCCACTTAAACAGAGCACTTAAATTAATAATTTCATCTTTCAACAGATTCCTTATTGAAACTACAATGTCAATGACAGATCTGGATTTTGCATCCCTCCTTCCATTTGTTTGTTTTTGTTTTTTTTTTTAAGGGAAGGCAGTATATTACAATTTTAGATTACAATTTTCTATTACTGAAATATGTTACTCAGAAACTAGCACCCAAGATGTGAAGGTACTAATTCTGCTTCATAGCTGTAATTAAAATGCTACAGATGCACTGCTCCATTGAGAGCACTGAAAAGTGTATGTGGAAAATGTAGTATTGAACATTCAAAAATGGGATCTCCTGCATTTCAGTGCATTGAAAAAGGTGGGAATAACAGTTTTCCTCACATTGTGATGTTGTTGTAAAGAAACTTTAAATATATAAAATAAGAAGAAAGGGGAATCAGCATAGCAGAGGTACAAAGTATCTTTCACTTTACTGTTATCCATCCTAAATACTGAATTTCTTGAATGTAAGATATGTGTTAAACAACTAAACCTTTATTGTATTAATCCATTTCTGTGTAATGACACAATAAGAGCAAATTGAGAGTTACTGAGTTACTATTATCCAGAAATGCATATTAAAGGAAAAGTGTAAACATGATTATCACAGATGTTTAACATACATGCTCATCACTCACACAACCGGGTTCAGGAATAGTTCAAGAGATACAGGTAGAGCTTGTTCCACCTGCTTAACTGACTTGACTTTTGAGCGCTTTTTAAAATATCAGCTTTATTATTCGCTGGATTCTTTTTATTTCATAAAAGCAAACCTCTTCAGGAATCAAGGGCCTGAATCATTCACTACACAACAAAATCTGACATACAGCAAATTCTTCTGCCCATATAGCAGTGGATAGAAATAGGTCATATTGAGGTGAAGGCTCAATATTCCATTATAATAAAATAATGCCAATACTTAGTACGGCGTTCCATCTCAAAGGATTTTAGAAACAATTATTAATCTTCATATTTTGCTTCGAACCTGCATGGACTAAGTGAATAATTTCAGTATTTCTTCCTTTTTGCATTTCCTATGTCTCAGGATAAACTTAAAAATGGTATTAGACCGGTGGAGAAGCAGGGGCTGTAAACTAATAATGGGTATTATTTGTAGAGATATTTTGGATCGTGCAGCTTTTATAGCAACACTACTGGAAGGCCAGAGAAAACTTAAGGTAGAAACGGTGTCCTGTATCTTGTTCACCCAACTGTCCTATAATTTTGATATTAAACACTGAATTATAAGAAAACGAATTATAAAAATGCCAGCATAGAACATACTTTCATAATCCAGTAAAGAAAGGAAATAAAAATCCTCCAGAAACACCTTCTTATTGGCAGGCTTTAAAATGTCTAGATAATAAATTTTATTATGCAAAAACTAGGAGACCGGTTGGAATACCTTACAATACCAAAATAACCAGAGCTTTTTGTATGAGATTCCAAAGATACTACCCGCATTTTGAAAATAATTAGCTGAATTTTCTCCAAATGATAGAACAAGCAGCAGTAGTTTAATTTCCCTGAACTGTAACAGACACACACCCAACACCCAAGCATTATATTTCAAAGAATTTTAATTAAATCTATGTAACAAAAAAGGAATGTTTCACATCTTAATTGAAAAATCGCCAGCTAGAGAACTGAGAGAATGAAACAGTCTGGAAAGCACTGAGATATAATTGAAGAAAAGAATAGATGAGAATATTTCAAATGGTCTCACTAGTCAGCAACTAGTGTAAATACTGCAATTCAAATAATGGCATTTTAGTGATTAAGAGAAGAACTAATTTCTAGTCTATTGCTCCTTTGCTTTGAGAATTATACCTCATCTTTGAGAATCCCTGACTGAACACAAAACTTCATCGTTTACTCTACCAAAGCAGAAGGCTTACTGTTGATATAAGCACTTTACATGAAGGAGTAAGACACCAGCCTGTAAGCAATACGAGATAAGCAGGTATTTATGATAATTTTTGCAGCTTTTATCTGCATGACAAAATTCACCACCTTCTGAGGATTCTTTTGAAAGTATTTGGAAAGACAGGGAAAAGACTGGTATTTGTGGGCTTTCTATCAGGCCGTGTGCACTCCGTGCAGTTACACCAAGAGAATGCTGTAAGAACAAGGTAACGGTTGAGCTTTACGCCATGATGTGAAATGAAGCAGTTAAGTTCTAAGATTTTGACATGGGAAACCTGCCAAGGCCAGATGGAAATCTCAGCTGTCATGAGCAGAGGTCATTCTGTCCTTCTCAGCACAAGGTGTTGCTAAATCCTGTGTACTATTTGTGCAAGTTCAACATACCTATCCTTTTTAATTAGGAGCTAAAATGATTTATGTTATATATGATTTTCTTGTTATTCATTGTCTTGTCTTTGTTTGGTTCTACTTTTTAATTATAGAAGTCCACCAGAGATGCCCCTGAGGTAATGCTGATAATCTAGGTTTATATTTCTAAGGAATTTGTTTAAGGGAAGCTTGGATAAGCCTTAAAGGGAATCTATGATAAGCCTTTTGTTCTTTTAAATTATTTTATCATAATGCAGCATTTTCAGAAAGGGCAATTCTTGCTTGATAAAAGAAAGGTTTATTGATGACACTTTTGTAGTGAAGTTTTAATGGAAATGCTTCTAAAATATTTTTACAAGGTCTATTTAACCCTCTGAAACCATCTATAAACAACTCTACCAGACATGTTTAACATTGATAATGTGGTCCACCAGAGAACCATACAGAAATACCTCTTATATAACTAAGCATTATAGGGTGGTTTGTACCTTTTTTTTTTTTAAACAAAACACAAAATTCAAGGTTTTTATTATAATGAGATAAAAAACAAGTAGCAATGACAGTTCTTCAAGTGCTAATGAAGATATATGTATGTAAAAGGATGAAGAAAATTTTAAACTATACCACAACCAGTGGCACAGTACATGAAATAGTAGATTTAAAGGACAGCAAAGAAACATCAGCAAAAAATTAGAAAAACTATTCCTAGTAGAAATAACTAATAACTGAACCTGATTTAGACCTCCTGAACAGATTAAACATACTACTGAAGTACCTTTAAGTCCTACTATCTACATTCAGCTACACATGAAATTGTAAGATCATCCATGATTTGAGGTATTTTTCCATACACTGATTTTCCTCGACTCCTCTGTAGGTACTATCGTACAGTAAAAATAAACTACAGTGTGACAGTCCTGACATGTTGCCAGATATTACATCTTAGAATGAAATCAATTTAACAAACTAACCAAACAAAATCTGTATGAGATTGAAATTCCAAACCCAGATTGGAAGAATCTAACGTTAGTTTATTTTGCTTGCCAAGGGGAAGCATTTTGTAGGGTTCTGCCTTACAAAGTTACCAATGTAGTCTGCAGGGGTTAGCATTGACGTTGCCTACCTTTAAGCCATGTCCCTTAGATGAAGTCCTTCACCAAAGGCTGTCAAGGCAATTATGCAGATGTAGGAAGAAAGGTCCCTGCATGGAAAGCAACTGGTAAAGGCAGGAAATGGAGACTGGAAGTCTTCAGAATGAAGGGAGGACAATGTGGAGTTGGTGGTAGCTGAGCTGGGGCCTACAAATCATTTTGGGCATGGAAGACGTGGGTCAGAACTGGCTGTTCTCTCCCTTTCAGTACAGAATTGAGAAGGCTTCAGAAGGCAGTAGCACCCACTTCGTTCAAAAAATAATTCAAAAAAAGGAAGGAAAAAAAAAAAAAAAGAGGGGCTTCTTCACACAGGTAGCATACCTGACCTCTGGTACTTCTACTGAAGGATGCTGCAGATGCTACAGTTCTACACATGTTCAAAAAGCCTAAACTTCTCTTTTCATAAAGTAACTAAATACACAGAAATGAACTGAAGTTCCAAGTTAGTGAGGTGAAATCAGATGTAAGATGGTTGGTATCAGGTGAAGGTATAATGTATGCTTGCCCTGTCCTTCCTTTTCCCTAGACTTTTATTTATGGCCACTTTCAGAGACAGGATACTGAATGTAGATGACCTACTAGATGACCTACAGTGACATTCCTATGTTTTCAGGTTTACTTCAAATATTTTTGCACAAATTACTTGTCTAACAGAAGTACCATTTTTGCTACTTCATTTTTAGCACATACAATCTGCAATTTTACTCCAACTACTATCTAGAGCTTAAGCAGTGTAAATACCATACAAGGACTATTTCTAGACTAGCTCCAGCACTGTGATGACACACACCTGAAACAAAGTACAATCCATCCAAATCCATAAAATGTTTTCTATGTTCTGCTGTCAATGGCCAGGCTGTTTTTCTCAGCTTTCACTAAAATTGTTTTAAATTGCACTAAAACTCCTTTGCAACTTAACATATATTTCTTTAAAATGTTAGAAATCACTGGACATAATGAATGCTTTGAACAACTCTTCAGTCAGATTCTCGAGTTCTGTCAAAAATCTGAGACCAAGTAATGTTGATCTCAAATTCCATTACATGAGACCTGAGAAGTTCCAACAGTTCATTGTAAATGACAGAAAAAAAAATCCTGATAAGAAATTAATTATTTGTTGGTCATCAATGGTGATATATTTACCTGATGCCAGAACATAGAATCATAGAATAGTTTGGGTTGGAAGGAACCTTTAAAGGTCATCTAGTCCAACCACCCTGCTGTGGAAAGGGACATCTGCAACTAGATCAGGTTGCTCAGAGCCCCGTCCAACCTGACCTTGAATGTTTCCAGGGATGGGGCATCCACCAGCACTCTGGGCAACCTGTTCCAGTGTTTCACCACCCTCAGGGTAAAAAATTTCTTCCTTATACCTAGTCTAAGTCTAACCCCCTTTAGTTTAAAGCCATTCCCCCTTGTGCTGTCACAACAGGCCCTGCTAAAAAGTCATATGAAATCAGTGTCTCCCCTTCCAGGCGTAAAGAAACACAAACCAAAGTTCTCTCCCTGTCCTGCTATCTCACAGATGAAAGGGACAGATTTTGAAAATCCACTGGGTCAAAGGAAAAAAAGCAATTTATCTACATGAACCTATTCTGTCTCTCCTACCACACTTTCAGTAACATCAAAGCATGTTACTAACCGCAGTGTCAAGTAAGTCTTCATATGGCCATGAGAGGAAGAGAAGGAAAATTACTTTGTACAAATTTAAAAGCATTCACCATATGGTCTCCTATTTTAAAACATTTTATCAATTTCCTTCTGTCCCCAATGCTGTATCTGCAGCTCACCTAGTTTGGAAGCTGCATGGTTAAATACCTGACTTGAACACATGAAATACCTGACTTGAACACATGGATTAATGTTTGTACTAACGGAATCACAAGGTTTGAAGCATACTATATTCCATCTCCGGAAAAGAAGAAAGGGAAATGACCTGGGTGCAAAACCTTCTAGTAGTATCAAATTTACTGCCAAACAGCTTATATACTTAAATCCAACTTGTGCCAATTTGATGTGCCTGACGGACATCAGGTAAGAAAAGATAACAAATTATGTCAATCATCATAATTATCTATCACATAGTCCTCAGTGAAGTATCATACCAGAATCAGAATAGGTTATCTGTAGTGTAAGCATAATATTTTACCCATTATTAATTTCATAGTTTACTCTTTCTCCTTCCTTTCCTAGATGAACACATCTATTAGCATCTAAAGAACATAAGAATATGTTATTTTATAGTATTTCTAAATTAAAAAAAAGAAATCAAGAGTCTTCCCTGCAGACTAACGCAATGTAACGTTCTGCAGAGGGCACCCTCGGTACAGTTAGAACAGCTCACCTTTTTCCACTGCATCTCTCTTTCTCCATAACTTTAACTACTAATATCACATTTACAATTGTCAGAAATATACAATAGGAAAAAGGCTTTCTCTGATGGTAGCATTACAATATATGATCTAGACCCGTGAAAGAGAACAAAGTATACCTATACATAGCAGAGTCACTTTTCTTTTCAAATATCATCAATGCTTTTTGGCTTAATAACTCATCATGAATTAATTTGCTGCCGAGAACTACATACTAATACTAAAGACAGTGTCTATCTGCTATTATTATTTTTATTCCATTTTCTTCTGTATTGTTCCTTTGAAGGCTTCTATCTATTCAGAGATACAAGAAGAAACTTAACGTATAAGTGATAGGGGAATTGCAAGCAAACATGGTTATAGCAGCACATACCCTATATGGCATAACATTAAGACTTTTCACTATTTAAACAATGAGTTCTCATAATCAAGACAAAAGCTACTGTCTACATTGGAGGTGCAAGGAAAGGCTCATTTAAATGTTATCTAAAAGCATATTCTCTCTGCATTGCCTTACTGCTCAAACCGTTCATGCCCAATGAGCTGTTCTTTCTGCTGACACAGCTGCTCCTTTTCCAACACTGTTGCTCATATGACCTTTTTTCTTTTTTTCTCCCCCTCCTTCAGAACCATTTCTGGGCAGTTTCACAAGAATTTTGATTGCCGTTGTAAAGTTTATATCATTGCCATTTGACAGCTGTTTGCTGGCCTTTGTGAAATGAGTTGATGGTCTTCGCTCATTTCCTAACAGGCAGGTGTTCACAACTTAAAAACAAAACATCACCTCCATTGGCACAAAGACTTCTAGCCAACAAAGAATGTAAGCATACACTCACCAATGGCTAAAATACATGCTTGCAGTGAAACACATTTTTAAGTGCTTTTGTGGGGGATGCTGAACTTTGCAGACAGACTAAAATCAGAAAATAAACTCTGGTAGATAATCCTATTACAAAAGATCTGAATGATACTGCTGGGTGACTCATGCTTACTATAGTGAAGCCAGAATTTCAGCGAAAGTGTATGTGGTGACAAAGCTGTGCTGATACAGCTATATGTATAGATACACAGTAAGACTGCTTGTGCGCTGGAGAGAAAAACATATGCAGAAGAAACAAAACTTGAATACTCATCCATGTTGGGAACCCGTACCTTGCTAGCTACGCTAAAACTAAAAACACTACACTGTGAATTAAAAGATGTCCTATAACAAAGCAATCCATAAGGCTGTCACATTTTCCCCCTATGCATTTTCTTTACTGATTTAAAGATCAGACACTTTGAGAAAACAGGAAAATAATTTTTGTTAAATTACTTAAATTCACTGTGATAAGGCAGTTTATAGATGGGCACATTATAATCATTTGCCATTAGGAAACTTACTAACCAACAAGCAACATGAGGCAAATATTATTTAAGACGTATTAAGAACATTGCAAGCTGAATCTTTGAATCCAATTAAAATCTGACCTTTCTTCTGGAAATGGTCAGGGACAGAGCTTAATACCCCTATAAAACTACTAGGATATGTGAATTCAGATGAGTAGCACAATTTCCTCATAAGATACAACCATTTAGTATTTTAACCCCGACTCCTTTTTATTTGAAAATGAAAGCACCTTTACACTGACTGCAGAGTATTCTTCTCAGATTAGCTACTGCTAGTTAATTTTATTTCCACTGTATTTTTCTCAGATTCAAGGAAAATGACTTGCTCTGACTTTATGTTGATTAAATCATGTCAGCAAGTGTTTTAATTTATGTGTTCTAGCTAGCAAAGTAGAACACGATTTTCATTTTGGGGCAAGGATAATCATAATTAAAAACACATGATTTGTTAGCTAAAACATCTCAAAATGATACAACATTGTAAGCTGATGAATGGTTTTAATAATACCCCAACTACCCAAAATGGGACACCTAAGACCAGACACTAAGAACTCAAAAGATTTTGTGGTAGCCAGATCAGGGTACAAATGCCGACAAAAAAAATATTCCATAAACATACAAAAATCTAAGCTAAAACCTTGACAAGAATTAATGAGTAATCTAACCTGAGATTTCTGATTTCCAGTAATAAATAGCAATTTCCTGTATTTTCTACAGCTCCTGTTACAAAGTTTTCAGGAGAGGAAAATATCTTGCATGAAGAAAGCCTGCACTTTTCAGTTTGGGGTTTTGGTATTTCAAACAAGTTTGGACTCGCTTCTCAAGTTATAATTCAAGTCAGCAGCATTAGAAAAAACATGAATCTTTATTTTCAGACATTC
>NW_008825073.1:947120-967479 GCF_000699105.1 Pygoscelis adeliae | reverse complement strand
CTTATCTTAATGTCCTGCATTCTTACTGTACTCTGGTGTCTGTGCCCACTACAGCAAACAGTGTTAACACCGGGAGAGAAGGAACTAAATCTGTAACACTGCTGTGCCACGTTGTAGCATCAGATCTCTAAATATCCCAAGCACCAGGGAACCTAGAGAAATACAAAGTTCTTCAGCCTTTCTGTAAAACATCTTTATGTAAAACAAAAGACTGGAGAAGCACATTTCAAATGACAACTTCTAAAATAAAGATCTAAATACTTTGAGGCTTGGGCGATGCTTTGTCATCCAAGGATGGAGGAATCTCCTCTAAAGCAGACTCAGTATTTTGTATTTTTGTATGTTAAAAATATCTTACTGCTGTAATAAGGAGCTTAATACTTCTTCACATATCTACTCACTTCATCTCATGTTCAAGTTTTTGACATCTTCCACAAGCAAACATATCCAATATAGGACATATCGCTTTAACAGGTACTCATTTTACCAAGCTCCACTATAATTTGTTAGTCTTGCATGATGTCTCTACATGTTTCACACATTCTAAAAAGGAAGCTAAAAGGGAACAATTTGCATATATTACTTAAGTTGTACATGCTGTAAATATTGATATGCTCATAGAGAAGCAAGAGAAAAAGTTGCTCAAAAATTAGCGCTTGCATTTCTATAGTTTTTAAGAAACATTTTTCAGGATCGATTTTTAAACTTCTTGAAGAGATTACAGCTCTGCTCACCGCTGCAGCTGAAGGCTACTCAACACTCCGCTTCCAGTCTGTGACATTCAATGTGTATTATGGCAATTTACAGATCATGAAAACACTTACTTTTACTTTTTTGGCATTTTTACCAATTCATCACAAATGGTTCAAACCTGCTGTCTGTGTTATGCAGAGTGTGAAGCTGCATTTCACAATTTTGACCTGGTATTTTAGCCAACTCCCACTGACTCTCAAGGATGATGCACAGATACTCGTGTAATGTTCTGAGTAACTTTGAAGTCTTTTCTCTCCTCAGAAGTGAGAAGCTGCAATTTATCTAATGCCCGAGAACAAAAAGCAACAATAAAAAAGCCTTTGTCCTACCTTCACACCAACCTCCACAATCACTATCTGTTTTGGAAAGGTTCTGGTAGAATACTACAAATCTCAGGAAATATGAATAAGCATAAAGAGGATTCAGCTAGAGAAGTGATCACAGTCTATATTAGCTCAGAATAAAATGTCAGCCATTTAAAAAGCCTACTGTCAAATTTGACAAATTCGTGAGGCTTGGGAGCACACGTTCTTTTCCTTTCACAAGCACACAGCACATAAAATTGTCAAGGCCAATGTACCATTGTGGTTAGCAATGCAATTGCCGATGTTAATAAAAAGCACACTAGATAAAATGTACCAAATATTCCATGGATTGCTCACACTGCATCAGTATCTTAATCACAAAGCATGCAAGAAGGAGGTGAAAAAATATCTGCAGGATAAATATGTATCTCCCAAATGGCTCCTCACCATCAGCCCATGCCTTTCCCCGCCCAAATGCCACATACTTTTTCTTTTTTGTCCTTCTTTCCTTCTGCTCTTCCCATAGAGTTTTCTGGCTGTCCTCACACTTTTCTATGCATGACTTCTCTCCTTAAATGACTGCCTATGTTAAACTTTCCTAATACATTCACACCTCCCCACAAAGCCCCATCTTGTTTCCTCATTCTCTGGTAGGCTCCTTTTCCTAATTCTCTCTCTCCTGGAGCAGGAAGTTACACAGAGTAGGAGAAATGCCTCCTAGCTACCACCAGGAGAAAGAGATTAAGTTTTGAATTTAAATTTCAAAAATCAAACTAAAATCCCAATCATGACAACCCTATTCCACCTCTGGCAGGGCCACGCAAATAAATTAAAATAAATAAAACCCCAAGACCCTAAGGAGGACTGAGTGCTATTTCAGAAGACAGAAGAAAGTCACATTGTCCTGTATCCAAGGGATTCACCTCAACTACCACTAGATAGGTCACCAAGGTTCCCAGAGAGAAGCTGAGTCACCATACAACTATTCACTACACAGAAGGCCCTGGAGAGGACTCTGATTTTACGGGCATATCTGGTGCCTGAAATTAGGTGTGATTCTGTATCCCTCTTACCTCTTTCAAGCACACAGAGAACCCCCATCTGAAAGTCCTGACATTTTTACCTCCCAAGAATTGTCTATACACCAAGAATCATTAGACGAATGTCATACTTTCCCCTGAAAATAGTTGGATTTGTCCAATTTGATGAAAGTTTTAACATTATGTCATATATTAACAATAATGAAACACCCCTAGGAATAACTAAAAGTTATGACTGATTCAACTACAGGGCCGGACAGCAGTTGCATGCAATCTTACCTTTTGTTTTCAATCTTTGTTCAAAATGTAGTGCCTCTGCTGAAAATGTCCAATGTGCTATTTCACATTACAACAGAACAAAACACGTTCTTCTACCAGAGAATACTGTTGGGCACAATTTTTCATCGCTTGGATTTTTATTTTTAAGTTTTTTCCACCCAAGCAAATGCTTTTGCTCTGACAGCATTTAATAACAAGTTTGACCTTGGGGTGTCTAAGTTTAAATGATTTCAGAGTACGCTGGAGCAGAAAATCAGGGGCCAGGGATTCTCTTCCTTATTTGAATTTTATTATTTTGGGAGAAAGGGGAATCCCTTGTTTCACAGAAGAAATTACTTTTGAGCCATAGCGTGAAGACTTTTTGCATGAGTGCATGAAGAGCCACAACTTTTTATGCTTACTGCAGTTGATATATGATTGTCACCATTGCCAAAAGTACCTTAGCTACCTCCTCCTGGGAATATCCCTGCAAATACAGTAAAAAAAGCTGAGAAGAACTGGTTTGCATTTAGTATGTGTTGGAGAAGGAATATTATCCTAATAGGTGGGACAGCCTGAGCATTGTCCCCTCCTGACAGTCCTGTGGGCTGGTACAGCTTTAAGTAGCTTTGTGAGACTGCAACACAGCCCATTATTTTTCTAGTGAATTCATGTCCAGCATTCCCTCTGTGGAACCCACCCTCGTTATCAAGCACCATTCCCAAGAAAGGTACAGGCTGTAATGAAGAACTGTCATTGACTACAGTTTGCTGTATTTTATGTGTGGATTGAAACATACACAATTCTTTATATCTGAAGGGCCAAATATGCAAGTATTTAATATAGGTTAATAAACTTCCAAAATTGATCCTATTCACATATTTTGGGCTTTTTTCATTTCTCCATTTCCTATAAACACCACACAAACTTTGAGAAATATTAAAGAGACACAGAGAGTAACTATTTCATTTTAATACTAAGTAAGAACGAAAATTAACTTTTGTTGCTGAATAGAAAAAAAGCTATTGTGGTGCAAAAATACTGTTAGGTATGCTTGTCTGAGTTATTACATAATTCAAAGATTACATTATCTTTGCCTAGAGCTGCATTAATCTTTTTCCCCCTAAAATAATACCATCCCAACTACAACAGCTTAGATACAACAGAGGGACATGGTTCCTGGCAGTCTAATCATTGGTTCATCTAACAATATTCACAGGGAGTCAAAATGTTGCTGTTAAACCACTGCCCTTCCCTTTTCTAAAAAGCCACCAGGTGAGCTGTTTCAGTGGTAAAAGCAATGGAAAACACCACAAAAGAATTTATTGTCAACAGATCTGCAGAGAAGAGCAACGCTGCAGACACAATATTGATTGCTGTAGGAAAAAACATTTCAAACGTACTCTGCATTAGACTTACACAAACCCTCTTATGTAATGTGGAATAATGCTACATTTTATGGACAATCTATTTTCATGAAAAAATACTCTCTAAATTTATGGGTTATTAATGTTCTGTACCAATCTAAAGCAATTTGAATGCATATGACATGTTCGCTATGGTAACTATTATACAAAGAAAAGGCACGGATCTCCATATAGGATCCCCTTCTTTCACAAGTAAGCACAACAGTATATACAAATTCTGTAAAAAATTGTTTTCTTGGTGCATCATAAAAACTCACAAATAGGAGAGGAGGAAAGAAGAGAGAAGAAAAATAAAAACAGAAGCAAAGACAAGCCAAGTAAGTTGACCTTTTTGTTCTCTGGAAAATAAAGATGATGAAAGAAACTATACTCCTTTAGTCATTCATAAATCATCTTCTATTTGATAATGAGATTTCCCATTCAAATCTCTCAATAATTGTGATTTACATTCAGAGTTACAGTTTACCAATGACACTCATAAATGGCAGTTAAAAACATCAAATTTATAGTGACCGTCACTAGAGACGTGTTTCTAACAGAAGTATTGCTTAAAAAAAAATTCAGATGCCTGTGCCCTTAAAAATATCAACATAATTACAAAGAAAAGCCATAAATGAAACTAAAGGCATCAAAACCATTGCATTTAATATATAATTTTTTTAATTGTATATTTAACTCACAATCCTTGCAAAAACCATTAGAATTCACAAATGACAACTACTAGCTCTTCTCTAAGGCCTCATAGGGAAAAGTGCGCACAGGCAGGCATCCTCCACATATCACTATCCTCACCCAAGAGCAGATGGATTCTCTCCATTTGTTGTCCACGGTCTCCCAAGATGCTACTGAAACATTTGATCTCTAGCTAAGAACCCTAAATACAACATGTACTGTCAGGTTCTGACTATTCCCAAAGGCGGAGAGATCATCATCTCTCTGGGCAACTTGTTCCAGTGCTTGACCATTCTCACCCTAAAAAAGTTCTATTTTATGTTTATATGGAATTTCTTGTATTTCAGTTTAGTCCCACTGCCTCTTGCTACCCTCACCTTTACCCAATATGGTATTTATACACACAGACAAGATCCTCCCGGAGCCTCCTCTTTTTGAGGCTAAACAATCCCAGCTTTCTCAGGCTCTCTTCATATGACAGAACCAGACACAGCACACCAGATGTGATGCCTCACCACTGCCGAGTAGGGGGGAAGAATCACCTCCCTTGACCCACTGGCAATGCTCTTCCTAATACAGCTAAAGGGATGCTGTTGGCTGCCTCAACTGCAAGGGCAGATTGCTGGCCCATGGACCACTTGTCCACCAAGACACCCCCAGGTATTTTTCGGCAAAGCTGCTTGCCAGCCGGTCAGCCTCCAGCCTGCACTGGTGCATGGAATTATTCCTTCCCAGGTACAGGACTTCACACTCCGCTTTGGTGAACTTCGTAACATTCTTGTTTGCCCATTTCTCCAGCCTGTCGAGATCACTTTGAACAGCACCACAATTATCTGGTGTATCTTCATTTCCGATACATACTGACAACATACAAGTCTGTGACAGTAATGGCACTCAACTTCATGAACAAGCTTTTCATCAAATAAATATTACTTTCTGCAGCAGAGATAATTTATTCTTTGTGTGTAATTGATTTGTGCCTGCACTTAAAAATGTCTTTTGAAATCCATATTATAACTAATACTGTCACATAATAAAAAGCAACACTTTTAATTTAAAGTTAATTATTTTCCATTATTCAACATTAGCAGACAAGGCAAGAACTCTAGCTTACTGCCAGAACATAAAAGAAGTTATTCTGAACTTATAATACATGGGTTTAACAGCTTAATGTCAAGAAGCAATGCTGTAAATTAAAAACTAAGTAAAAGGATTATAGTATCCCATATTTAAAAATTTCACGACTACAGATAATTAAGGCAAGTGAAATATTTTTGCAGCATTGTCCTGAAATCTGTAATTATAAATAAAGTATTTTTACAGCAATAGCACAGTATTCCATAATAACACTTCAGACATAACATCACTATGGCATTTGAGACTCTTACTGCAATATACCGGTGCATTTTTCAAGGTTTTGTAGGAGGTATTTCTATTTCTCTCTTCCTTTTATCATTATGACAAGACAGCTCGCTTCACCTAGCTTATCTAAACCACAGTTGCAATTGGTAAATCACAGGTATGACAAAGAAAGGGAACCTCATTCACTGCATGTATGTAAAGGTGCTACTTTTGAGGCCTCTTTCAAGTGACTGTTTCAGAAATAGAAACCACATGTGGGCAACACGTGATTCTTTGCAGCTACTTCAAATTTGAAGAATAAAAACTCTTCATAAGACATGTGAAATAATTTGAGTGCTGACTTTCTGCAAATGCAAGAAGTTTTGAAAACAAACAAAACACCCGGAAATGAGCACCATCTCATTTTGAAGGTATTTATCCTCCAAAGAAAAAATCATCCTCACAGTGGGCTGGAAGACAACTAATACAAAACTTTAGAGATGGAGAACTGTGATCCCTTATGGAGATTATAGAAGAAATTTAAAAAACAGTTTTTCAGTTTTTGTATATTCCTTATGCCTTAGATGCTGCTTATTCAGAAACCTCTGTCAAAAAAGTCACCCACAGGAAAGAGCTCCTCCTGGAAAGTTCCCATCAGAGAACACAATTAGAAGTACTCCATGATCTGCATTCTCAGGTAGATTTGGATTTGCACTTACCCCTTTTCCCTTACCAGCCTGGAAAGTACTGGGTTTTATGGCTAGTTTTCTCTTTGAAGTCTTTGGAGTTGTCCAGATGGCTTTAACATCCCCATCTCCTCCAAGAAGTATTCTGTTCTCTCCTTAAACAGATTATCAGGCACTCTCCTAATGAAGAAAAAAAAAAGGTAGTTCCGCTGACTTAATTATGCAAGTATGCCCTTGTTAGACTAAGACTCATCTACAACAATTAGCCCCCTGTCTCAATAAGAGGTATGATATTGCTCCTCCCTCCCTTCCCCCGGCCCATTTCCTACTGTTTGGCACGTTTCACTGGACTTTAGTGTTCTCTTACCAGTTTGAACATAAAAGACATAGATGACACGTGCATAATTATATATATACACCCCTCATTACTGGCTCTTAACTGAGGAAAGACATGATGGCAGTTAACTGCTTTAGGCTGCCTGACTGATAGTTCTTGTAGCATTAAGGGGTATTGAAAGAAACCCACTCACATTTACTTCTGCCAAAGCATAAGCCCGCAAGTCCACAAACCCCACGACATAAATTACTACATTCGTGGCATATGGTTGCTTTTTTGGACAGAATGTGTTCAGATCTATTCAGTCACTCAATCAATTCTCCCTTCATAGCGCACAGATTGTAATCATTTGACAGCCCCATATTCTACATCTAGTATACCATAACTGCTGATTAAAACAACCAACTCCAAAAGATTTTAATCTTATTTTAAGAATACACACGCACTACGTATACAGTGTAACAGACCACTGGCAATATGCTTAAAGAACGTTCAATCCCATTAATTAATAACAAATAAACAGTACAGTTATATGCCTACGGAAGTCATGACATCCCTGCATACAGACAGATGAACCACTGCATCGAAGTCCCTTCAGCAGGCACAGGAAGTTTTCAAAAAAATTGCCCTTTAGTCATTACGAGATTACTTTTATTTTAATGGATGCTGGTGTGTGAAGGAGAATATAGAACCAAATTTTATTTCTGAAATGTCTGCATCAATAAAGGTGCCTAATTAAGGTATTCATTAAAGTATACAAAGTTAACTTAACAGGAAAATCTAGAGAGAACTATTACATTTCCCCATTAAACTAATTTAATTTGGTTATAATGCAAATTCTAATAAGACGAGATTATTAACTAGTTCAATTTCAAAATGTCTTATCATGTTTATTTTTATTATGTTACTAAGCAGAGTAGCAATTGACTTAATTTATTTTATTAAATAACATTTCTCAATCCGTTTAAAAAGGGACAATGGCCTGTTTCTTTCCTTAGGCCGTTAGTGTGTTGCCATTTTGAACATTACATTATAGTTAAGGTTTTCTCCAATTTCACAGACTAGCATTCAAAACTATGTATATGTTTTTCACTCAAATCAGTCAGTCAGTCTGCAGTTACATCACTTGTGAGTGTTAATATCCATTGTCACTTATGAATAGGGAGAAGATATGCATTTCAGTTGGTTATTTTTTTTCTTTCTTTCAGCTTTCACAAATAGACAATATAGACATTTCCATTATGATTTAAAATTATTATTTATTTAAAAAACTACAAAGCTATGTTTATCATTCTTCCAAAATGGAAACAGAAGAAATTTCCTTCATAACAAATTAAGGTACTTTCTGACTTTCTTCCGTGATGTTATACTCGGAACACAGAAAACGTAACACACAAGGTTCCAGTGGCAAATTCACAAGATCCTTATCTAAAATCTGGACACAGCTGGCTAGCATAAAACGGTTATGTAAAGTTATGCACAGTTTGCTAATTCTGGGGTTTCAGGGCTGCTGCATTTAACTCCAGGGGTCCTCAACGTGTACTGTGTGTACCACCAACAGTGTACAAAGCGGCATTCAAAACAGTAACCCATGCAGACCCATCATTTTCAGTGATGGGAAGGAACTAGACATCACCACAACCACTGGCAGTTGCATTAACTAGTAAAAGGGTTTTTAACCTTGCCTGAACACTCTGGAGCAGGAGCCTAATGCTGAGATCACAAGAAAGGATACACAGAAAGTTGTAAGGCCTGCAAACTGTACAGAATAAATCCTGAACACGCCTCTGTACCTTGGCAGTGTTAATCACCTCTGTTGCCTCCCCTTCCTCCCCTATTGGTATTAGCACATTCGACCATCACTTCACCTGCAACTTTTTCCTTGCATATCTAATCTCTCAGATAGCCAACTCTGCATGGTGAAGCTTCTGATCTGCTAAATATTGATCTATTTAACATAGTATATGCATTAGAAAAATCAATACTGACAAAGTTTTGAAGTCCAATCTATTGATACGGTTCAAAAC
The DNA here is from genome assembly GCF_000699105.1 of Pygoscelis adeliae. Classification (NCBI taxonomy): domain Eukaryota; kingdom Metazoa; phylum Chordata; class Aves; order Sphenisciformes; family Spheniscidae; genus Pygoscelis; species Pygoscelis adeliae. The sequence continues at coordinate 958,633 of NW_008825073.1, read as the reverse complement.
CCAGAAGCAAGAAGGTTACTCAGTGTTAAACTAGAATGTAACGTAGTAAAAAGCTTCCTCTGTCAGTAATGGACAAGTCATTTTCCTCCCAAGACCTTAACCAAACAAACAAAATAAATACTTTTCTAATAGCTAATACAACATAAATGTATATTTCTTGTTGAAAAGTAAAATACATGTAAAAAAATATAAATAAGTACATAAAAATACGTATTTGCATAAGCCGAGGTTTTCCGCTGTTCCTACATTTCTTTTTAGTTCATTACAGAAGAACTCAAAACTAAACATCTTGGCCACAGAGGTCATGTCAGTTTAAAAGCTTCCATCTGCTCTGCCACATTGATTTTCTAATGCACATAACATGTTCAAATGAATATAGTCAATAGTTCAGCAGACCAGACAAATCAGAGACCAGAAATGCTGCAAAGATCATCCTGATGCTTCACCAATCACAGTATGGCCTAATGTCAGGAGTTTAAAGGGACTTAATTTAATGTCAAGGGAATAAGTTTTATACTTTATTACAAGTAAAGTTAAACACTTTATAAGCAAATGTAAGCCCTAGAATATGCCAGGAAATACATAAAACTAAAAATAATAATTTTGAGTAAAATGGTATATTAAGTTGGAAAGTGTGGATCAACAATTAAAATCTTGGGCAATCTCACCTGCACCTCCCCTACTGTGGCAGACAAATGGGGAAAAGGCTAACAATGTGAACGGTAAAGAAGAAAACACCACCACAAGATCTTACCGGACTTGTAACAAAACTTCTCAGAATTCTGTTCGAGTCAGGTACAGTATTTCTTGATAATCTAATACATTTACTATGCCTCGTGCAATACACCTATTATTTATTGTCAGAATTTAATTTCTAAAGAAAAATGTAAAAACCCAACATTATGAACTTGTTTCAGCACAAAGTCTTAAGAAACACCTCTTTCTGTTACAAAATTAATTGATAATTTTAAATCTAAATAGACATGTTACTCAAAACAGGCATTATTTTGTTTGTTGCTTGGTTTTAAGGAAAAAAGCTGCCAGGGCTAGTGTTTATGAGAACTAAACCACAGTGCTTGACTGGCATTTAGACAAAAAGCTCTAGCACACCCTCCTCTGAAAGTGAACATTGACTTCAACAGGCTGTATCATCCTGTCTGCATAAACAATCCTCACAGCTTATTTGCACATAAAAGCCAGAATAGGAGATTTCATAGTAGTATTAATTAACAATTTAGTTTTGCAGCTGTGGGAAACAGTTGAGATTTTTTCCCCGATGGAAGTTGTACTTTTTAGGTGTCTTTCCCCTACTGTTACCTAGCTCAGAAAAACATTGTAATGTAAAACACACTTCGCTGAAATAGTGGTTATCTGATTATACAAACTTCTTCTCATACTCTTCTTTAAGCAAAGACTCCAAAATAGCAATATAATACCATAACCTCTAAAACAAACACTGAATTAAAGTATTGGGAGATGATGAAGTTCTGCAGTTTCGGAGACTGTGTCCCTTAGAAAATGCAATTCTTTGAGCATATGGTCCTCAGTCCTAATTTTGGAAGGAGTAGTCTGGGTTCCTTTCGGCTGAAAGATGCTTTAAACTTCCGAAAATCTGAATCTGGTTTTGCTATTAACTCTTATAGTATATGATGACCCTTACAGTACCTTCCTGCATTTCTTCTCATGTATCAATGTATGAAAGAGTAATGAGAGAAATTTGCTTGTTGATGCATTTATCTAATAGTTCATTATCATCATCAGGGGTCAAAATATTAATCGCTCATGTATTAGGAAAAGAAAAAACACTAGTTACGCAAAATAAATGCTAGTAATTAGTGACACAAAGTACATGGATATACAGTGGAACAGTCTCTTGTTGCACTGAGGTTCATGTGTAAGTATCATCAACTAGGACCTCGTTACTGAATTTAGAATAAAGAAAAGCATCAATGATATTAAGTTTAAAATTGAAAGTGTAATTAACTGAGAGCGGCTTATATTATGTATCAGCTGCATATATCAGCAGTTCAAGTGGTTGTCTTACTACTTCAAGGCAATATTTCTAAACATCTCCTACTGCTCTGGATCGTCATAAATACTGATGCAGTTTCACTGCAGATCCAAGTCATTTGTTTTAGCTTTCCTTCCCAACAGACAAGCGGATCCAAAATTTGAATTTACTTCAGAACTTGGCATTATATATCTGAATACATAAGGTGACTAAATCACTATTTTACTCTGTTATTGTTGTTGTTTAACAAATACAGGAACAACTGTTCACCTCTGTGTACTCCATGAGCAGGACTTGTTTTTAATGATCTCTGGTAAGAAAATACAGACTTATTTTGGTATCGTGTACGATCAAGACTCCAATTAGTTTCACTGATGCAATCTACATGCTCATTTCCAGGAGTGGTGGAGCGAAAAAAGTTGCTTACAAAAATTCATTTGTGTGAGCCAGTGATGGACAACACCCATCCGTCACAGTACTAGATATTTAAAACCTTAGAAACCAATGGCAGAGTCTATAAAATACTACAAGATACTGGTAAACTTTAATGCTAGAATGCTGCAAATGCTGATTTATTTCCACAGAAGGCAAATTCAACATAGAATATAATTCATTAGGCAAATGCAAGGCTACATGAATGTCAACTTTCCAAAATACACAAGATACAGCCCCAAAAATGGAACCACGAGTATATCTTAATCAGAAGGTTACAGAAGTATCGGTTCTACTTGGATCCCCACTCCGAACTCTCAGTAACATCAGCAGGACTAGCAGAGGTGCCCATTAACATCCCACTGACTCTATACCTGTATAAGCAATCTACATAATCTGGAAAAGAGGACAGCCGACAGATTGTCTGGAGAATAGGGAGGAAGCGACTGGCTGTTACATAATGAAATAGTAGTAGTAGTAGCAGCAGCAGTAATAGCAGCAGTAGTAGTACTACTACTAATAATAATAGCACTTCTCTAAGCTTCCTTGGAAATTTTGCTTAATTGAACACTGTAGATCCAATTCTGATTCTAGAGATACTGCTGTAACTCAAACATTTTTATTCGGCTTAATACAAATGCAGTTTACACAAGAACCAGATTCAGTGTGTTTACAAAGGTCGTTTAATGTCTTCACTGTTCTCTCATATATAAGAGCTCCGTTCTGCAAGGCCAGTAAATGCCTTGGTGAGTCATTCTGGTGTAAGTTGCTTGGCAGTTCCAGTTTCTTCCTCAAGTACTTCAACCGGTTGGATAAAATACATTTTAATATTCAGTTGGTTTTTTGCCTACAAACTATCTACCCTCTACAAAGTTGCTGTGTTTTTTCTAAGTACTTCATCTGAAAGTAAAAAGAAGCCCAAAGAAATGGCTCTGCTTGCAATTGAAAAGAAATGATCAAAACATCTAATCTTTCCCTCAGCATTCTCCCTAGAATTTTGCCCTGCCTTTATGAGTATTGGGAAAAAGTACTTGAAACTAGTAACAGCACAGGAAAGATTTTTTTGTTGTTGACACAGCTGTCAAGATTTCTCAATAAAAAAAATGAAAGCAAATAATTTTATCAAAACAAAAAGTATCTTTAACGAAGCTATCTACATTGGAAACTCACTTCTTACCCTTTAGCGAGCAATTTGTTATGGAGACTTCATGCTCCTGTCTTCTAATTGACACATTTTTTATATCCAGAGTGTTTTTCTCTTTCTTTGAATATATGCTGTCAGGTGGGACTTACATACAAAATGAAATTAATTTGGTTGAATCTCTAATTTGATTCTGTTGATAAAAAAAAATTCTGTCAAATGATTCAAACCATTCTGTCAACAAAACATCCCTGGGTACTTTCAGATCTTTTCTGTAGATGCAATTTGCAAAAGAATGCCTTTTCTTGAAAATTAATTCATAATTTTAAAATCTATAGTTCAACAGCCTTATCTCCTAAAGTGCTGAATGTCTTTGTTAACATCTTCAACTCCCTCTGAAGGCACAAATGTGAGGGAAGTTGTGCATTTTGCAGATTTATATTCTAAGCCATCACATGCATTAGAATTTGCTCTGTCACACACTGTCTCTTAGTCTGTCTCTAGCATTTCTTCTATTACTATATATCCTAGAAAAGGGTTTATCAGACAAAATAGACTCTGGTTATTTATTGGTGGCATTAAAATAAAAAGCCAGATTTACAAATGAGATAAGTAAAATTCCGTTCCTGATTTTTATAGGAACTAAGCATTCTTGTAAAATTTCATAGGCACCCTTTAGCTTCTCAAACAAATTGCTGAGCAAGAGAATTAGCTTTGGGCAAAGCAGCAATTCTTTGGTATTTTACTACGATAAAAAAAATTACAGAAATGCACTTGCAACATATTTTGTGGAAACATAATTTATTTATTTCACTTTGGCTTTTATTTCTGCATCAGGAATTCATATTTAAGATAGAAAATGATAGCTGAGATCAATGTTACGGTCATTTCACAAAGCCTGACTGTATTACTGGAAGTAACAATTTTGCTTCCTATGAAGGAAGAGTCTGAAAAATGAAGTAAATTCACACCTGCTTATACACAGCTATGGTGTCTGCTCAAGACACTCTCATTCAGTGACACTTCTCAGTTTCTTTTTTTTTTATGGTAAAGGGGATAAGTTTGAAGGAAATATAAAAAGGAAAATTGATTGCACAGTGCATTGAAAACCTCTGCAAGCCACATTTGTAAGGGCTCCAAGGTTCTTTTTTTAACTTTATTTATATCCATAGCTTTTTTTTTTGGCACAAACATAAGTATATAGAATATGTATGTACCTTACACTGTTTCTAAAATTATTGTTCAGTTGTTAGACTTATAGCTGAATGCCCTGCTATTTTTTTACTGTTCCTTCTTTAGCTTGAAGTACAGCAGATACAGCGTAATTCTGGCACTGAAAGGACAATACATTACCCTCCAATATCAATTAAGCTCTTAAATTAAATATGTGCAGTCAATTCTCATTGGCAGGTATTATTTTTCTTGTTTAAGAACAAAAGGCCCCTCTACCCAGTATAATGAAACCATGTACACCTGTGTGCACGTACACAATAGTATACCACCGCGTACTTACCAGCACAGAGCCTAGGTTGTCAAAGAATTCTCAAATTCCGAAGTCATGTACAAGGAATGAAAGAGTGACTACAATCAAGGGCATCATTGTCTCCATACCTGTTTACAATATGGACTCTATACATCATATTACTAACAAGAAAAACCTGTTTTTTTTTTTAAATGCTCGGCTTTTTTGGTTTTAGAAGAATTTTTTTGTTGTTATAGTTCCTAAATGATTAGGAGCACAAGTGCCATGGATTTCAATGAGGCTTCCATTCATAAGTCTGTGGACTTACGGAATGCAGCTGCCTGTGCAAACTAAATGTACTAGAAATTTCACATTCCTGTAAAGCTAGTTTCTGTCAGCACAATGAATACTTCAATTAAAAAAACCCTGCAAACACGAATCAAGAGAAAAAAAATAGAGCTATTGAGATAACAGCGCTATGTAAATCAAGGTGGTTCTAATCAATTCAGTGAAGCAAAGCCAACTCAGAGAACCTAAAGATCTGTCCAAATATATTGAACAAATCAATCAAAATTGAGTGTCATTGTTTTCTTACACATCATAATAATATCATTTTAAGATCACTGATCAATGAGCTTAACTAATTTAGCTATATCTCAGCATAGCACGAAACATATTTTCACTGGGGAAAAAAAGAACAACTCTATTGATCACGAGATGCTGAGATATTGCTAGCTTGACACTCCAGGCAGAATTCTGAAGGACAGTCTATATTCTCCTAGTTTCACGAAATAAAGATCTCTCACACAATTCAGAAGTTTTCATCAGGGCTTTATGAAATCCCTAGATCCCCAACAGTGTTCTATGTATCCCCAGCAGAACATACTAAGGCTTAGAAGAGGTATACACACACCCCTTCACAAAAAGCCCATTCACTTACACGTTCCGTCTGCAAGGTGAAATAGTGGAAAATAAATGCTCTGCGGAAGACAGTTGTACCGTCCTCTTTATCCTCATCAAGACTTAGAAAGAGAAGACAGTGATACGTGGGAAACCTGTCAGGAATTCTCTAAGGTGGAATTGTGGCCAAAGATAAAGTCTTACACAACTTAAACCATCCTCCCTTTCTAGCCTACTTCTGAGCAGCTCAGTGATTGTTGTAACATTGTCTACAACATTACAGGTTCAAGGTAACAAAAAGAGAAACTGCATGGTATTTCTTTCACCTTTACATCTCTTCATTTCAGGATTCCTTAGGAAACTTTATCACTGCTTTAAAAAGTAACAAATCTAGAATTATTTGGACAACAGTAACTCTTGCGGTTTTCACCTCTTTACCCAATTTATCAGAACATTCTCCAAGAACTTATTAAAAATATTTCTTATTTTTATCAGGCTTAAAGTTCTTTGCTTTGTCTTTTTTCCTGTATTTTAACTATCATCATCATTAACTACATTAATAATGTATCATCAGACATTGTGTAATTTGCAATATTCAGTAAATTTAGTGCCATGGCTGTGCTGTAAGTCACTTCTTGCACAACAGCCACATTTATAACTGTGACACTTCATTCACAGACCAAGGACTACGCTCGTGAGAATTTACACTCATACCTTCAAATGGCTTCAATTTAAAGATAAGGGATCAAAAATGGCAAGCATTTCAGTAAAAATTCCCAAAATACCAGTCAAGATTTCTCATATTTCTTGAATTTATTGCTTGAAGCTTATTTTTCTCTCAATTCTGGGATGCAGAGAAGGGCAAGAAAAAGTAACCTCTCTATTCCTGTGGAGAACTTCTCGCAGTAATGGAAACGGCTTCAAGGGTTATGGCAGAGCTCAAAAGCTGTAAGTGTAGCTGAACAAAATATCATTGGGTTTACAATTTTAGACTTCATGACCAGAACATGTTAACCTGACATACAGTAGATGATCTCACTGGTAAGAGACTGAACCCACTTAGAAGCAAAAAAACTGGGCCAAAATAAAAAAAATTAAAAAAAATAAAAAAAAAAGAAGAGTCTTCATTTCCCATGCAACTAAAATGATTTCTGTTCACTGAGTTGTGGGAATAGAACTATTTAATTACAGTGGTGGAAAAAATAGGCACAAGAGTTTTGGTTTTCCAGGACACTGAAACTTTGGGCATCATTTATCTTTGTTCAAGCTGGGTTTGAAACACCCATCATCATTATCATCACCAGATCACAGAAAGTGCAGGAAAAAATAGGGTTTCCTATATACTTAACAATAGTTTAAATACTGAGGTATCAAGTCCGTTTATTAAAAAAGCACCTATCAATGTAAAAAAAGGAAATTAAAAAGAAACATTAAATTCATTTTACAATATATCAATTCTTTACTTATTCTAATGATTAGCTGGATCCAACTCTAAGTCACTTTTAAATCCAGAATACCAGAACCATACAATTTAATATAATTTCTAATCATACAGTGACTTTGCACCATATATAGCACGTTTCATGCTCTGTAGAGTAAAAAAATGTAGGTCAGGACCCACAGGCTACAGTCTAGCTATGCTGCTGTGAGTTTAACATACTATTCTTTGGGGAAAATAATAAAACAGTTTAATTTCACACACAAGCCAATGATCTTCAAACATTCCGATTTCTTAAGAGTAAAAGGAGACTGACACCTAATGCCTGATTGGTGTGAAAGTCACCCTACTAAACGCAACAGGTTTTCAAGTAGGAAAGCAAGTGGAAAATGTTAAAGTTTTGCCTTGCTTATAAATGAAAGACATTACAATGGATCAGGAGAACTGTAATTGATACTGAAAACTGACAGTCAGTCCATCCATCTGTACGTTTTACATATACACACCTCCTTTCTGCTCTAACAGGTTTGCACTCAACTGGTTTAACTGAATGGCTCCTAAAGAATAACAAGGCTTATCACTATCTCTTACTTAAGCTAAATTATCTTTTCCTCTTTTAGGAATCTATAACTGCAGCAGTCTCACTGTGTTTTGTATTCATTTACCAAATCAAATAATTAAGGTTAAAAGAGTGATTGACATAAAAAAGGGGGCCCAGCAAAAATAGGAAGTCCTCAAAGGGTCCAATTTATTGGTTTAGTGTACATATGAATGTTCCAGTTGTATGTTGGACAAATGACATTTTTAAAATGTTGGAAATGTTATGAATATTGGTAACAAGCTCTGCCTATTTGTGGTCTTACCTCCAGTGCCTCACCTCTGCGACAAACCTCTCAAACAATCACCATAGCCAAATTTGAACGTGGGTCAGAGTGTGTATTAACCTCACCATTTCAGGAAAATACTAATTTCTTTAAATAACTTTCGCCCAGAAAATTGGTGATGTGGTAGTCAAATCAGCAGGCCCTGTACTATATAACCAGCTTTGACAAGAGGGATGCTGCTCTATCTTACAGCAGACAATTTTAGTCTGATTTCTCCAGGGATGACAGCTCAAGGGAGAAAACATCAAGAACAGGAAGGTTTTCAAGAAAATTAACATTGGGACCTGCCTCTGAAGTTCTGTTTAAGGTTCCTCTCTTCCCACCATTTGTATATGGATACAGTGAATATTTCTTGTACCTGTGGAGATCTCAGGGGGCAAAGGTGTACATATCGCAGAGTTGCAGGACAAATCATTTTATGTTAGGGAAAATATTACAAAGATTTATTTTACACTGTTTATGGCCACAGCATATTTACACACAATACCTAATAATAAATAACGTATCCTTATTTAATCAGCACTATCCATCTACACAGCAAGAACAGTATACATAGTATCTATTCCGTTACATCAATACAGAAAGGTGGCAAATAACATTTTGGGTGTCTATCAGTATGTAATATCCCCAATGATGCTCGTGCAAAATTACTTTAGTCATGAGTCATGGTCATATATTTAGTTTACATTCTTCTGCAACCCTTCTGGCCATACCATAACTGAAATCTGTGAAGGATCAAAGATGTCTGTAGTTTCACCTGTGGACAACAGAGATGATTCTTCCTTAAGCAAGATTCCCACTAACTTCCCAAAACACTGCCACACGAAGACCAATCAATGGACCCATGATGGCAAAGCCCTTCTGAACATGATCTAATACTTCACTGACTACAGTTAAACTCAGGAATAAGGTCCATTCATTATGAAACTGAAACACAGCCTATGAGAAGACAGCCTACTGTACCTAAACAGAGCAGTTTCTTGAGAGTTGCTAAGAAGTCGCAGGCACATGCATTGCAGACAATTTTAGACTACCCCAATCAGTAAGACCAACAGAAAATACACTGCGCACAAACTTGCAGCCACAGTATTTACTAGGTAAGCTTCTTTTTGGCCTGAAAAAGGCTATTTGTCAACCTTTCTTTCTTCCTAACACCCAAAAATGCTTAAAAACTAGCGATGGATTATGGCAGCACTCTGCCTGTCTTCACATGGGTCACACAAGTTGAGCCATACAATAGCAATCAGCTCAGAAAGACGGGGCGCCAAGAAAATTTTTGTTATAGAAGATCCATTCAGATCCTGATTCATATTCCTCATCTGAATCAAGCAGATGTACTGCAATCTAGACAACCCGTCTCTTGGTGAATGCTCAATCTAATCATCAGGCTATGTATTGGTGACAAAAACCTCTTCAAAAGACCTTACACTAGCTTTAATTTCTAATGGAAAAATTAGCAAAGAAATTTAGAAATACATAGTGAACGTAATGAAAAAGGTCAGTTTGAATATACAGATTATAAATTAGGTAGTCATTCTGTGATAATAACCATTATAAAACTTAATGGAAAACAGAAACCTGTGTAAATAACGGAAAACATTTGAATCTAACATTCTCCCATCAACAATAAGAAATTCTCTATTAGCTTTTCTCAATAGGGATGTGCATAAAAACATCTGGCTACCAAAGAGCAACTCTTAATTTGATAAATCACAAGGTAGAATAGGAGGTGGTTTGGTTTTTTTTAAATCTTCAATGATTTTAAATATGCTTGCTCCACTTGTAAGCTCTTGCAGTAGATTTCATTTAAACCTCAAAATGTTAGGATTTATTTTGATCTTAAACTGACAGCAGTGCAGATCACAATTGAAAAACATAAGCAACGGCACGGCGAGTGCAAGTAAGAAAGGCACGGAACACATTGACAGTAGCCAAAATTCACCCTCTGCTTGAGTTCACAGTAGGGCTCATGATCCAACTAAATTCCTGTGTTTCTCAGAGATCCCATAGGAAAGAGGGGAAGAGAAAGGAAGAACATCTGAAAAACAGATGGTCACACATCTCTTTTTCTTCAGTTAATGGTTAAATTCAGATATCTTGTCTGTGATTCAAAACTTTTGGGCACTTACATGGTACAAGTGCCAGACAGTATGGGCTGGCTACTTATGAGACCATGTCACACTAAATATAAAAGGTTTTCCTTCGCACCATTCAGTCAAATATTGCAGTACATTGTGGAAATCAGATGAAATTAAGCATACTGCTATTCAGCCATTACAACGAACAAGCTTCCCAATCTATCCACTCAGTAATTTAAAGCCACTTCATTACAGCAATGCCTTTTAAAAAGTAATAATATTATGAGTGCTTCTAGTTAAACTATTAGGTTTGTCTTTTCTTCCAATTAAATTTACTCACTTATGAAGAAGAGATGAGCATATCTGAAACTGAAATCGTCCCCATCCTAAGAACATTATACAGTTTCTTTTCTGAGAACTTATTTTAACACTTCAACAAGAAAAATCTGCTCATGTGAAGATAAAACGCCACACCAGAGCAGCATGAACATGTGCAAGGTCACTGTTCTTCTATGATTCAGTCAGAGCATTGCAAATTACTTGTCTAATGTGCAAATTGCTGAGTTGCTAATGGCAAGATTCTTAACACTTTTAAGCACTGCAAAAGTAGATCTCCAGCTTCCCTAGCCTACGAGCCACAAACTGCAGTCAGATCGTTTTCATGTATCCTTAAAAATTTCAGTTACATATACTTCGGTCCTCAAAACACACCAAATGTTTTGGCCATTTTTTGAAAGTACAAATTTTAAGAAAGGTTAAAGGCTCAATTCACAAAACAAAGACTATAAAAAGAAAAGAAAAAAGAAAAAAAGAAGGAGGAATGCCTGAGGTGCTGGTTTCATTCTGAAAGACTACGGAAGAATGAGGCTCTTACAATTACAGGCTAGGTGACTACGCTTTTACAAATAACAGGCTGTACAGATTTCAAGTCCATTTTAAATCTCCAAGTCTTTTCCTGCTGTTTGTAGTAATAGAAGTACCTTAAAAATATATTTAAAATATCTGAGCAAAAACTTTACTTCCCCTACTTTTATTAGTTTTGCCTTCAGTCTTATTAAATTACACCAACACCAATTTAAACATGTATTGGGTTTGTGTGGCAAGGTTTTGGTAGCAGCGGGCTGCAGGGGTGGCTTCTGTGAGAAGCTGCTAGAAGCTTCCCCTATG
>NW_008825073.1:926868-946486 GCF_000699105.1 Pygoscelis adeliae | reverse complement strand
TCCCCCTGCACTGCGGAGGGGGAGGAGGTAGAGAAATTGGGAGTGAAGTTAAGCCCGGGAAGAAGGGAGGGAGGGGTGGGGGGAAGGTGTTTTAAGATTTGGTTTTCTTTCTCATTATCCTACTCTGATTTGATTGGTAATAGTTTAAATTCATTTTCCCCAAGTCGGGTCTGTTTTGCCCGTGACAGTAATTGGTGAATGATCTCTCCCTGTCCTTATCTCAACCCAGGAGCCTTTCATTATATTTTCTCTCCCCTGTCCAGCTGAGGAGAGGAGTGGTAGAGCAGCTTTGGTGGGCACCTGGCATCCAGCCAGGGTCAACCCACCCCATTTAAGAATGCTACTTAATCATATTTCTTTCCTAATACAGGTGCACTTTCACCATATATACTGCGCTCAAAATAGCATCAATTATGTATATGTATTTATTTAACATGCCAAACACAGTTAAATTCACAGAATAATTTGCTAAAAGGATAATCACATCAGAGCTCCAAAAATTGATGGTTACTATCTGAAGATCTGACAGCATAAATAGCGAGTACTGCTTTTAGGAACGTAAGTATTTTTTTAATGATGACTAGGAATGCCAGTAGAACTCCATACATTCTGTAAAGGACAGAACTTTTCTTCCAATATTTTTCAAAGCAGGATTAGGTTCATTTTCCAACAAAGGATGCTGACATGAAGGACATTATATGACCCAGAAAATTTCACATCACTAGTCAGTAACAAAGAGAAACAGAATCCATTTCTTCTGAACTTGAAGCTCCCATTCAAAATAGCTGTTTATCCCTCATGAACATTAAGGGGAGGGGGGAGGGAAATTTAAAGCATTAAAAATGTAGGCAATAACAAATAGGAGAAATTAGTTTCTCCAAGAGGCAAAAAATTTCTGTCCTGACTGAAGATAGGATTTCATTCAGTGTATCTGATTTATAACACACAGAAGTTTGCCTACATACATAAGTACTATATATAACTCTAGAAAAGGTTCAAGACACAGATGTGCATCAATATATGGAATTGCAAATAGTCAAATGTACAACATCAAGTGGTCCCTAGCCTTTGGTCCTGAGCTTTGCACAAAACAGAAGCCCTACATTTTAGGTAGTCTACATAATGATGAGTAGATAGATGTCAGTATTTCAAGTCTTAAGGGCAGTGCTAGCAAATGAATTGATAAATTGATATATATCAAATTTGTTCTTTCTGAACATGTTAGAATTAAAACACTGGGAAGGTGGAGATGAGTCACCTACAGAAAATTTTACTTTAGTGTGGCCTGAAAGCTTACAGCCAAGTTAGCTGTTGATATAAACAGGAAAGATCTGCTGACTGTAGCACAGTTTTCTCTATATTCATTATATGTCTATGTAATTATTGTCTAATATTAGACAAATACCTGTTTTTATAAGCAGAAACTGGGATTCTTAGTCTCACAACTCCTTTAGTCTCTTATTTCTAGGATCTACTTATTCTAGCTAGAAAAGAAAAAGCAGACTGACAATCAGTTTATTCCAAACTGTTCCAATTATGTAGTCACTTGATTTCAAGCGTGAATAGTTTGAATATAAGAAAAGTGCTGGAATGGAAATAGCTGTTGATAGGCTCCCACCTATGGGAAAGGGGAAACATATCTACTGTTTTAGGGTATTGTCATGAAACAGCCTCTCATGTCTCCAGAGACTCTTTCAGGATTCCAGGGAAATATTAGAAGGCTCAAACTTTCTTTTCTCTGAGGTTTTTATTAGAAGAAATTAATTCAAATTCAAACACTCCGATAAACAAGCAGGCAAGCAGAGTTAGTTACAAGTCCTCAAGGTACTGCAAACCAGGTACGCGTTTAGTGTATTGCAAAACTACTAGATTAAACTCAGCATAGATGTATTCTTTATTGTAATGTAAATGCTTAATTACTTTTTTTTTCCCAATGCTACGAATACCTTTAAAGAATACATGCCCTAGAAATTTCTGTTATACAATAATAATTATCAAGTACTGGTCATTAAAAACCTGTTGTGGCTAATCAATGACAGTTGAACTTTAGCTGTATTACTTTACACTATTTACTACTCCAGACACTTATGACCAACATTAATTTAAGCAGCTACGTACTAAACAAGTATGTTGAAACAGATTTCCTTTAACAGAAACCTGGTAAATGTTAGGCATGTTTTGAGACCAGGGCATCCATTTAGTTTCTAGGCACACATATTAATAAATGTCCACCAAACAAGTATCTACATGTCGGAGGGTGTTTGACTGTACTGAAATATGAAAGTTGCTACCTGTAAGACTGACACTAATTATTCTATTTCTAAGGGGAATTTTGCTAAGCAGAAAATTTTAGTAAATTTGTTCATTGGCTGACACTTTAATTTTTGTTTACACATTTGAAGTATAAACCAGTAAATTTAATATTTATCTTTAATCTTCATATTAGAAGTGAAGAGGAAGATGATGTTTCAGTTTCCTTAAAACTGAAAGACATCTGAAACAGCTAAAAGCACTCAAAGCAGTAGTTAAAAAAACTGTACCGTAGAAATGCCTTTTAAGCACCTTCAGTGTTTTTACATAATAGACTCCAGCTGTGGATTGCTGGAGAACTACACACTTTTTAACCTTGCAATGGAAACATTTAAGGGTAACGCTCCTCTCTGCCCATCAGATTACTGTACTTGTGCAGGAAGTAGACTGAAAAGCATTTATTGTGGCCACTACATTTTTTACTTCCTAAATCCCAATAATGCCAGCAAGCACATAGAGAAGAAAACCTGGGAACAGAGTATCTAAGCAAAATATCAAGGTGATTTTATTCATCACATATTGTTCCTTTAAAAGAAGAGTCCTGAGCAGCCAACTAGAGCACTGCCTCCTTGCTGGACTAGTGTCTTGAGGAACCCCTTATAAGGAGCCAGGATTACATCTCCCCTCTCCAGAGTGCAAGCAAGGCAGATACAGCAAGGGGAAAGTCAACTGGGCAAGGACAGATCTGCAAGACAGTAAAGAGACACTGTGGAAAGGAACCTGGAGCAGATGCACGGGCAGACCTCAAAAGTGATGGGAAGAATTGTCCTTAGGCCTAAAAAAGAGTATTTATGCAATCCACAAAGCCACTGAACATTGCAAGCCTGGAAGACTGGGAAGTAGACAGATAATAATAATAATAATAATAATAAATTCTGTCTCGAACTTCTATTTCTGTTTTGACCCTATAAAACTTGTGGTTCAAGTTTGCATCTTAATAAAGCTCAGCCCTTGGAAGTCAAAACCTTTTGGTATCTTTAGGGAGCTGGAAACAAGGAAACTCTTGGTCTCAACACACTTAATTTCTAACTTCCCCACTCATAACACCTATGACACTGGATAATCAACTACTATTTTGAGTGCAAATATGCTTTTACCTTCCCATTTAAACTTGCTCACTCTAAAGGACAGAAGTTCACCTACAGCTATGACTTACACCCTAACCAGAGTGAAACAAAACAAAGAAAACCAAACCAAATCTCCAAAAAAACATAGCAATAGATCTCTCTCAAGAAAACATCCACAGGTACTAAAACAAGGAGCTATAAACCTTATAAGAAAAATGTGACAGTCAACACCGTAGTCTGTTCTTTGTACAGTTTTGTTGCAGCCACTGACATGTCTCATTTGATTTCCAGTTTTGTTCTATGTCCTCCCGAGGAAAACAGTGCAGCAGAGCCATTGCTCACAGTATCAATGTTCTCACACTGCCAGGTTAGCTGAAATAATCAGGAAATCTGCATTCGAAAATTGCCAGACCCTCTCCACTTTGCAGCACATCCTGAAAACGAACACGCCAACCTTAACTATGGCCATACACTACCTTCAGACCTCCAGAGCCCCTGGAATAGCAACTTCTGTTTTTCTAAACTAGGAGTGAAATGCAAATACAGCAATATGCCAAACTCTGGAAATACACAGTTGTTTGTTTATTCATGCATAAATGGCCTAACTGGAAGCTGGTATGTAACAGGCTAAATGAGCAACTAAAATCACTTCTCAGAGTACAGTATGATGGGGGCAGGGAGGGCAGAAACCAGGCAGGAATCGAGAAGTAATTTGTCCACACAGAAATATCATGTAAGATATGTATTTTTAACTTCTGCTGACAGTTCTTCAAATTGTCTTATTTTTCTGTAAAGGAAAAAAAAAAAAAAGATTATCCTGCTTTTTGCCACACCAGAGAGGCACAGTCCGCCATTCGAGTGACCTTAGTTCAAGGAGTAAGAGTTCCCCACCGTGGGGCCAGGGAAGGCCATCACAGCACTGACACGCAGACTCTCGGGGCTGGTGGGTTGACTCTATTATACTCCATTTTGTCTCTTTTGCAGGGACTTTGTAAATAACCTTTCATCTGCCCTGCCCGCCAGAGGCATCGGAGCTAGAACCTCACCCAAGTGCAGTAAGAACAAGGAAACATTTTAAAGAAATGGGGATACAAATTAATATGCATAGAAATAAACCACTGAAATAGGCATTAAGAAAACTACTTTATAATCAGTAGGATATTGTGCTGATAAATATGTTTACTGTCTTACTGATTACAAAGCATCTCTGCTAATGTTTCTTCTCAGTTGCTTATTTTTTATTCTACGATTGTACAATGTCTGGCATGATGGGGTTCTGATCTCAGCTGGGGCCTCTCAGCACTATCATCATAGCCATCTAAAAAAATGGCGACAGAAATGCTCACAGTGTCAGTAAAGAATATATATGTGTGTGTATTCCATTTTCCTGAACCTTGGTGACCTCCTCACCTTGATTTCCTGAAAAATTTTTTGTGTGTTTTAAATGTGCTTGTTTATGAACAAAAACCCAAATTATTATTTACACTTAAAAGGCTTGTATCCAAGGTTCTCAAGGTACCAATAAAAATTACTCTTACAATACATTAATGAAGTGCACTAAGAAAGAACCACTAAGCTGTTTGGCAGGTGGATGAATTTAAACAGAATTCTTTTCCAAATATTATCAGTATGACAAATGGAATCATGAAACTGATTTCTATTTCTGAAACAAAACATGTGGAAGTTCTGCTTTTAACTATCTCCTATCTCATTCCTTATTAAAAAATTATAAATATGCAATAAATGAAAAACCTTTTTACATATAAAATCAAGTTGAATTAATAAGCAGTAAATATGCTGATTAAGATTTCTGACAATGTTTTTTACAGTTTTCATAAAAAGATTGTTTAAAAAATTCCAGCTGATACACACTGTTCTATCATTTCAATGAGTTTTTCACTAAAAACATTGCATTGACATAATAAATTCATAAGGGTAAAGGTGAATTAAACTTCTTTTGGTTTTGGCCTGAAGTCATAAAACCAAGCAACAACATACAGCCAGAGAAAGTGTTTTATAATATAAAAAGGTAAAAAGGTTCTTTACATCAACCCTCTTCTCTTTATCTTAATTAAATGTTTATACATTTGCATAAGGAAGCAAATGTACATGTAAATAATTTTTTTTACAAAGTATAGTGTGGTATCATATTCAGGGATGTGCTGCCCTGTTGGCTGCGACTTAAATAAATATTAAGAAAAAACTTGATATAATTCAGTATAAATCTGAGCTGTGGTGTCAAGCATCCATGTCAGTTCAAGTATCTCCACAGCCCACCTGTTTGGATGACAGATATTCAGAATACAAAAGTGCTGCCCAATGAGGAAATCGTTGACACCAGCTGGGAACCAGATCCATGCTCAGAAGAGAAAACCAGAAATTAAAGAGGTAAACACTGATCAAACAGATTCAAAATCCAGACAGACGGGTTTGCCACAGTTGTGCCTGAACAGTCGTTACCTCTTACCAAATGAAGCACTGAATGAGCTTAAAGACCAACAAAGCTACACATGACAGACCATATTGGACAAGGATTTTTCATATAGCTTCACATTTACTTTAACGCCCAATGTCTAGCCCAAGTTCTCAGAGATTACCATGTCCTGTGCAATTACTACAATCAGCCCCCAATAAACTAAACTTCTTAGAGGCAGCGATCTGACTGCAGATTAGCTGATGGTGCTTGCTTTTAAACTACGTCACAGATAAAACGAGCAGTGGATTAGAGACAAAATGGTGGGACAACACAGCCCCAAAACAATATGCTTACATATAATGCCACAACGAAGCAGTAACATGCATTGACCCATTGGTCACAGCTGAACAAAACACCCAGTACCCCATTTCTCATTCCTCAAATGATTCTTTCACTTGTTGCTTTCTGAAACCTTAATTCTATGATTTGGCTGGTCATCAAAGTTTTTATCTTTTTAAAATTTCAAACAGAGCCCAAAGCCACCTGAAGTAATTTGTTATCCACAAAGACTTTCTCAAGCCTTGAATAATCCCCTTTGTGGACAGTTATTCATTTTACATGATACTGTTCTGAAGCAACACCAAATGAATTATATTACATCCTAATATATGCTGGACTGAAGAAAGCTGGCTGCTTGAGTCAAAGAGGAGATAATGACATAAAAGAGAAGCCCGTGCTGCAGGAATAAAAGTCAGAAACTCAGGAAAACACAGTCTGAATTCCACCACTGGAGTTAAACTGAAGTATGGAATATCATATACGTAGGTTTTCTTTTGCCATTTCACAGAAGTGTTTCTTATTTTGCATAGACTCATAGTTCTCTTGTTCTGTCTAAAGTAAAGGATGACCAGTTTAGCAAAGTCTGTCTCTTTACGGATTTAGTTGTCATACAGCCCAGGAAAGGACAGACTCTAAAGAATAATATATTTCTCAATGTGTTTTAGCAAGTGGAAATCTTGAGAGAATCATAATCTTGTGCAGTAGTCCTTTGAATCATAAACTTCTACGTCGATACTCAGGAAGGGAGCTGAGATGGGGAAAATGTAGCACCTGTAATCTGCCCACAACCTGGCGGCCCAAAGCAGATCCGACTTTTGGATTACAGTACAGCAACCTGGTGATAAAGTCCAGAAGAGGAATCTTTATTATATTAATACGGTAACCGAAATCTCTGTATTTAATGTATTAAGACAATAGCCACACATTCATCACTGCTTCCTAACATAAGAAGGAATATTGGTTGACCACTTCACAAAAATAAAGGCAAAAATATCACCAACATAACTCTGAAAAGATATATTCCAAATACAAATATTCAGACATTGATCTTCTCCAGCTACAAAGGTATAGATCCAAATTCAATAGTCCAAAATGACACACTCTAAAATATTTGTGAAGTACTCTTCTAATAAATGGATGTTGGATCTTAACACCTAGGTGCCTCACTTTACCGCTTTTCTACTGGTAAGGTCTGAAGGTTAATTTTGCAGGATACACAACACTGACTGTTGAGTATACTTGAGTGTACTCATAATAGCCCGTCCTTTCATTTTGCACAACCAATTTCATGACAATTTTGCATCTTAAAAAAGAAGCACGTATAATTTGGTAACATCCTCTAAATATAAAGCCTGCAAATTCATATTACCATATATATGCATAATAAATATAAATATACAGAAAGTATATGATAGCAAGAGATTGATACAGATAAATCTAGACTTACTCAATTTAATGACCATTTACTATATTGGAAATCAAAATGAGTACTCCTAAATTTTGAGTATGAGCATCATGGTCAGGCCTTTAATCACTCAAAGCCCTTATGTCAAACATTAGTATCACTGTTTATGTCAAAAGGTATTTTTTAACAGTTCAGATAAGCTTTTTCGATTTTGTTGATAGAAGCTTTAACATCTGCATTCTAGGTATCTTACAACAGTACACTGAGTAACCATTTATTGCCAGTGGAAATTTTTATATGAACTTTCTTTTGTTTTGGAAGAGAAAATGCATTCTGTGTTCCATAAGAGTCCTTTGACTATCAATTTTAAGCATATATTAAAATATTTTTTTATCTCATGTTTGAAGCTTCTGTGTTGATAATGTTAATCACACTTTCTCCACTTCTTTCACACTATTTAATTTTGGTTCCATTTTCCCATGACTCTGCAGCAGATATTTTCTTTGATATGTTAAAGCGTATCAAAGTAAGACAAAAATCCATAAATCAACAGGTAGAATATTTTGTAATATATTTTCCACTTTCTATTTTCTGTATTGATTTATGTATTTACAGTGATTTATTTATTTTGGCAACAAAGGACTTATTGATAAATTGGCTATGTACATTTGAAGATCAATTCAAGAAATTAATTTCTACTGTATTAACTTAAACACTGAGTTTAAAATCCTTTCTTTCTTTATATAAACACCTGAAAATCATTATTAGATAGATAGCAAGATAAATTAAATGTAAATTTAGAAAACACAAATCTAATAAGCACGTAAATCTCATTGGTAATACTCTTCAGAATTTATTCTGAGTTGTTAGGGCTCAACCAAACACCTTGCTTGCTTTCACAAAAGGGAAGTTCCTCCAACTCAAAGCTTGAAATCAGCTGAAATTAGCAAATGGTCAGGAATGGAACATGTAGTTAGAAGAAAGTTTCACAGCTTCCTTGAGTCACCACATGCATACAACCCAGGCAAGCCTGCACGTATTTTTTCCACCGTGAATCCTCTTCCCCTTAATTACCCTGTGATGGACCTTTCCTGTAAACTTCTTTCCTGTAATAGAGAGCAGTCTCATGGGGAAACTTGCACCCCTATGGTTTTTCTATTTATCCACCCCTTTCTTTTTTAAAATGTTGTATTTTTTGGAAGCCACTCTCTCTTGCAGAAAGACATTCTAACCAACACGTCCTTTTAAGCTACACTACTTCAGTAATTTTTGTTCTGAATACAGTCATGCACTATAGCTTGCCTGTAAGACCTACAGAGAAATGGCTAGAACTGGTTCTCCACACATCCAGTGATGAAGTGCAGAATCCAGAACTCTCCTGCTAAGGGGTGAGATCGCTAACAGTGCTTATCGACTGCCTGAAGCATGGAGATGGCATGGGTTATGCATACCTTCATGACACAGGTACTTAATATTTGCCTTTGCAGACGTAACTTTCAATCCTGTAGCATGATAAATCTTTTCTGAGTACCTTGACTTCTCCAACTACCATCAATTTTAGCATGCTCAGAACTAAGACAATGGCAGCAATTTGGCTATTCTCCACGAAGCTCACAGTAGGAACGTTTCACTGATAGGTTAAGCTTGTAGCTGAATGAAGTGAACCATGTAAACCAAAGCAACTTTGTTTTACACTTCTGTCTAGATATGCTGCTCGGTCTTGACTGCCCCGTGCCTTCCTACAGTGCGTCAGCAAAAGATTTCCTGCCAAGAAATATGCTAACATCTTACTGAAAAACTAATCTGCATGTAAGTTAGTACACAATACAGGCATATGGTAGTAACAGCTAATAGTGGAGGGATGAGGAAAACATGTAAATAAGAAATATATAACAAGATTAGAAAAGAATGGTTTGAGTATGTATCTTGAGTAAACTGTATGTAATTAGAAACACTGAGAGCACTACAGAAAAACAAAGACTTACAATAGCACTCCTCCCCTAAACTGAGACTTCATTTTATTAGGTCACAGATGACATACATCATAATTGTTTTTCATATCACTACCAAAATGCTTTTAATCTAAAATAGCTTTCTGGTCATAAATTAATAATTTTACAAAATAGAATACCTTTCATTATTATTAGAGGTGGATAACAGAAAAAAGAAGAGGGAATTAATAATAAAGTTGTATTTACTATTATTTTGCAGATTTATGTGAACAGGGCTATCAGTTTTAGATATTTATTTAACAGGCCATACGCAGAAAAAGTCAATTTTGACTTTTGGCAACAGGCCTAAGAAAGACAGTATTTGTTGGTACTGTCAAACAGAGTGAAAAATGTAAGGGAATACTGGGATTTCAGCGCAACATTTTACTTACCTGACTATCCATTGTTTTTAGCATCTGTTTTTACAGGCCTGTAAATAACGACCCATAAATCTTTAATTTACAAAATAATACCATTTAACATTGATGAATTTTAATACTGCATAATCAATAGTTACTACATTGCAATTGAAAACTAAGACAGAAACGCAGCTTCAAAGACTTTCTTTAACCAAAGTTTATTTTTCCTGATCAGCAACTCGCACTAATAGAAGGATTTAAGTGGAACTTTACAAAACTTGATCCAGACCCTTGTTTCACCTTGGGACTCTGCATTTACTTCATTGAAGTCAATACAGACACGACCTCCACCCAAAGGAAAAGAAAAAAAAAAACAACTGAGAAAGCCACTATCAAAAACTTACTTCTGAAAAACAGCTGACTTACACCATACTGGTTTTGGTGAGAAAATAAAAGCCTTCTCAGCTTATACTTTAACAACAAATACTCATTAACTCCAGCAACGAAAACGCTTTCTCCACCCAAAGGAAAAGCCTATAACTATTATTATTCCTATTTCTATAACATTAACTCCTTTCACTCAAACATTTGATTTCAAGCGATCCCACCCAGTTCTGATTGACCTTGTCTTGGATGAGCCACAAAACAAGCAGAGTCTATGCCTGACAGGACAGGCTGGTACCACTAAATATGATAGGCAGCACAAAGTTTGAAAGGCCATAGACTTCATATGCGTTAATGTCCTCTGCTACTGGCAAGCGGAAAACAGAAAATCGATCTTCTATGAATGTTATATAAATGATTAACATTTTTTGGTGAAATTATATACGCTGCTTTGATATTTTAAGCTTATGTAGGTACACTAAGCTTTGCACCTTAACTGTGCAAATATGACGTGGCCTTAACTGTGTTGGTATCAAACAGTGTGCATTAGTTTATAGTGAACTGCATTGCAACAAATGGCATGAACCTTAGAATTTGAGAGGAACTTGAAAAAAGACATGCTAGACTTTC
This sequence comes from Pygoscelis adeliae, assembly GCF_000699105.1. NCBI lineage: Eukaryota > Metazoa > Chordata > Aves > Sphenisciformes > Spheniscidae > Pygoscelis > Pygoscelis adeliae. The sequence continues at coordinate 935,585 of NW_008825073.1, read as the reverse complement.
AAAAAGTCCTTCCAGTCACTCTGTAAGGCAGTGAGGCAAGCACTTTACTTAAAGTAGAAATAAAAACTGTAAGACTTTAAAAAAAAAAAAGTCACTTGTATAGAACTCCTGCACAGAGATATTTTTCCTTCAAATTTCTTCCCCCATGGCCACATACATGTTCAGACTACAACCAGCTGTCTGACATCTTTATTTCTGATTGCTCCTTTTTACACATTCCTGTAAGTCTAACTCTCCCACTGTTACAAGTAATCCTTATACCCACTTCTTTGGCTATATGGCACTTGTGTATTACAGAAGTTAGCCAAGGAACAATTAGGGCCTCCTGGAATGAAGCGGAATTCCCTCGCGCTTGTTTATATAAGAATACTGAATTAGAGTAACTCAAGATGTGAATCCAAACCATTACAGCAAAACTAGCAGAAAAAGATCAAAATATTTTCATATTTCATTGGGAGCAGTCTACAAAAAAGATTTACCTACACGAAAATTAGTAAGTCTCATACAAAAATCAGTGGGCCCACTGATGTATGGTTCAAATCACTCACTGCAATTCATCAGTCCACAACTGGCGGGTGGTACCTAGTTGGGGAAAGCGGTAAATGGAGGGCACGGCTTATTCAGGTTGATTTGAACAGGCAACTGGGAAGCTCATGAAGTTCAACCCAGGTGAGTGCAAAGCCTTGCATCTGAAATGAACAGCCCCATGCAGCAGTACAGGCTGGGCTAGTGAACGAAAAGTTGTTCATTCTCTCTTCATTCGTCTGCAGTTCCATGTAACATCTGATTTTTCTCTGCTGGATACTTTTTCTGTTCACTTTGTTACCTCTAAAACTGATTATACCCTGCTCTCCAGGTTGCTTTGATTTAACAACCAGTCAATGACTATAAACGTGAGTCGTTTATAGCCCTGGGGCCTCTGGTATCATCCTGTGCTTGGTAATGGTCAGCCCAGAGTGTACCCTATTAAATGTCAAGCTACATGCGGCACCCGTGCCCTTAGATAACCATACAGCAGAAATAAATCTACCAACCTACAATTTCAGGTAATTTCACCAACTTGAAATGAAGCTTTTTTTTTGGAACATCTCTGAATTCAGCCTCAAGCTACAAAGCTACGTTCAGCCACTAAAGAAAGTTTCCCAGCCCAGGAAATTAACTTATTCTGGCATCATATTTGAGGTGATGCTATAATCATTTTCTTCCTTGCATAATGTGTGTCCTGATTACAAAGTCCTGATTTACAAGGGTAAGAGAGAACTGAGGGCACTGCCTATCCTCATGTGCCACAGCCAAAAGAGATCTCTTCTAAACATGAGAACCTATCAAGACTAATGACGTATAAAGAATGGATGAGTCTGGCTACGTTAGATCGTGAGAAGGACAAAAGTTGCCTAGATCTATTTTATTAAAGATATTTACAAGAACAAAACACTGCCTTTAGAAGTAAAGAAAAGGGAATGTAGGAATGTTGCAAAGGCAGAATTTGAAAATCTAATTACTGGTCTGAAAAAAGGTGAGGGTTTTTTGGTTTGCTTTCTCTGAAAAAAGGTGAGGGTTTTTTGGTTTGCTTTCTCTGAGAATCCAACAGATATAAACTACTCCTATAGGAAACCTGAACCATAAAAACCTGTATTTTGTTCCAGGTGATGCCACCTGTAAGATTTTCTCTCAAGTCTACCTGAGAATTGAAATTTCTGTCAAGAAGAGATCTGTGTAGTGCCTTGGGATCTTAATTCGATACAGTGTATTCTAGAGGCATTTCAACGCTTACAAACTGGGCTGGGTTCTCCATATGCTAGGATAAATTTGATACTGGCTTTAAAACTGCTAAAATATAATGTCTTCTTGAAGTATCATGAAAAGTTATTTTTAGTCCTCCTCTAACATAACATAGCTGACATCATCAGTGTCATGTCTAGAAAAATGCATACATGGGCATTTGTAGATGTGAAGTACATGTAAAGCTCAGAATGTCACAATTTCAGAATTGTCAAAATTTTGTAACTTACAAATGTTAACTGATGGTCTCCTAGCATGTGAGGGAGAACAAACTAGCTCTGACCTGGCACTTCTTGTGCAAGAGGTGTTTATCATGATGAAAAATAATTTTAAAAACAGTGAATAATTTACCTTCTAAGGCTTAAAAGTACTATAAACAAGAATTTTATTTCAACAAAAAACAAAATCCCACTTCTCATACCTGAAACTGTGAAACAGAATACTATATTAAAGAATCTGTTTTTCAGAAAGTTTTTAAAAACACATAAAAGCATTCCTTTTTTCTGTCTTACATGGCAACAAAACAGTGGGACCTACTGCATACTTAGTGAAGGGATGGGTAGAAAAAACACTGCCATTGAAACAGTTACTGTTTCTTTTTAAAATAGAGGGTTTTTTTAAATAGACAGAATCCAGAGTGAAGGATACTGTAAAGCTTTTGTCAGTGCTTATTTCAAATGACCTGAATAGCTCATCACAGCTTTGTAAGTACTAAGCAGCATACCTATTCCAAGAGTTTGTTAAAACCCTTTATATCGTACGGCACTATCATGCATTTTGTATAGACCACCTCTTTTTTAAGTCCAGTTAGTAGATGATAACTACAGCTTGGTGAAGGTAAGAATGCCTTTTTTCCTGCCATATGCCTGTGAAGATAACAATCACACTGGGCCAAATTCCACAGGAACTATGCCATAAATAGCCTACAAATCTCACTATTTCAGCTCTTCAGTGTACTGGGTTTCTTTAATAAATTCAGAAGTTTCCCACCACTTGTGTCAAATGCAATTTTTCAAAGATGCCCTGCATTACAGAGCAAAGCGCCAAAAGGGAAGTATACTTCCCTGTGCAGAGAGGAAACCAAGACTGCCTAGTACAGACTGAGCTGTACTTTGATGTAGTTTTACGCACTCCTCTCTCTTTCATTTACCCGAAGTTAACCAACTGATAAACAGAAAAAAAACGTATCCAGGAAACCAAAGATTATTCACTGGGGAGAACAAATTACAAAACTGTTCTTCATGCCCAGTAATCACTTAAATCACAAACCATTAGCAGCAATCACATTGATCACATAAAACAACTTGCAGTCCCAAGAAGCAGCTAACCGTAATCCTTCAGAATATAGACTATTAGCAACTGTATGATTTAGTATTGCTAATAGGTAATGATTTAAAATGGCTATTAAAAGAGAGTATCAATAGCCACTTTACTGTGAAGCTTTGACCTTTGACTACTGAACAAAGTAGCATTATAACTAAACCATTTCAGTGAAGCTCTTTTCTTAGATAATGATGGTTTGTTAAGAATTTAGTGTATACATACTGCAGGGACTTTGAAGAAAATCTATTAAGTGATGAAAACATTCAACTACAATTTGTAAATTACATGTTCCACCTGAAGATCACAAAATACTGGTGATCAAATCACTACTTAATTAACTGTCAAAACGCATACATGTATACACATGAAATTGCATATTACTTTCAGAATCTCAAAGAGCCAGAGGATACATCCACTGCCGTGCATTTCAATGTTATAAAGAAGTTTTTTAGGATTTTGGTAAGTATCCAGTCAGATCCTCCCCAGACATCCTTGAGAATTTCAGAGTTTCATTGCATTACTGACTTGTGGTTTTTGTGTTATTTAAATTGCTAGAATAGAGAATATATGAAGTGCCAAAAAAGATTACTAGAATTTTTAACATAACAGGGAAGAGCATTTGACTATTCTCTACCTCATCCCCCTGTTCGGGATGCCAATAGCGTCCATCTCCGCAGTAGGTATCTGTTCAAGCACTCTAACTTCACAGCAACACACTTGATCAAAAAGGAAAGCAAGAAAATGGGCCTCAGGATAAGCCAACATAAATAAATGCAACTGTAAGTGAAAAATGGGGAAAAGAGAAAAGGTCAGAAGAGAAAAATAGCCATGACTGGTAAGCAACACAGTATCTGGAACCAGCTGATATAACTCCACAAAACATAGCAACTTCCTCTATATTACTTTGAATACTTTGATGTACTTTAACTTAAGGTCTGGCTTTCCTGCAACCCACCAGATACAACAGATATAGATGATTTGACATCATTTATTAATACGGTATTTCAATGCTACATTCAGACATACATGGATATGAAAAAAAGTGAAGCTATAACACATGAAGTTAGAAAACCATAAAATAATCTCTGATAGTAAAAAAACTGGAAACAAGAGGTTAGCCGTAGGAAATCCTACAAGTCCATAAATAATAATCATAAGAAGTAAAGTTTAATTTAGTATCTTTGACATTTCTGTTATCTGATCCTGGTCCTAGACTGTTCTACACAAAACCAGAATTTAATATTAAAGATAAAACTAATAGCCTCCTATAACTACATTAAATCAAATTAAATTGATATTTCTGTACTTCCTGGTATATAGCCATTTGTTACAGTAAGCAATTATAAATATACATGGCTGAATACATTGCATTCCCTGGCCTTTGTAACTCTGGGAGAACAAGTTGATGACAGAAACAGATATCCCGTTGCTTCACCTGGAATCTCCCCAGCATGTATGACCTGGACTGCAGGATGGGGAGAGAACCCTGCCACACAAATACTCTACAGACAGAAATGCCCATAATTCACCTAGCCCAACAGAGAGCAAGAGAGGCAGGAGGAGAAGCCATTTCGGGAGAGCACAGGCAAGCCTGACTATCTGCAGTTCGTTTCCCTCATACACTCCCCAAGCATCAGTAATCACTGGATTAGGGTTGTCCATGCCTATTCTTTCCCTTATTATCCGTTCATGGGCTACCTGTCCAGGAATTTCTCCAATCCCGTTGTGAACCAGCTGAAACTGTCTCCAAAAACTCCCATGCCAACAGATTTCCAAAGTTTTCTGCGTAAAAGTACTTTACACCATATACTTTAAATTGATCTCTTACAAGTTTTAATTAGTGCCTCCTAGTTCTAGTACCAAGATTTGGTGAGTAACAATTCTGTACTTACTTTACTCACTGACTTTATAATTCCGCAATCCTCAAATTTCCCCCATTTCAGCCTTCTACTATACAAACTGAAGAATTTCAGCCTTTTTAGCCTCTACTTACAAGATAGCTTTCTCCATCCTCTTGATTATTTTATCTGTGATCTTCTATACTGTCATGGTTTAACCCCAGCCAGCAACAAAGCCCCACACAGCTGCTCGGTCACTCCCCCCACAATGGGATGGGGGAGAGAACTGGAAGAGAAGAAGTGAGAAAACTCATGGACTGAGATAAAGACAGTGTAATAGGTAACGCAAAAGCCGCACACACAAGCAAAGCAAAACAAGGAATTCATTCACTCCTTCCCATCGGCAGGCAGGTGTTCAGCCACCTCCAGGAAAGCAGGGCTCCATCACGCGTAACAGTGACTTGGGAAGACAAACACCGTAACTCCGAATGTGTCCCCCCCTTCTTCCTTCTTCCCTGAGCTTTATATTCTCAGCATGACGCCATACGGTGTCGAATATCCCTTTGGTCAGTTGGGGTCAGCTGTCCCAGCTGTGTCCCCTCCCAGCTTCTCCCCTCCTGCTCGCTGGTGGGGTGGGGTGAGAAGCAGAAAAGGCCTTGACCCTGTGTCAGCACTGCTCAGCAGTAACGAAACCATCCCTGTGTTATCAACACTGTTTCCAGCACAAATCGAAAACACAGCCCCATACTAGCTACTGTGAAGAAAATTATCTCTATCCCAGCCAAAACCAGCACATAAACCCTAACTCTACTGTGTCCTTCTAAGAATACTCACGATACGGGCATAAGTTTTTAAATAGCATTTATCTCTTTCTCAATACTTTTCCTGATAATACCAAAGACATTGAGGGCTTTTTTTGAGAACAGGTATTCACTGAGCCAGCAATTTCAAAGACTGTTAGTAATGACTCCAAGTTCTGCTTTCTGAAATCTGTCAGCATCTTATCAGGTTTAGATAAGATTTTTCTCCAGATTCATTGCATAAAATTTATCTACACTGAAGCTCATATGCCGCTTTTTTGCTCATTTGTTACATTTTGTGTAGTTTGCCTGGCACAGCATTAGACTACCCAAAAGAGCTTGTTCATCTGCAGCCTTGGAGACTTCACTGCATACAAAGTCACTAGAATTTAATTTTCATCTTTGCAATTCAGAGTCTATTTTTCTGCTAATTTTTATGAAGGGTACCCACTGAAGAGTATTCAACATTTTGCACAATTATGCCTATGGATTAGAATATATTTGGATTGGAAATAACATTCGAGCTATTTACCTGTTATTTAGGCTACTAAAACTAGCTTTAAATTGTTATTAGCTAACATTAAGTGCTGCAGATAACCAGAATATTTTAGAAAACATCTCCTAGTTCTTAGTTTGAACCTCAGACTATGAAGAGTAATGAAGTGACGATGTGTACTACTATCCCATAGGCATTCTGTGGCTGAACTCTAGTGATAACAAGGCCTCAAAAATATCTGAAGTTGGGTCAAGGCAGAATTTAAGTATTCTGCTGAGTATCTAAAGCACATTGCAGCTATCCAAACCTCTTCAATAAGGGAATCAGTCAAGGTATGTCAGCACATTGTTTTTTATGGTACAATTTTTGCTGCTCTTTTCTGGATATTTAAAAACCTTTATAATGGCTACATTTAAGGTTAGAGAAGGTAAATGCATACACATCCGTATTTGTTGAGAGAAACTTCAGGTATTTGAATTGGGTAAGTAAATCCTAACAATTTCACTCCCTATTTTTTTCTCCTCTCCATGCTTTGATTATAAAAGAGCTTCTGATTTCTTTGTTGGGAGTTTTTTGAGAAGGAAGAGAGTTTATTAATATGTCTCAGTCATTCTGATACTTAATACTTCGAAGTTTTTCACTGTCTTCATTCAGTGAAGGAAGAGGACCATTACAGCAAAGATTTTTAGCTCCACAGACATGCTCAATTGTCATCAGTGGTTGATGTTGCAACCCAGCCCAAAAACAACTCCTCAAACCCTAGTTCAGTTCCCTTCACAGAAGGGACTCAACTCCCTGGGTCCATAGGTGCCTCTACTCTTATGATCACCGCAGACTTGGGAATAGTCATGTTGCTTCCCTTGGACTACATGTAAACAAGCGCACAGTGAATGACAGAACAGGCACCCAGATAACAGTAACTAGATGCTCTGCCAAGAGCAGCAACAACTAATTAAATAAAGTTCCTGGTGATCAAAGTTCAATAATAATGCTAGGTGACTTTTAACTTATCCATATTAAATCTTGGTGAATAAATGTAGTACAGTATGCATCTCTTGCAAAAACACATGCACAACCCCTATCTTCATTTTGCAAATTAACAACAAAGCTCTACCTAATCACATGAAGGTAGCAAAAAGACTTGTGCACTAGGAACAACTCTCAATGAGATACAAAGCAGTAACAAACCTCTTTACCATTACAGCACATCACATTTTCTCAGAAGGTTATTTTTCATCTTTTGAATGCTGTAAAACTCTCCTGTGTAGAGCAAAATGCCCTAAAGCCCTCAGACTTAGCAGTAATTCATTCATGCAGTACAGCTTTGTTGTCTGTGACTACAGAATAAACCAGTGATCATTACTGAGACAGGATCTCTTATTGGTTTGGGGTATTTTTGGTTTTTTGTTTGGTTTTTGGTTTTTTTTTTTTTTAACAAGGAATGAGGCTTTGCTGCTGCTAAAAAAGGTACATCTCTGAAGCTACCTGTATGAGAGATTACTCTACACATTTGATGTTAGCACTCTGTGCTAAGTTTTTTAATAGAAGGCAATCATCCTTCAATTCAATAATCCAGCTGGGTTACTACTGATGAAGAAAAATAAATACAAGCATGCATGCATACATTAAAGGTAACAGCTTTACATCAATACAATGCAGTCACAATGCTATATACATTTCTGTGGTTTAGGACCTTTTTTTTTTTTTACCATTGATAGAGGACAGCTTCTTCTAGAAAGCACGCAGCAGACAGTGAAAGTTATGTTTCTTCACAGCTGATTAGTTTCATAGAATTTTATATTTCTACTCTAGTCTAGAAATACTGTTTTATGCCATGAGGCAGTACTACTTCAGCAGACAACCACCACTGGCAGAATGGCACTCAGTAGTGAGAGCAAGAGCAGGAGATGGTTCCTCCCAAGTCCCACTACAGAACAGTGCACGAAGTCATAAGAAATCTTACCAAAGTCATTAGGATTACCTGTGTACCCAGGAATAGGGCTGAAATGCTGCCTAAATCATGGAAATCAGTATCAATTTTGAAGTTGTTAAAGGAAACTACCATGGATCTTACTAGCCCTGCTCACTGTGGAATGGGCAGTACATTTAATGTAAACATTAATAACGAAATAAAGTTGACTACAAAACTCTTCCTTCTGTGACTACCATCTTCTGGAATGCCTGCGAAGCACCACTGAGCACAAATAGCTAAATTAACCATTGCTCAAATTATGCTAAAACCATTGAAAAATGCAAAAACTAAAGCAATAACTTAAACTAGTAAAATGTAATGTACATCATTCATCATCTATTCTTCTCTGCAAATGATACCAGAATCATATGCAGAGGCACTAATGCTATGCAAAAAAACCCCACCAAAATTCAGAATCAAGAGGATTCTAAGATTTAAAAACCTGTCTTTACACTGAACCTCGGGGGGGGGGGGGGGGTAAAAAAAAAATTTTTTCAGAAAATTAA
>NW_008825073.1:925336-926685 GCF_000699105.1 Pygoscelis adeliae | reverse complement strand
AGAATAAACATTTTTCAGAACAATTAAAATATTTTTCTTTTAGAATTCCATATACTTTCTTAAAAATTATACAGACAAGGTTGTTTCTGAAGTAAATTTGCAAAACAGCAATACCTTCTTCCCCCCACAGATTGCCAGTAAAGCAGATACAGTTTTCACAGAACTGCATGTTCTGGCAAAGTGGTTTTATCTACCTCCCCCAGACCCACAAACAGACAAACATTATATTAGTCAATAGATTTAAAACTATAAAATCAACAAGAGAAAGCTAATGCTTTCAAAGAATATGTTTATTAACCATATAAGGTGGGCAAGAATAATTATTCACATGGGAAAAATTCATTTTAGAAGGCTGAAATAAAATTTCTTTCCCCAGAATCTAATGCACTAAATCACTGAATTGCATTTTGGCTCAGGGCTAAATTGCAGTGTAGGTGGACACTACAATACTAATTCTATCCTGACGTGCTTTTTTGAAAATTCTATATAAAGACTGTTAATTTTTAAGCAGAAGTTCTAGAAATGGAGTGGAGAATTTATTTAAATCTCACCTTACTGCAGACTAAGCTCTGAGACTCTCTACTGATGGGAAAAAAAAACAGTCTTTTGCAAAGACTTCAGTGTATGTTCACCAGAACATTTCTAACTATAGTTGAGACAACTGGTACAGAATTATAGTCAAGATAACTACAGATAACTCAGAAATCAGCCTTGTATGTATAGCCATCCCTCAACTATTGCTCGTGGCAGGACACCTTAACCAACTATATAAAGATGTCATTGCTAGAAACAATCACCTGAAGCTATGTATCCAGTCACCTCTACTGACACACTGCTGGGAAGAAGGAAGGCCCACCTTTGCCACAGCCAATTCAAATTATTAATACTGACTTAACTGCAAGGCTTAGATATTTGCTACATCAGATCTTTTTATAACCTCTGCTTCCAACTTTATGTTCTATTTAATGGTGAAGCCCTTTCTTACATGTAGATCATAAGCGCTCTGTGGAAGGCAGAGCTGCCTTAGGAGCTTCTTGTAAAGGACATGGCACAATGATTCCTGTGGTCCTGCACGCTACTACAAGCACAACTTCAGAAATCAGGGAAAAAGGTAATTGTCAGTCATTGTCTAATTTTGTTCTAGTGTTTCTATTGGAAAAGTAACTTCTTAAACTCTTTTTGGCCACCACTGCAAACTGGCAGTTACAAAATAACAGAATCATTTAGGTTACAAAAGACCTTTAAGATCATCAAGTTCAACCATTAACCTAGCACTGCCAAGTCCACCACTAAACCATGTCCCTAAGCACTACATCTACACGTCTTTTAAATATCTCCAGGGATGGTGA
>NW_008825073.1:921051-924743 GCF_000699105.1 Pygoscelis adeliae | reverse complement strand
AAGTGCAGGACCCGGCACTTGGCCTTGTTCAATCTCATAGAGTTGGCCTCAGCCCATCGATCCAGCCTGTCCAGGTCCCTCTGCAGAGCCTTCCTACCCTCGAGCAGATCAACACTCCCACCCAGCTTGGTGTCGTCTGCAAACTTACTGAGGGTGCACTCGATCCCCTCGTCCAGATCATTGAAAAATTTATTAAACAAAACTGGCCCCAAAACTGAGCCCTGGGGAACACCGCTCGTGACCGGCCGCCAACTGGACTTAACTCCATTCACCACAACTCTCTGGGCCCGGCCATCCAGACAGATTTTTACCCAGTGAAGTGTATGCCCATCCAGGCCGTGAGCAGCCAGTTTCAGTAATATGTTTACTAATGTCTCTCAAGTAACATTATACAGCTTATAGTCCAAAAGCATTAAGACTTAAGTGAGCTACAGTTCAAATCTAAGTGGGTTCCCACTGATTTCAATGTGAACTGGGTAAGACAGTATTTTTCAAATTGCTTTTATGCATACTTTCATCCCATTGTCAAAGATGAAATGCCAGGCAAAGTATATGAAGAATACTCTGTTGCAGAACCAGAAAAAAAATTCCAAACTGCTTTGGAGAAAAGACGCTTCAGGCACTGAAAAAATAGGGCTTAGTGTCAAGCTTTTGTTTTGGATGGATTACAATGGATTTTTTCATTGGGCAAACCTTAAGGCTTGATCAGCACCAAAAAGAAGTGATAAGTGAAACAGAACTTGCAGTACTAAGCCTACAAAATGTGTTTAAATGCTTTTCCCCTTTTCCTTGTAGATTTTTCTATCATTTTTAATTTGACTTTAAACTAGACAAGGATCTTTTTGACCTTTTTCACTTCTGTTTTCCTTGTGTATAACTTTACATTCATGACAGGAGCACAGGATACAAATTAAAGAAGTTAACAATAATGAAAACAAAGCAAGAAAATATATTTATAAAGCTATAAATTTCCATATAAACCCTTCAGATGTTACTATGGATGGTGCTATTTCATCTTTAAGAAATGTTAACTGTATCAAACATTGATTGCTTCATGGATAGGATTTTATGGTCAGCTTTATTAGAAATGTAAATGAGCTACAGTGATGGGCTGGCTGACTTTGGAGGGGGGGAGGGAAAATCTTTCCTTGAAATCTGTGCAAGGAAAATAACTCGTACATAAAGATAGTAACTATTCATTTGGTGATCTCTAAAAATGAAAGTACATTAAAATGTTCTATTTGTATTAAAATGAAGATTATTTGTTCCACAGCAGGAGCTTGTAACACAGGCAGGGAAAACCATCCTTAAGCAGACAGGGATCCCAAAGTCAAGCTTGGCAGCCTACAAAGTGCAGTGCAGCACCCAGAAGTATCAGCAGTTGCAATGCGAAGGCAGTATAGTCACATGCCATTATCTCTGTTGGCTCCATTTTAACCCTCCAAAAGGAACTCGGCAGCACCTTGCCTTGTACTGTACTTAATTAGAGGTGAACTAGTTTACACTCCAAGAAGTTAAAAAGCAGAAGCAAAAATTTACCTTTGGAAAACACATTCAAAGTTTGATGCACATATGTTTGCTGGTGCATATGTATGTTTATCAAATTGACATTTCTTGTGAAGAATGGTTTATATATACATTAGGAGTGTTTAATATTGTTTACAGGTTTTTTTCAGTAGAGCGCAGCTTATGGGCCATGGATCAGGAATGTCACAAGCAGAGTCCGTGCCCCAGGATCAAAGCTGGTCTAATAACACCATATCATTGTGCAGAAGTCAAAGAGTACCAACAGCAACATGGACTAGATAGCTATCTAGACTTAATTAATTATATTGTGGCTATCCAGACCTAATTTAGAGTCTACTTGAAGACAGAAGAGGCATGATTAATGTCCATCTTTGTTACCACAAATTTTGCATCCCTATTAAATCTTATTATTAAAATCAGGCAGAGCACAGGAAAAGGATGACTGCAGAAAACCCAATCAGAGGAATAATAAAAAGCACATTTCCTTTGTAAAGCACATATTGTCTCCAGCTGTCTTTCCTTCTGTAGTGCTATAGTGTGACAGCACAACATGACTCCCCATGTTTGGAGAAAAAAAGAAAAGTGAAGGGCTTACTTCAGAAGACCATAACTGCGTATTTTTCTCCCAAGTACAAGGAGGAGGGTATGGAGAAGCCTTTATGTTATTCAGAAGCTAATTTAATCTCTTCAGAATCAGTGCATGAAAGAATCTCTTGATCGTGAAGACAGGTATAGGAGGGTAGTTTCTCTCAAGATAAAGTTAATTTTTATGAAAGTTCTCCCTCCTCAAGAGGAAAACGCAATCTTACCTGAAATTAACAATTAGACTATTAACAAAACAAAAAAAAAAACAAGAAAAACCCTAAACCGATTAAATACTGCCAGAAAAAAGTATCACAAAAAGTAGGAAGAGCTATTTTACATATTGCAAAGAGAGGCTAAGCAAAGATTCTTCTAACCTTGACTTGAAAGTTAATGATATCACAATATTGAAGTTATTCTTAAAATGTAAAAAAAGATACAGCCCCTGCATGGATCACTTGTGTCACTCTTGCTTCCCATGCTGGGACGAAATGCTATACAGAATTAGTTTTACAACACTAATTCATAAGCCAGACAGTCCAACTGTGATCTATCTCTTGTGCAGCGATTATTTCAAAAGTCAAAGCAATTCTGCTGTGACGTAACATAAGAAACTGATCTCCACCAAATCCATTCTAAAATTTTAAGTGAAGGAGAAACAAATATTAGTATTATTGTTTGGGAATTATTTTTTAATTTGTGAGGCGTGGAATAGTACGAGTTTGTACAGACTCCTATAAGCCACTCCTAATGACCAAGCAATGAAAATAAAACTGAACAGCTTCAGTGGACTTTACAAATGCACGCTCCTCTTCCCCTCCCTGAGCACTGTTTAATATGCAACTGCACTATAATGTTTCTTGTTAGGCAGACAGCTTAAAATTAGAATTGTGGGAGAAGTGATTGATGATCTGAGTTCCCACAGCCCTTTCAATGAAACATATTCCATTTCCATTTCAAAATATGTTTATTATGAATTATTGGTTTGTCATTGGACTTGATGAAAGTGAATTTACATGAACAACTCGGACCTCTGCAAGGGGAAATACTTTAATCAGGTAACCTTTCCCTCAGTCTTTTCCATACTTTACAGAAACAGACAACCTAGCTAGAATTTTATTCTTAGCATACAGAACCAGTTTATTGATTGAGCAATGTTTCTTAGTTTGGAAGTCACTTACTCAAAGTCAAAAAATGTTGTGACCTCAACCCCTTACTCTCAGAATAAATCATTAACAGCAGTGTCTCAGGCAAAGCTTTATACTATTTGTACAAAATGATGAAAAAGCATGTGAATACTGGATGAGAGAAGAAACATCTTTTCCAGATGTCCTTATAAGAATAAAATTTTCAAGCAGAATGGTCCTTCAAGTACAAGCTGATGGAAATTTTTTGACAAAATATGCTTCAACTTCCAGAATTTTGGTTTCCTAAGCAGCTCTAGTCTGAAGTTTACTAATCAAACCCAACACAAGAAAACAGAACATACCCCTGTGAACTCAACAATCATTCCACAGCTTGCCACTTCTTAACCAACTGATATTCCCTGGAGCACAAGGACTCCTATCATTCACGATACAGTT
>NW_008825073.1:890152-921006 GCF_000699105.1 Pygoscelis adeliae | reverse complement strand
AATACGGCTATTGTCATCATCTCTCAGCCACAAAAAGCAGCATTTTATCAACAAATAAAAAAAGTCATGGAAATATTTTTCCCTGTCTTATACAGCACTGGTTATGCAGGCAGGATTTTTTTTTTTTTTTCTTTAAGAGGAGCAATAGTTATCACGGGCCCCCTGCATAAGAAGCTGACTCTCTGAGGGACATTCAGTGACAGGGTGGTAACATTCAATACACAAGAGCCCCTGCAGCAATCATCTTAAAACCCCTCAAACTCCCTGGCATCAGTTGTTAAGTCAGCAGTTCCGCTGACCATACATCTCATTTAAAGTAGAAACCATTCCTTGCCAGAGTGTGATGAAGTGATTGCAAAGCCTGTAGTAAAAGACAAATTAGATTGCAATTAAAAGCATACAGGAATCAGTAAAACGTTCCCTATGGAGGAATTAAAGGAGCTTCTAAAGTCTAAGGTCATTGCACAGTATTCATTGAAGGTCCATGTCAGAACAAACACCGACACATCCTTGTTTTCTTTATATTTTAATATAGGCTTCTGGAACGTCCCCACCCACTTTTGACCCTTACCAAAAGGAAAAATAAAACAAAAGGATGGAATTCCCAGGGTATTTTTGTAAAGGACAATGCTGCCATGTTCCTCATTTCACTAAACAGTAACTGTAGTACCTCAACTGCAATTAAAACAACTTACATTTGGAAGATTAATGTTTGCGTAGCCACTAGTTACCGTTCTAAAACAACAGCAGAAATACCAGAATTGTAATACATTGCACAGTATCTTTCACATACGGGGATATAATTTTCATCAGTGTATAAACATTTCCATTGCACATTGTAGGTTAGAATTTAAATCCCAATGCCAGAGGACAAAACAGCAGGCCAGGGTTAGATTTGTTATCAACTTGACCAGAGGGGGAAAAAAAAAAAATCTCAGTGCTACAATTAATACGTCTTGCTGGTAACTGCAAAGTTTCTCAATCCAGTCTACATACATTCATCTTGTTTTGCTAGCACAGTAATACCTAACAGCTTGTTCAAACTGGTCTAATTTTTTTCAGTAAGATGACTCTTTAGCAGTCACTCATTTTCAAAACCAGACTCTCCCCTCAACCTACCAGTGAATTCATTCTAACTTAAGTCGGACTTCTGTTTATTTTTATCTTTTTACTTATGTTGTACTGCTGTACTATTCAGTGCAAACCATGACTTATATATCTCAAACAGGGTCATATAACATTCGAAACTTCAGACCAGTAAAAGCAAAAGTGATCTCAACCAATTTGACTGTTCTTTTGATTAACATAAAATTGATAATATAACAGATGCAACAGTACTAGGGAAAAAAAAGTCACATGCATCAGGTATGAAACTAACTTCTTAGAGATCTTCAAGACCCAAACCATTCTTCTTTCTTGTGGTGATTCCTATACCTGAGGCAATTTTAAAATTAAAACCAGTGTTTCTTGAACCTGAAGATTCTAGGTCCGAATCCAATGTCTGTCTGCATTTGGCTTTTCCTTATACATAACTGGGACACCTTCCTGGTTTTGTGAGATCCTGACAATCACAGACGGAAACCAATTCTACATTATTTCTCAGTAGTCTTCAAAGTCATTCTATCTACTTCTACTTAATTCCTAGATAGGTGGTGTTGACAAATATATTATTAAATACAATAAATTAAATATAATTAAAATAGAAATACACCAAATGTTCATTATCTTTGATAGGAAATATTCTACAACACCACTGCTGGAAAGAATACACCTAGCATGCAGGAACAGCAGCAATATCTGAGGTCCTAGCAATAGAGATTTTTCTTAAAGAGTTAATTTGGACTTTTGTTTCATTAGGGCTGCATATTACAGTTTCTGCTTAGAGTTGATTTGCTTAAGCATACACTAGAGGATAGCCAAGCCAAAGAACAGTTTTGAGAGTGCTACTAAATGGTTCAGTAATAGTCTGAATACTAGTAAAGTGGACATGATTTATAGTAAATAGGCAAGTGCTTATTCCACAAACAGCATGACTAATTTTAAAAATCATCATTTCTGATATGAAAAGAATACAGGTCTTTATTCATTGGCAAACAGCTGCTCTGAATTAGCTTAACAAGTATGTAGCATGAGCCTTCCTCTCCTCCATTACAGCATAAACATATAATCAGACTGATATTTCATGGAAAGTCTGCACCATTCCTGTAAGTACTGAACGTTGCTTCCATTTTCTCGCTTTGCTTAAAGCAGGCTTCATGGTGACAAACTTTCTCCAGATGAAGCCACACTCATGCTCAGGTAGTTACAAGGGAAAAAGAGATGGGAAAAATTGGAAATTACGGTCAGAAAGGTAGCCAGAATTTCCTTGCTCCTTTCATTATGCATCTGACTAAAAACTGGTAGATTTTGACTAAGCCCTCTCTCCATACTACGGGCAAAGTAGGGAATCTAAGATTATGTCTGGCTCTGCATTATTATGTACCACTGACATCTCTGATCTCAGTCATCTTCTCTCCTGGGTTTTTGGCCAGACAGTGCTTGTAATCTGATTTACTCTAGAGGGTGATTTGTAGACATCTAATCTTATTTATCTAAAAATTGCACAGTGTGTAATTTTATCTTCTACATTGTATGCCAGTAAATGTACAACTAACATGATATTCCATACCTGTATATAAGAGCTGAAATCTGTTAATACATTACATGTAAAACTACCTGTTCATTAGAGAACAGAGTTCAAATGATCTTGGTTCCAATGTCTCTTATCATCATTCATCCATTAGAGAAGCAGGAAAATTAAACCTAAATCTAAGTCATTAAGAATAACACAGAAACATTAAGTAAAATACAGTGTTCAAGAGAAACCCATCATCTGTTAGATAACTACATACATGTACGGGTACACATATAGTTTAGCTCTACAGCAGTATTCTCCATTAAACAGCATCAATTTACTTTGCAAAATGTAATACACCTTAGTAACGCAAACCTCAACACTCACTCTAAATTAAATAAGCATTGCTTCCTACTTTACAATCACCAGATGTGAAGAAGGCTGAGCTGATCAGTTTGAAAGCCAAGCAAGAATACTGTGCATGTTACAGAATGCCCACTGGACTTAAGTGCTTGACAAGAGTAGCTTAAGTTTGACACTTAAAAATGAAAACATATGACTTGCAGACACTTTCATTCAAGTGACATGGAGTAGTCCAAAGCTGTGAAAAGTGAGATTATCAGTCTCCTAGATTCCCCAAAGTCTAAGAGAAAACTATTTTTGCTATGTTGTTGTTCTACCTCTGATCAAGGGTAGTCAAGGGTAGAAGTCAACCAGAAAGAGGTTCATGAGTTGGGAAAAGAAACATTGTACTTCACCCCTTCCTCTCTGATTTTGAATTTCTCATATCCAGAAATATATACTTATGTGGCTTCCAACATTACGAGATTCTAAAAGACTGGTTTGATTTCAGTTTCAGGTGTCAGTTTTGGCAAACGTGTTTTTTTCCAGATACATAGAAGACTAGGTGAGCTACGATGCAGTGTAGAATACAAGAGGGATTTGATATTCCCGAGAATACTATCAATAGAACAAAGAAAACACACTTTGCCTCCCTGGTTTTTTTCCTCTTCAGCACTGTAGAATAGCTATTAAACAGATTTATTGATGGTATGTATGATTATTTCAGCAGAAATGTGAGGGAGCAATGGATCAGCATTCACACCTCATTTCCCATCACATCCCACCAGAACTGCTGACCTCTTCCGCAGTACACTCAGCTGAGGGATAGTACCAGACAATGTGAGAGAATACATGTCCAAAACAGAGGTATTATTTTTCTTGCTTAGTCATAGGTAAGAGCATAAATTTGTTTCCCATATGTATAGACGTTTGTTTGCTTTGAATGTGCAAAGCAGCATTGCCACATAATCACCATCTGCCACTTTGTCAAGGGAGAGAGATACAGCTATTGTTTTTTTCCATGTGTTTTGGTTTGCAACCTTTTTTCATGGATTTCATGCTTCATAAAGTAAACTTACATAATATAAACTATTACCAAGCAGTTTTCCAAGTAACAGTGAGCAACACTTTTACTTCAAAGGCAGTCTCAACTTTTCATAGTAAACCTCAAGTCTTCAAGTAAACACTGCATCTCAAGTGTTCCCATGTAAAAGGCACCGATAGTGGGACAGGACTACTGAAAGACTAAGTAAAGAAATGGTACCGCCTGGCGGTGCACACATCCGAAAGTCCATGTACCACCCAGCCCTGACAAAATCAATGCACGCCAACTAGCAACACGCATCATCTTTGAGCAGAGGCCCTCAATTACTGACATTTTCTACAGCTGATAGTTTCATCACTAAAGAATATCTAAGACCACCTCGTAGGGGAAGCCTTGGAGCTTAATGTATATAAAAGTTGTTTCACACTAGTGAATGTTCTGTAACCTGTAGAGTTAATTAGAAGAGTTATAAAATACACTGCCAGCACTGAGAAAGTGTATTCCAGCTATAGACAAGGGCTTTTGGATTATAAGGCAGGTATTGTTCAATGCTTGACAAGCAAGTTTTATTTATTTATTTATTTACTCATCTCTGTTCAGTCATGAAGCATCACCAGTGGTTGTTACGATCTAACTATAGTTAAAGCATGCTTGCAATATGTTTTTAGTATGTCATATCCTATTTTATACTTCTTATGCAGCATCACAGTTCAGCAAGTATTGTAAAGGTTTTGTCCACTTTGTTCATTTATTGTTCCTTCCCCTCTGAAACAGTGTCCTTTTCTGATGCAGCACAGGCTGAAAAGCAGCATCACTCCCCTAACCACTAGCTATTAGCCGTTACTAGACAACAGCTCACAACACAAGTGTACTAACATAAATACTAACATAAAGGAATTGCACTGTCCAGTCCTTCAAGGACACTACTTTTCTTTGTGCTTTTATTATAGCATTGGTTAATTCTTTGCAGTTATCTCTAGCCTCAGACCTGCACTTCTAAAAAAATAAAAAATAATAAAAAATAATCAATGGAGGGGGTTATTTTATCCCCCTCAATGTTCTTTGAGCAACAGGTATACAGAACAGCAATGCTGTGCATTAGCAGAGTCTGATCAAGATGGTATTTTAATTACACAGATTGTCTCTCCCTAACTTTTTTTTTTTTTAATATCAGGAACTCTGAAAGCATTAAAGCTAAACTAAAATCACACTGAACCCAAAGCTCTCTCCATCTTCTGGACTTTCTCTCATTAGGGAAAGTTGGAACTGAAGGTCTTTGAACAAATTAACTTTCCCAACAGGAACTGCAACAGTGGAGATAGATAACTAATATAAAGCATGTTTGTAGAGACAGATCAAATGTAACTTTATCACTGGGGCATCAGCCCAGGCATTCAAAATGTAAGAAATCAAAGAACTGGTAATTCATGTTTCTTTCATATGTAACTAACATCAATGAATTGAATTATTTCATTTAGATAAGCTTTCAGGAAGAGTTATCCCCAATCCGAATAGCAGCTGTCTGGAAAAGGTCCCCAAAGAAACAAAAAGATGGTTTTAGAAAAGAAGTAGCATTTCTATGAAAGTTGTGTCAGCTACAGCATGGAACTGCGCTCTATCTTCAAGAAATATACACACCCACAAGTGAAAAGAGTAACTGTGATAATTCAGAATGTGTTTTTCATCATGCCAGCCTTCTGCAGAGACATGAAGAAAAAAGTGCACCTTGCCTGCACATACTAACCTCACACACATATATCGACCCTAATCATGAGAAAGGTGAGAACAACGAAGTAATTTAATTTTTGAGTGGTTTCTACTCACAATAGGTTTCTTGTGACAAAAAATTTCCTTAGAAATAATGTAGAATTTCTCCCAAGGGAAAAAATTTAGACATTCACCACAGTACCAGCTTCATTTTCAACCTCTTAATCTACACCCTTGAGGCACCCCAATCCATTCATTTCTTTCCTACATAAACATTTATGTAGTGCATATCTCTCATAAATGAAATCCCAAAGCAATGATGAGCTTGTTGTAACAATAACTTCATATAGGTTATTATGCAGCAAGGATACAGCCAGCAAAATAAAAACACTTTAAAACCAGCATTTGGCAGTGGCTATCAAATCCAGCTTGTTACACAGTGTTACCATCATTTATAAAAGTGCACTCTAATTAAGGTAAATGAGATAGCAAGAACAGAGTGACATTGTTAACTTAATGACCCATAGCCAAATTATTTAAAACTTCAAAGAAGTTCAACTTAATTGTAATGGATATAATATTGAAGAATTTAAAGAAGCTCTGGATGCCTTGTAGAATAACCTTAATGATCTTTCTCTCCTCTCCCTGGAATTTTGGTGTTCGTGTGTGTGTGTTTAGAATACCGCTTATAATCCATGTATTTAGTATGGAAGTGAATTCCGGTTTATAGCCAGTGCCATCCTCACAGTAAAGTGACATCCATGTTCTCCAAACCAATCACCATGCCATGTTTTAAACTAATAAGGTACAAGAACTTGGCAGCTATTATGAGGAAATTGAGTTTTGATCAGATTCTCAATTCTGTCAAGTGAGATTTTGTCAATGCAAAAAATACTTTTGCAGATTCTAAAGGCACTTTTTTAAACATTTTAAATACAAAGCACGCAAAAAACACTTTAAATTAACTACCAACATAACTGTATTTTGCCTTGTTCTAGAAAGCAATCTCAGAAGCACCACAGCGTATTGTGGGCTTCCAACCAAAACAAAACCCATTAAGAAATGCAGCTTTACTGCAAATGGCAAGCTTAAGTTACTCTGGAGATTGGTAGTGAAATCCAATGTACTTATTTTTCTTACCTGAATGATGAGTGCATTGTTTTCATCTGCAGAGTGAGACTTGATGTCTATAATATGCATTTGTTACAAAACAGAAATAGGAAGAACATTTTTTTCCTTTCCCCTCCCTTAGGAGAGTTACTTCCCACATAATGCAGAACAATCAGATCTATTTATGACCATTGGTACAACTCATGGAAAAGATTTGGAGCATTCAGAAAAGACATGCAAATTATGTTGCATTTCCATACTGGTTATTAGAGACTAAGGAAACAATCAAAAGCACGTTTACAGGAAGTATAACACACACAGAAAAAACCCAAAAACTTTAATCAGCTTAGACTGCAGTCTTTTGGTGCTGGACCGCAATAGAACTATCACACACAGCAAGTCCATCCACTAATGAAGGGCACTGTTAATTAGCACATATTACTGTTAGAGATGGGGTTTGGATGCCCTTAATACCTTTAGAATGATCTTTGTTTCACACAAGACCATAAAGAGATCTACTACTACTCACAAAATCCCTGTTAACATTACTCTCTATCTTCGACTATAAATGCCAAAGAAATTAGTCTAAATGCTTTGTAATTTACCCACCCACTACATGATGTGGGTGATGATTTCATAAGCCGTATTTGCTGCATTACCTAATCACCCTGTGCTTTGAATCTCAGCGTAGTGTGCCAAGCACAAGGGGTGGGGGAGTTTCAGCTTTAATTCTGAGCGCAGGCCTATTATGCAAAGCCAAGTTCAACAGAACAGGATTCAGAAAGATCAATGATAGTCAGTACTTACAATTTCATGAGTTACCACTTTCAGTCCTGTGTCATAGTGCAAGTTTTTCATGCTAGGTCTTGTTAATGAAAACATCTCTTTTCCCTTTCCTGTTTGAAAGCTTCTTGAAGCATCTGTATTTTATTTCTAATCGGATCTTATTCCTGAATAACTTCAGCACAGCTCAAAAACACAGTACTGCATAGCAATTTTTCCCCTCAGCAACAATCCTGCAGAGCAACCATTGGATTATAGGACAAAAATATTAGAAGTGAAAGGGACTACCTGGACCAACAGTCCAGGACTGTTAGTAAAAGCAGTCATATTACTTAGAATTTCCATAAGCTGATCAAACTACATTTTAAAACTAGTTAGATTTTTTTTTCTCTTACACTTCTACAAACTATTGTTGCAGAATTGTCTTTAACTACCATTATTTTCTTGCATGATAGAGTTTATTTTAATTTCCTTTGAAATAGTCACATTCAAAAAACCACAATTTAAGTACAAGCAACATGTGCAGTGAGGACACAGCAGTCCAAATTTCAGCATAGCCTTTACAACACATCAAGGACTCTGGATTTGAACACGGGTCACTAGAGTTTCCATTGCTCAATTATCACATATTTACTAATGCTAGTTAAAGTGGAATTAGTTTTGATTTGCTTACTTATGCTGTTAATGATATTTTCTTCAGCAACACACACAGATTATTAAACCGAGCCTGTTAAAGTATACATTTTATTATAAATACATACCAAATGCTAGGGCAACTGGCATTTCCAGACAACCATTTGGAGATTTCAATCTCTTGCTGTTGTCACATGCTGCCTGGACAAACAGTTAAATCACAAGTCTGTTCTCTTCAGCAAAATAGGGCTCTGATCTCTGTGGAGCCCCTAAGCCTTCATTCCACCCACACACAAAAGGATCAACACTTCCATGGACCTGATGCAAATTTTCAGATATAACTACTAATGCTACATATACAAAATAATTTATTTTTTTTTTTTAATCACAGTGGCTGAAGTAACAAGTAATATGACCCCATGTATCTTAGTAAATTCATCTATTCTTTTTCTTTGCAGAATACCTGGCCATATATAGCCATAATTCTAATATTACATGATGATTTTTGTGTGCGCTCTGCTTTTCTCTCTTGCTAACAGCAGACTTTTGTTTTAGAACAGAGCTATGTGTTCACTTGGAACCATTATAATCCATCTCATTGAAACTGCCTTCAGACTTTTACAGGGAATGGGAACAGTTGCAGAGAGCAGTTGTCAGTTGCTGCAGTTTTGCATACATGCAGTCTTCGCATAAAAGGTTAGCTAGAAATACTGCTGACTGCTGTTCGCTTACTAAAAAGCCAACAATAAAAAACTATGGCATCATACTATTAGTTGAACTATGAAAAATAATGATTAGGACTAAAGTGGTCCAACTGGTGACCAACAGGTTGCTCACAGTCTATGGGAAGTCAGTGTTGTCTAGCTGTTGGATTTAGATTGTGTGCTTTCTGCCTACTCAAGGAACAGAGTTAGAGCCATCAACCACTGGTGCTGATCTTATAGCCCATATTAAAGTTTCTTTCTCTGTGGATTTGGTTATGGTTGATCACAAGCTTCATTTTAAGCTGATTCAATGTTTTCCCAATCAGAAATCCCTTCTTATGTGGACTGTCTGGTGACCAACTATTTGCAAGTTCCAGCCTTGGCCTTACCCTCACTCTTCTAAGTGAGGATTTCCTCTACAGAAATCTATTTTAATGAGATCTGTAGGAATCTCAAACTCAAGCGGTTTCTATTCCTCTGCCTAGTTCTGCTGAAATCAGTTCATAGCTTCAATAGTTGTTAGAAGCTTTTCTTTTACATATACAGACACAAATGAGTATCCTCACCTTAGAAAATTAAGCTGAAAATAAAGTGTTGGAAAGCTACGTGTTTAGAGATAACATTGATAATTCCTGTATAAATTACTGACAGTCAAATGAAAAGAAATTAATTCTGCTTGCTTACATCTGTGAATAAGCAGCCTTTCAAAAGTAAAAAAACTTCAGATCTTGCTTGCTTCTGCAAATTTTTCCCAAAATTTGGATGCAACAAATGCAATCTTCCCTTAGCTATGCAATTGTCTCACTTTATCAGTCTGTGCTGGTTTTAGCTCCAAATCTGACATAGATGTTTTTCATGCTATTTGCAGATTAATACAAACAGAGATTTGTGCTGCATTTAAAAAACAAAACAAAACAAAAAACCAATGAAAAACCCAACACAAAAAACCCCCAACCTATTGGTTTTGTGTTTAGGATTTTCAGTTTTTTAACCACACAGTTTTCAATCTTTCTACAGTCCATTCAGCAACATAACAGATATTTACCAGCATTCTCACCAATGTTTCTTCTCTTTATCAGACCAGGTAAATTTTCTAAAATGCCTCTGTTGGAGGAAAGATACTTTTTCAGAGCTGCTTCAGAAATTTTATAGAGACAAAGTGCTTTCTGAACAGAGAGCCTTATTGTTAGAGGTGAAAAAAATGACAGCCTAATAATACGTTGGGACTTCTGAGACAAAAGCAAGCTCAAAAAACTACTGCAAACAACTTAAGGATTATTTTCCTCTTACGTTTTCAACACAAATGGGAAGGTGCTGTCTTGCTAGATGGCCTCATTCTCTTTTTAGCTATTTCCATGTTATTTAAGGAGTAAATACAGAAAAAGGAACTTACCTTTTTAGAGAATCTCCAATGCAGTGCTGTCAGCTCCCTTCTTACTGTCTTTTAATAGTGTTTGTAATTTGGCATGAAAAAGCCCTACCCCATGTAACTCAAAGTTTTCTGTTATTGTAACAAGTGTGAACTCTAAAGACTGGCTTTGTTCACGGAAGTAACTGCATACAAATAAATGGACTGGAACCCCAAATTCTCTTCTCCATAGGACAGCAATTTTATATAAAGAATGAATGACCAATATTTGAAAGTACTTCTCCCGAGGTGAAAGCCGTTCAATTCCCCCATCCTACAACTCTCTATCTCAAAACTGCTACTCTGAAGCAGCAGAGAAAGCATATGCAGATACAATTTGCATTCTTAAAAGCACCCCTCTCCCCAAGGCCAAATCCCATGCATTTACATACAGGTGTGGATATGTACGTAGTACAGCAACAGCACAACAGGATGTCAGAAGATCTAGAAAAGATGTCAAGAGGTTACAAGGAAAGATGACTTCCCATTAAACCTGCTCCTGGCCATTCTTTTCTATGAAGCAGAAGCACACAGAGACCTAAGGAAGCATTTCTATGCCACAGCCATCAGTCTGGAATGCAAGAGCCTGCAGTCTGATGTCTGAGCCAGCCACGGGATTTGATAGTGCTGTCCATAAAAAGAGGTTAAAATTGTGTCAGTGCCAGCACGCAAATTCACTATAGGAGATTCAATCTTCCACTATCTAGTTACACTGAAGTATAAACTTTTTATATTGTTTATGCACTCTGGGGTGTTCAGACACAAAGTACTGCCATTTTTTGTAACTTGTCAAGCTTGTGGAATAATATCCCTCAAAACAGACCCATTTTGCCTTCCTGTTCAAATGGGTTTGACTTTTACAAGACACCTATACCAGCCATATTTCTATTATGCATTTACAGTTTACTTGCTGCTATGCACGGGAAGAAGGTTAAGACTGAAGACGAATTACTCATTTCCTCAGCTTGTGAGAGCTGGGTCTGCTAAGCCACTTTAGTCACCTTTTTGTAGATATTTTAATTCCAGCAATGTTGTTTCTATAAAGATAAAAACAACACTGCACACATTCTTTAATAGGCAGTTGGATAGAGAGTTATAATTTAGTTTGAGGACTACCCATGCTGCACAATGCAATTCATTGCAGAGACTCCCAGATCAGACTGAAGCACTTATGATATACTGTAATTTTTAACAACAAAAAAATTGAAGAAAACTAACCAAGTTTCTTTGCCTGTGATTTCAGACCAACTATATACTATCTCTGAGTATTTCAGTACGATGACATTTCAGTCCCTATATCCAATACTAAATATTTCAAGTCTGAAATTTTTCCAAACCATTAGGTTGATGTTCAATTTTAAGAATCATTCAAAACAATGAGTTGAGATAGTGACAAAAGCAGAAAAGACTGTGTTTAGGAATTAATAACAGAAAAATAAAACTTAATTGCTGAAGAATGATAAGCGTTTATGGCCCATGTACCTTGTACAGAATAACTCCGATTTTTCAGATCCTCTTTCCAAATAGTTTTTAGATAAGTATGTCAAAATCCATCAATATTAATTTATAGCAAATGTTGGAAAATGAGAAATTCTAGAAGACAGGAATGTTAAGATAAAAAAAATGCATTGGTATTGATGTATTCAGCACTGAAACGGAATTAAACTGAGGATTTAGGGGATTTAACTTCTGCACATACATTACTTGTCAGTAACCACAAGGCAGAACTTTCTACAGTTACTATACAGCAAAATTCATTGCACTTCAGCTTTTGCTATTCTATACATAGAGAATGCTACAGTGCATCAAATATACACTGTGGCAATGCTTTAGCAAATGTCAAAATCTTGACAGTTATCATTGTGGAATTTCTTGCAGTGTACAGCTGGTATAAACCTTATGAACTTTTTTTTGAAACATTTATTTTGACTTAGTTGGCATTAGGTAAGGCACATGAAAAGCAATTACAAAAACATCTTGAAAAAATAGCCCAAGTTTTTGAAAGAAGCATTTACACCATAGCTGCTTCTTCAATCTATCAGTTCTGTCCTGAAATCCCACAGTGACCAAAGAAAATAAAATCAAGGAAGAACTGTTGTGAACTTGAGTGCTGACTTTACCATCTATTCCTTTTCCATTGCATCTGGCACTTCAGTATCCCCACAGCAAAAGGGAGCAAAGGGCTCCTGATGACTGAATGAAACTCACAGAGCAATAGTGGTAACACATATGCATTTGCACTCGGATTTCTAACATCACACTTAATCTATTCCTGCTTGAAAACTCTCACTTTGAAATAGGCCAGGGATTTGTTCTCCTATTTCCCTGAGTTGGAATGAATCAGTGTTATTCGTTAGTTTTAAAATGCTCTCTGTTGTAAAACCTTTTAAATTTCATACTGTATAACAAAATATATTTCATATTCCTTAATCTAGCCTCTTATTTTGCCTCATAATTCATTCTGTTAAGCAAGCCAGTTCCCACTCCCATTGCTGGATTTTTTATTATTTCCTTTTAAAATTCTAATATTCCTTTATATGATGTGTCTCTGCAGCCAACATGTTCTGTTCATTTAGACAGAAGATACATTTGGGGCAATGTTCCTTTTTAACTGAATGCCTAAGCAATCTTTAATCTGTTTCCACAGTAGGATACCAGCAAAAACATAAAAGAAATCAGAGTTCAGAGACAGAAATGCATATGGATAACTAAAATAGAAAAGGTAAAATGTAATCAATGCTTACTAACTTTCATGTAGGATCTAGAGACTTTTTACTTTAAATTTGTTTTACACTGACATTATAATTGGCTTCATTAGTCTTGAAAATTGTCGCTGCAAGTCAGACAGGCTGACTGCCTGGCTCCTGTAGTTAGAAAATAACATTAGAAAATGCTAATTGTAAAATGAAATTTCAAGCTAAAATATCCTATATGGAAACACATTGCACTTTAAACACACAGATACAGAGAGTTTTAGATCAGACAATTAGAAAAGGGATTTTAAAATACAAACTCAAATCATCACCAAAATGGGAAATGGGGTGCATAATAACTTTTAAGATTAAAGTTTATTTGAAAAAGCACACACAATGTGCCCAGGAAACACTAAAGCTTCTAATAAAGTAATTCAATGAAGAAACAAACCCTCCATGCTCTGCTAGACAGTTTATTTTGCACTTCTCAATTTTTCTAATATTTGCAAGAAACATCACATAGTACAAAATTCAAGGAAAATTTTTTGATTTCTGTTAAAGACAGATATCGTTAAACAGCAGAAACATGGAAAAAAGCTTCTTATAATAAGCTTTGCTTAACATACATTTGCATTCTTAAAGTACTTATTGGTAAGAAGTCCCACCAATGCTTTCATAGAAGGCAAGTCATTTATTGGGAGGAATGAGGGAGGAAGAAATTACAAGACCTAACTTTAATAAAATGGTTTTGATGAGGTCCTCCTTAAGCAGAGATTTAGATCTTCACGGATTACTGCTATTTTATTAAATACTTAGGTATTCAAGTTTGCCTCTAATTGTCATCATCTTTTCCCCAATACGTCTTCATTAAAATATTAGCACAAGTTGAAAATGTTTGTGAAAAAAAACATACACTCTCTCATACACAATGGTCTCTCTAAAAGGGGCTCTTTTGCCCAATTACTCCATTGAGGCTTCTTCAGACTGTTGATACAAAATTACTGTAAAGTAGCATACTAATAGCAGCATTACAAAGTTGAGAGATAACTATCTCCACATGAAATCCAAAATGGATATGTCTAAAGAAATAAGCTATTTAAATATTACTTTGAAATCTGTCATTTACTCAGTTCTTCAGTTGCATATAAGAGAAAAAAAAGACTTGAAGAGACAGTCTCCTGATCTCTCACATGGGAGAAAACGCATGTTAGCCAAGAAAAACTTCACAGATCTGCAAAGCCGGTTCATAAATCTTAACAGACTTTCAGAGCTCCGCTTCAACTTCCAGATGTAAATGCCATGACAATCTTGGCTAGAAACTGATACTCAAAAATCTGCACAGAGCAGGATTTTATTAGGGTTGAAATCTAGAAAGTGGCAGGAGAAATTAGTGAAAGAAACATTGTTCCTTACTATTCCTCCCTCAGAAGTGTCTGAAGAAACATCTATAAAGAGCATTCCAATGAACACACATCTTCTCAAAACACTCGTATATATCCATAGGGCCGCACACCTCTTAGCAGTGAATCTACTAACACAGATACAGTGTCACCAACTATGAAATACTCAGAAAAACAGAGATGCAGAAAATACAAGTTTTCTTAAAGACATTTTATCTGGAAATTCAATCAGTAGATAATAAAAACGGTGCACGCTACGGAAGACATTTTCCCTGTTTTGCCCAAGTCCTCAAATAGGTCCCAGATTCTGCTTTGTCCATCTGAAGAGGATAGGCAATCAGCAGAAATAACTGCTGAAGGTTTCACTAGGGACACAGCACTTCTCACTGTACACTCAAGGGCATACACTAGAAGAAGCAAGAGCGTACACTAGAAGAAGCAAGAGCAGACAAGATGTACTAGCTACAGAATCCAGATGGAAGAAAAAAATGCATTTGGAGAATCAGATTCCAGCAAATCCTGTAGCAGTTTACAGTAGCTACAGTTAGCTATCTGTTCCATGCTGTTGCTAGGAGTTAGCCTGTTACCTCCAATACAGGCAGGTATTACACCAAGAACCAAACTGAGAACTGGGTCAGCTGAAGTGCAGGAATGTGCTCCCTCACCACCACATAACGGAGAAGGGAAACTTCAGCAGCTGACAGCCAACAGCCCCCAAAGATACTGTCAGGGGAGGTGTCATCACCACCTTCCAATCACTCCTCAAATTCTGTCACACTGCTACCATTCAGCTGCCACCACTTCTAAGAAGACAGGGAAAAACTGGGTTTTGGTTTGGAGATTTTGTCCCTAAATTTTCTTAGAACAGGGAAAATTTGTGCACCAGTACCTGCACCTAGTAAGGACAAGTTATACATACACACACAGATGCACTGAGCTATTAGTTACTGCTTACGCTTAAATATAATCAGGATGCATTTATCTGCTGGCAAAAGATATCAAGCAGCAGCACCTTTGACAATTCTGTAATATTCTGTGTTCAAAAGATCACAAAGAAATTCACATTTATATAACACAATAATCCAACAAGATACATTTTCTCTGTGTTTCCCCATGTGCTTTCTAAGAGATAACAATTACAAATGCTATTTACTCTTGTAAGGCTAATGTAGTTTTCAAAATAATGTTTATGTATTACTACAAGATATGTTTTCCTGTAATTGCTCAGATAGCTACTGGAGACAAAAAAAAAAAAAAAAAAAATAGTTTTTGCTTATTCCAAGATCCCCATTAAAAAAAAAAAAGCAGCAGCAGACTTACACTGTGCAAAGGAACCATTCTCTTTTTTTTCTGCCTAGCCTTAAGTATAACAGCTGCACTTCATTGAATCAAAGTTCACTGTAGGACCACAGAGTTTG
Source organism: Pygoscelis adeliae (assembly GCF_000699105.1). Classification (NCBI taxonomy): domain Eukaryota; kingdom Metazoa; phylum Chordata; class Aves; order Sphenisciformes; family Spheniscidae; genus Pygoscelis; species Pygoscelis adeliae. Next base: position 905,149 of record NW_008825073.1, on the reverse strand, counting down.
TAGCACTGTAGTCTTTCTCCTCTTTTCCCACTGTGGCATAAAGCAGATGCCTACAGAAGAGTCTTAGGACAAGGCAAAGAGTATAGTAATTTTTCTCCTCAGGCTCCGTTTGTGCTCATAGAGTCTGCACCAGAAATGGTCCATGTATTAGCTTGCACTTCATTAACCTTTTCAGTCTCTTACTGAACCCATGCACACCTTTCATATCCACAACAACCTGCAGCACAGAGTTTCATAGTCTGTAGATTCTCAAAGTTTACATGGATTCAAATCATGATCAACAAACCGAAAATCATTAAGCAGTACTCACCTGCAGACCCTTAAAAAAAATCCCCAAAACCTGCTGCAGAGTTTTTGGAGTTTATCCTCTTAAATAGTGCTAACAGTATAAACTACAGGCCACAAAAGGAGCGTCTTGCGTTCAAGGAAGACTATTCTAAGACACAAATACAGTGGTTTAACGTTTCCATTTGTGTGAGATAAGGACTTTGGCAGTCAGCATCTTTATTCCAGGGAAGCTTGTTTATTTCCTGCTATTCTTCACATTTTGTTTGAATGCAAGTTAGTTATCAATGGACTTGCTGGACTGGAATAAGCATTCCTTTACGTGAATAATCAGAATACAGAAATACAGATGAAGTTAAGCTCTGTTCTAACTGCTCATGGCAATTTAAGTCTATGAAGTCTAAAAGACTTACTGAAATTTAAGCAGTGCATCCTCTCACCACAAAACAATTTTCTGTAACGAAATACCTTTTCCTTCCACTATCACTTTTGATAGGTATTGCTGGTACATCTAACATCAGCTGACTCAATGACATTTCCTTAATTAATTAGTTGCTGAATGACTTCCTAACTTCTGTATGAATTATGATTAATGAAATTTCAAGCATCAGGGTCCTTTTCTGTCAATGCTTGAAGGAAGTACGCTTTTGATCTCAAGCATACATAATATTGATCAATCCTGAAAACAATAACCAGACAGTGATCCATATGCTATTCTACAAATTCAAAACTACTTCCAAATACAGAAGTACCTCAGGCATAACTAAATTAAGAAAAGGGTTACCTGAGCTGTTAACTGCACTGGTTGCAAGAGATTTTTGCTGAGATATTGATAATGGCAAATGACGTTGTTTTTGTAGTCCTTTACTAACCGACAGCACACTGTTGAATGAGTACAGGCAAGAATAAATGATATACATATTCTTACAAGCTTTTGTAAATTTCAGTAGAAGCATCTTGGGTAGTTGAGGTACTTCATAAAAATTGCTGTAAGAAGTGTTGGGAAAAAAAGAGGATGAATTCTGTCATGGGATTAATGTCAGCAGGCAGGAAGATCTTGCAGGGACTGTAAAAATTTCAGAGCCTGGCGAGTGAAGTGGTCTTAGTTTTAAAGTGTCTGACTAGAATAGTGTGATAATTCTAAAACTAGTAACTTAGACATACTAAAGATTACTAACAAACATCACAATCTCTCCTGAAGTATTAATCCAAAATCTTCTTAGTTTTATTCATTGAATTCTAGCACTCAAACCCAAGGGAACTGCTATGACAGTGCTTTCATACTGCTGACATAACTCAAATAACAGTACACGTGAAGACAAAAAAAGTGTTCACAGTAAGAGGAAATTAGTTTGAGACTTCAAGTGGGTAACAGCTGACTACACCCTACTTGTGCAGGAAATCATAAACCAAATTACTATCTTACAGATAGTAATAAAGTTTGATGAAACTGCTACTTAACTTGAAGTATACCAACAGGTAACCAGAGTGGAGCAAACCTGACTGTATGCTGTGTAACAGCTCACCGTTACCATGAGATGCTTGTGGGATTCTTTAGGGAAGGGAGAGTACTGAGCAACTGTCTTGACAGTCTGTAATAACAGAAAAAAAAAAACCCAAAACCACAAAACCCACACTCCACCAAAACCACAGTATTCCTTTGACACAGGGAAGCAGTTGAGTCCCTATTGTTGGTTTACATTCCTCTCCGATTCCATCCTCAAAAGACGACGTTGAGGCTACCACTTTAGTCTTATGTCTGAAGCTTCAATCTTGTCTTGCAAATGGCCGTTTCTCTTCGTAGCTCAAGGCACCTAGCTTAGAGGTACAAGCAGTAAGGAAGTTAGAAGCTTTTTGAAAGGAAACTATAAATATGACACGATTTAGTACGAATTTGCTCCTGAATTTAAAAAAAATTATTCTTGAAAGATCTGAAGTGTTCATTAAAGATATGAATATAGAACACAAAGTATTTAAAAGTCTTCCTAAATGTAGCTGCGTTGTTTCCTCACCAGCACATTCAGCACCCCTCCTGTAAACACATTATGCAGCAACACTCATAGAACTACAGGGGGTATTTTCCTAACTATGGTTTACATGCAACTTCACCATTCACTACAAATGAGATATCACAGAGGTAACCATGAAAATTTTAACATTTTAAATGAAACTGATCAACATAGGTGGATAGTTAAAGATTTAAAAGCATGGAGATATGCAGTCTAAGTTATTTAGGTGATGTATCATCTAACATGATCTTCATAAATACAAAATAAGAAAGCAAAATGAATTCTGTGTAACTTAAGATTAGCTGCATACCCTCAAATACTCGCATGAAGGGTTGCCCAAGGTTCCCTACAGTTCTTAGTGAACCATAGTAAGATGCACGTGTCACATCAAATCTGATGGAACATAACAGCTCTCAGCAATGAAATCCACTGTAACCTTAAATGTGCACACTGTCAATTAGTTTACTAGCGTTAAAAATACATAATTTTTCAACCACCACGATAATAATGGTTACAGTCCTTGTCTCAAACTGATTCTGAGGGAAAGTGCTGTGAATTCCTATGTCATGAGTAAATGGACCTTGCCCTGCCTGAAAGAAGAGGCATTGTTTTGCCTAAGAAAGACATTTGTATGTTCAAAGAGGGTGAGACAAACAATTGATGAAGAACAGTAAAAAATATTTTCTAAGCAAAAGTTACTCAAAGAAAAACATTTAAGTGATACTTAAATAATACTTCAAACAGGACTTATCAAATTTACTCGGTTAAAAAAAAACAAAAACACACTGCATTAATAAAGACAAAAAATAAATCAAAAAGATGGCAAAACTTCATTTACTGTCCAACTCTCGTAACTGAGAGCTGTCTTATGTGCTTGCAAAGCCACGTGTTCTCTAAATTGGCTTTCTTGCATCCTCTACACATTAACAGGAGATTCATAACCCTGAACCCAGCAAACAGTTCAACTTGGCAGAATATGAAATTCTACTATTCATATTCATGTCAAATAATACACTTCTTCGAAGAGATTAAAGTTGCATCACATGGAGAGCTCTGAATCTGATTAAGAGTACTGGAATCACAATAAACAAACAAGTTTGTTTTGCACTTAGAATAAAAATATCAAATGATAGACAGAAACAAATGCATTCAACTTTAAAAAAAATTTTTTTGAGGATAGGTAAGCACCTGGAACCACACAGTTTGCATTGCATTTTTAAACCTTTCTGCATGACATAGATGTTTCAATGGAACAAAACAAGTAAAGCAACAGGGAATACATTAAGAATAAAATTGGGTTGGTAGATACAGTCGGCACAGTTCAGTCAATAGTTATGCTATATGCTCAGTATGCTTTCAGGGACTATTATCCTCAGTTCAGCATTCTGTTTATTGTTTTAGCCCATCTGCAATGCATGAACACTTGGAAGTATACTATTCTTTTCTATCACAGATTTTGTTTGCACCTCAACACTGCCATAATTGAACAGATATGCCCTCTCATATCTACTGTAGATCAAAAAGTCTGTCTTACAGATGGCTCTTCCCTGTGAAGGAAATGCCGTAATTATAATTCATATTTTCTGTCCTGATTACATGGTCTCCTTCAGTTTACTAGCTGTGGATTTTCAACACAGACACTGCCCATTTCCATGGTTATCAGTAGGATAACAGACCTCTGTGCTCTGTTCTCAGTTTTAAAAGGCAAACTAGAGGGTATTGGAACACTTATCAGGATATAGGGAAATAAATTTTCCACTGTTGCAAGCTCAGTGCAGTTCTCCCTTGCTTGAAAGCAACCACTGACACTCAGCCTATTTGGTTTAGTTCCTACATCCCCCACATGACCACTGGTGCCCACGGTGTGGTACTTACAAAGGATAATTTTGCCCAGTGCTGTTAGTCACATCACTTAATAGCACATCTGAGATTTTTACATACAGCAGCAATGAACCGTTTGTTATACACACACATTATTTGATACAAAATTACTCGATCATGAGAACTCCAAAGATTCAGAAGAGTCTGTATTTGTGCCAGGCTTGTCATTCTGTCACAGATCTTCCCAGTCAATCAGACTGCTTATGATTACAGGAGAACGCCAAAGAGAATTTTGTTTCCTTTTAGTGCAGAAGACCAAATACCATTACATTTTCAGCCAATAATATTTTGATGAGCCACCCAGACCCTAATCTCTTTCAGGAGCATAAAATAGAAGATATCAGACTTTCCTAATTTCTCATCTCATATTCAAATGTGGCATAATAATACGCTGTTTGACTACGGAGGTAACAGGAGATACAGGTTTCAGTGTATGAAGTAAATAGCACTGAAACATTTGGTAGGCAAAAATAATCTCTTAATTTTTAAGTACAGGAATTAGGAAAAACATCTTAATTTACAACTGTCAGACCCCTATCCAAATCTTGAGCCAAATATTCTGAGAGGAAAGCGAACAGAAGAAAGAGGTTACAGTTTGGTTCAGACCAACCTGTACCACCACCAACACGGACAGAAATAAAGAAGGCTCAGTGGCATTTTAAAAAAAGGAATTTAATTTAAAATTTAGATCTTTCACCTAGTAAGTATTCTTATAAATGTAAACCTGCTACTACCGCAACTTTCAGAACTGTTTCTCTGAGGTCACTGTTTTGGAAGAGGGTGTTATATTAAGATTCACTTGACATGAATAAACAAACTAGCCCATTTATTACGGTTATCTGCCCAGTTTTATAATTTCTTGGCTGTATTAGAACTGGAGGCATAGTCTATCCATTTCCTGAAATTACATTGTCCAGAGAGAAAAGAGAATGAAGGAAGAAGAGGAAACAAAAGGGCAAAAAAGGAAGACATTTACACACTTCCCAGTTCAACAGAATGCATCGGAACAAAACTTCTACCATGGCACAAGCCTTTCCTCGGGCCTTCAACATCTCCACGGAGATCAGTCCCACAAGTAAAGATTAAATTCAAATGGTATCCACTGGAGTAAAAAGGCTGTTAAGAAGCAAACAGGCATAGAAACTCTGCCCCATTTTTATCCTAAGCCAGCTGAGTAATGTTAATTGCCAGCTACAACAGTTGAGGTACCACAGGAAGGTTTGGGGATTTTTTTTGTTTGTTCTGTTTTCTTCATAAACCAGTGTAGACTTTTTACCTCCAGCCTCTCACTTTGGATCTACTTCTCATTAAAACATGAAAAAGAGGCCCGATAGCAGGGGGTTTTGAGACTTGGTATTTTAGAAAACACACAATTAGATTGTGGGTGTTTGAGGTTTTGGGCTTTGGCTGAGGGGTGTGTGGGTTGTGGGGTTTTGTTTAAAAAAAAAAAAAATAAAGAAATGCAACTCCTCCAGAGGTCTTCCAGCAACTGAATCTTTTATTTTAAGTATAATTTGGAGGTAAAAAACAAAATAAAAGTTTCAGCTGTAGTTCAGATTGTAGCTTTAAGTCTTCTCTGCAATGTTTGACTACATAATCACCTTAGTATTTCTGTTCCTTAAGCTGAAGATAATCAATGCACAGTACAAGTCCTATTCAGCAATTCCTCCTGCTCTGGCAACCGGAATAGTGGTATCATTATTAATGGCAGAAATCATAATCTGCTACCCCAGCAACAACTGTGATGACACAGATCAAAGACGAACGTTAACTGGCACGGAACTGGAAATAAAAAAAGGTCTACTTTAGATACAACACAGCACTAAACAGAGTGCAATACAGACAGGAAAATAATGTATAAAACAGCAGATCAAATCCATTTTCCAAAGATTCTTCACACATTAATCCTGAAGCTATAAGGGTAAATTACAGCCTGCTGTTTTGAATCATCTGCTCAAAATACATATTTAATTCTATTCTTTTCTTTCTCTTCACTGAGAAAGAACTGTGCTCTGCATTTTGCTCATATAAAGCAAAGAAATATCTGACATGATCTGAAACTGGTGAACTCCCACCAGAAAGTTCACAGACGTGACACAACAAGCAGGATTTCATCCTGCAAATAAAATCTCACAAAAGATACCCATTAATGATTACAGCAGGCCAAGAGTTAAAGTGGCCTGTTTTTTCTTGATATAGTAGCTTGACAGTTCATATTCAAGTTTATGATTAGTTCTGCAGACTGTGTGTAGTTTTAAGCACTTATCAACATATTAATTATATATTTTGCATTGATTTACACCTTTCATCTTTGTAACAAGAGAGCTTTGCAACTATGATAGGGAGTAAGCACAACAACTTCAAAGCTTTGCAGCATTAAATACCATAAGCACTACCTTATGGCTCTCCAGTCATTAACACATGAGTATCAGTAGAGCAAAGAACAAAACTCCTCACCTGCTACCTGGGGACAACTGCTGCCACTACGTTGGAGTAGGCAGAGGCCAAGTGCAACATAGTCTTCTGTTTTATCTGACCTTGTGATTGTTTTGCACTGGACTGGGAGCAGAGCACAGCTGTCAACTTTTCTTTCCAAAATACACAGAAAAGCAGGCAAGCTAAACCTGTCCTCCACCTAAACTAGTTTTTGAAAGTAAGTTAAAAACCTCATGAAGGGCACATAGACTAAGGAAAAAGTATTTCTCAGCATGAAATGGATTAGTTAAGCACAGAGACGAAAATTCCTATCATGATACTCACAGCTGTATTCAACAATGTCTTCTCACATAAGCTATTTCGCCACAACTTCACAGTACTATTCATTCTGTAGTTTGTACTGACACATGAAAAAGGGATGAAAAGAGGCAGCACTTCCGTAACATTCAATCATATAGGGTCCATAAGGTACCATAACTGGGCAGATTCAAAAAGAGAAAGAATTTTAAAACTAGTAATTAAAAATATATGTATTTGTTTACTTCTAAAGTAGTACATCACATGTGTAAAGCACAATACCAGTCAGAAGTGCCATTTGAGGAGCTTGTAAAGGCTTGATATCATACACATGGAGACAGAGAGAAAAAGGCACATTTTGAAGTGCTTGGTTTTCACTCCTGCAAAACTCCACAGTTATAAGTGTGGGTAACGGTATTAGGGCCCTTACACATTTGCAACACCTAGCACTTCTAATGTATCCCTGTGTTTTACCAATTTTCCTTTTGAAGTGAGCTATGCAATTTCATAGAGATGAAGGTTCTTATTTGTCCTTCTTTCCAGACACTCTTAAAAAGCTATCATTTAATATCACTCCAGTTTTTATTGCAACAAAAATGATCAGCACTTACAAGCACAAATACGTTCTCAACTCCCTTTTATTGCAACAAAAATGACCGGTACCTAACGCTAAATAGCGTTACCATATTCTGTTCTCCTTTTTTGGATAATTTTCAGTACGTACAGAATTGGAGCTACTCACTAAGGTAACAGGAATGAGAGACTGCTGTTGTCTGAGACTTAAGACACAGGACTGCTGCTGTGGAGCAAGATATTAGCGCTATAGCTCATCATGGTTAGTCCAGATAGGTTGTATCACCTAGTATAAGGAGTCTTCTGAGATAATGAGACAACGTAAGTGACTAAAATATCTTACTTGGCAAAGGGAGACAGACATGCTCAGGAATGCTGTGCTACTCTGGCTATGGTTTCAGCTCCTGCAGAAGTACACCTTTCAAACTTCATGTTCACTGGCAACCCTGACCCACAGTAATGCCAGAGTTACTTCTCAAAGACATGAGCTGATAAGCCATAGATCATCTTTGCTCAGTCTTCCATCACAATCCTTTCCCGATGTGTAGTTTAGCCTGAACAGATGATCAGCCCGCACTGTATTCACTGAGTCTACTTACTATCCGATTGGTAAGGTAAGGTAATGGGGAAATTGGTCTAAGTGGAATACAAGAACTTCTGATAGCACAAGTAACTTAATACTGCAAGAGAACAGGGTAGCCTGATGAGCAATTTCAGATGCCCTCAGAAGCTGAAGAAAGCTATACAACAGAACACAAAGCTGGAAAAGATAGTTGTGCCTATTACAAATGATAGACTGAAATTTAATTCCCGGCACTGCTAACAAGTTTAGGAATTGCCTATTACTTACTGCAGCTTTCTCCATTTTGTGTGTGGAACAGTGGAATTCAGTTCAGAAAACATCCCAGAGAAGGAAAATTAAGCACTTTGCCTAGCATAATGTCTGTTACTGGATTACTGGTCAGTGATGGGAGGGTCTTCTACCCACAGTAGTCTGCAGTCAGAATTCAGCATGCCAAAAAAGCTAGTGATTTCTCTGGGCAGAGAGTGCCCTGAAGCAATAGAGAAGTCCTTCAATGTTCAAGTGAAATCAGAATTCTGAGGCTAAGGAAATAATCGCCTAGCAAGGAACAAGAAGCCTAGCAAGTTCTCTATATTACTAGGAATAAGCTTTGGAATCGTCTGCGAATTAGGAATGAAATAATTTAATAGAACAATGAATTTTCAAAACGCAAACTTTCTAGATCCTGCTTTAGGCTTTTTAGAGCACTTCAGAATGTTTTACTGTTTTTTGCTCTCACATCATTTGCACTTTTAACAAGAAATTTAACAAGACCACCTTATAGATACAGTATTATATTGTATCAAAGTCTTTGATGTTCATTACAGACTTAAATGAAGCAGTACATAATCTATTTGGAAAGGAAAAGAAATATCATTTCCACTTGAAAAACTGGAAACAGGATAAGCCAAAGAAAAATTTAAGGCTATATTATTCAAAAGTGTGTATAAATGTAAAATAACAAATGGTGCAAACACTAACGTCTTTGGCTAGAACCATATTAAAATTTGGTACTGAAAAATCATGATGCCCTAAATCAGTAATTCACAAATTTTAGCCTATGCAACCTTCCGAAGGTTAATAAAGGATGGCTGTAAGAAAGCCCTTGTCAGTTATCAGAATTAATTTGGGGTAGACAGAATTAATATATTTATTTCTTATTTTGGGACACACTCACAGGCATGCTATTTTTCTATTTTTATTCTTAAATTTGCCACCTCAATTTAAAATACATATATTAAAGACCAATTACTTTCATATTGTAATACGATAGCAGAATTGCCTTAGATATACCTAAAGTATCTATTAGATCAATATATTTGCAGCTTAAGGCATGCTCATAAATAGCAGATTCCTCATTTTCTTGCAGAAAGTATCAGAAGTAACAAGTGAATACTACATATGATTTTAACAAAGCACAAAACCTCACAGATAAAACCCCAATCCTTCCTGTCCTATACACTGACTAGAAATTCCTGTGGAGAAGCAGTCATATGCAACTGTAGCAAAACATCAATCCAATAACTGCAGTCAAATGATTCCTCTAGTTCAGCCTTTGAATTGCAATTGTGGTTATCCTTGGGTTCCAAGCCTGTTTGTTTGTGTGTTCTGTGGTTGTTTGTTTTTTTTTTAAAGGTATGCTATTATGTCTCCAAGCTTAATTAAGCAGAATGCAAAACATGGAGGATGGGAAACTCCCAGGTTATAAACATTGATGATACACGAATTTAGGCTGAGGACGTAACTCCAAAAGCATAAATTGTTGCTACTAAGCTTAAACAGAATTTCCTCCTGAGAACACCAAAAATAAACTGCAAGTTCAATGCCTTTCACCCTCAAAGTCAATTAAATGAATTTTGCAAATACATCCTGCATGGTAAAAATGATTAAAAAATAAACAAACACATTAAACATTTCAGTTATCCCTCTGTGTTTCTCATCAAAAAGTTTGTGCCTTACATTTGGTTTGGACCTTGGGATTTCTCTAAAGTAAGAGTGAAGGAGGGGAAGAGGGCTTTTTTTGTATTTCTAGATTATGTTTTAAGGAATTTTCTAAGAAAGGGACGAGACTTCATACAGCATGTCATGACTGTGCCACTCACTGTAACTATCTTCTTTGTTTTAGAAATAATGAATTAACCACCAGATGCTTCTTCCACCCACAACATGCATGTGGATGAAATAAGCCTCTACGTAACAGAACAAATCATGTTTTTTGAGACTCATTTGATAGGATAAAAGATGTTTCTGAAAAATAAGATATTTTTGCTTCCTTTCTAATAAAATGTAAAATTGATTGTAAACTATTTCATCTGAACAATTACACAGATATTTATTTGGCTCAAATCTCAGTTTGAGGCCTCTGGACAAACTGATGCCTTGCACAAAAATCATACCTCAGAGGAACTGGAAGCTTTATATTCGTTATGATTCAGAAAACCAACAACATAATTCAAAGTTTTTTTGGTGTTTTTTTTTTTTCCCCAGAGATATTTTATGTTGATAGGTTTATGTAAAGCAGTAAATGGTTTCCTATTTTCATTTTATTACTAAGAGCTTCCTTAAAGCATTATGGGAGAACAGTAACAAAAATACTGCTCCTTGTAATGTGGAGTTGGCTCTTCCGTCATTTTGGAGATTACTACACTGGCACACCAACCAAACAGAAAATTGTCAAATTACTACACAGGTAAAGCTACATGAAATAAAATAAAATAAAAGTTAAGAAGTGTGCACTACAAAATAAGATACTGCAATGTACGTAAAAGGTAGTTACTTGAGATAGGTATGTAGCACAGCTTGTAGAATACACATAAAAATGGGTAGAAACAGAGCAAGTTAGATATTAACTGGCACCTAGCTTTGGATACCTATGTGTCCACATATGTGAAAAACAAGCAACTTCTCCAGTAAAGACTTACTTGATTTGTCCATTGTTTTCTAATGCCAACTTTATAGTTACACTTTGGCTCCAGCTACACTGTGCTCCTTATCAGATCTGAGAATGGAGTTCCTGCACTTTTCAATTCTCAGGATTATCAACAGCATGTTCACTTCTCAGTGCTGCTCTGATCCACAACAGCTTCTTATGAGCCCTGATGACTGTTTGTTTACCGAGGTATTGCTGGAGCATGGCAGCACTAGTCTTGCCGTGCTTCTCTTCCTCATCACAGATAGAAAATTCACAGCACAGACTGTGTGGTCTGCTGGGGTCTCCTGACATTATTATTATTCAACATCTGCATTGTAGCACTACCTTGTCCCACCAGAACCTTGTAATGGAGCTGCACCGGAAAACTAATTGGTCTATGTCTTAAAATATATAGTAAGGCATTCAGGGGTCTTTGATTCTAAATCACATTATACAGAAAACACAGCACTGTATTAATTCTTAATCCCAAATGAAAGAGATGTGTTCCATATCATAAGAGCACAGGTGTTTTTTAAAGGGGGACAGATATGATTAATAGAGCTATTGTGTTTTCCCCTGATACCATAAATAAAACACACATCAGAATATTGACTTCAGTGAAAACAAAAAAATAACAGCAACAAGCACCAGGAGCTTAGTGTGTTCAGCCTGTCATGAGGGTTTCTTAGATCCCTGGCCTGCACCAACAGGAGGTCCCCTCCCTGCAGGGCAGCAGGGCATGAACCCTCTGGAGCAGGAATCCCAAACAGCTGTGATGTGTCAGGCTGGGGTTGGTCCTGGGCTCCATTTAACATGTACACGGTCTTCGCTTCAGCTAATCAAATGTTACCATTACACTTGAAGAACAACTAACAGCACAGAAGTAAAACTGAAGGAGGGGGAAGGTGCAGGGAAGTCGCAAACATTTATATGATATAAAGTATTTTATCAATGCCATGAGAAGCCAATATTAAAGACAGAACATGAGGTAGCAACACTGCAAGTCATACTTTAGTTAAGTTTGTACAAAGACATTCAGGTATGGTAGAAAAAACAATCATTTTAACATGACAAAATAATTCTTGCAGGAGGAAATCTATTGGCAGATGATGCCAGCTGAAACCGATACACACCTGCTGCTCCGCAAATGTACTTTTGGGATTCCTGATAAATAGATGGTAGGTAGATGGCAAGGATGCCTGGAACACTATAGGTCAGCAACATACAAGATGGACAAGGGTTTGTAGCCATCTCCCATTGTCTTTCTTCCTGCTGTTCTTGTACTCAAGTCTCAAAATGAAAGTTTTTTTCCTCTCTCTAATACAGAGAGTTCTTCAACGGTAAAGGCAATGGCTTTTTTCCTTTGTGGGTGTAAATTGGCAGACACCCATATTTGGCAAATATGCCACATGAGGCTCTTGAACACCCTGCCAATAGCCAGCTCACTACACTGATCACTCCTAGGTGATAGTCAAAAGTTACAGCCAGATGCAATCAGACTTAGTAATCAATATTAGAGATGAGAAGCAAACAGATCTGTATTTCTTTTACTAGTTTTGCTTCCTAGATTAAGGCTTACATAAAAGATCTTCCTTTGAATCTTGTGTCAAGCAGCTAATTGTACCAATAATGAGAGGGCTTGCACAGTCAGTGAGTTAGAAGGAATCGGAATTCAAGAATATAATCACTTTTTATCTCTCTCAAAAGGAAGTATCAAACACTGTCAAATGGTACAAAACGTATTACTGAGTTCCAAAATTAACAGAGAAGTTATAAATATAAATACTCAAGGTCAGGGTAGATTTTCTACTGATTTTTATTAAAACAAAGAGTGTGTACACAAAGTACTGCAGAAAAGCAAAACACGCATTACAAGAGTTTGGAATTCACAGGTCAATGCTTCGCTATGACCCACAAAATGATCAGGCAGTTAGCGCATCTAATGAATGGTATAATGGGTAGCCCTTACATAGAGATTGCTGCAATTAATCAGTAAAAATGTCTGATAGAGTCTTACACAACAGTAGGGATTTTTATTTGAACATAAAAACCACCCCAAAACTGAGTTTCCCTTTAAACTTAAAAACAAAACTCAAATGTTATCAATGTTTTTACCACCAACCATGATAGCATATGCAGTTCCTACCCTCTGGGCCATTCTTTCCTTATCTTCCCGTTGTAGTTGATAACAAACACAGTGTATAATTGGACTCTGATTTTGTGTAAACTCGTTAAGATGTAGCCAGCAGGCAAGTCAGTCACAGTGCTCTTAACTCCTTGCACTGTTTTAAACCATGAAAAGCTTCTTCTCAACTATCAATGAAAGAAATAGGTCATACTGGGGGAAAATAAGGAAAACCCTTGAAGTATTGAAAAGGAACACCAGTGACCAACCAGAATTTAAGAATGACCAAGTGTCCATGGTTTAAGCTCAACAGACAACTGAGCACCACACAGCCGCTTGCACACTCTCCACACCCCGCACCCCCCCCCCCCCGCGGGGGAATGGGGGGGGAGAATCAGAAGAGTAAAAGCGAGCAAACTCATGGGTTGAGATAAGAACAGTTTAATAATTGAAATAAAGTAAAATAGTAAGAACAATAATAAGAAGAAGAATATACAGAGCAAGTGATGCACAGTGCAATTGCTCACCACCCACCGACCGATGCCCAGCCAGTCCCCAAGCAGCGGCCCCCCCGGCCAGCTTTCCCCCAGTTTATGTACTGAGCATGACGTCCCATGGTATGGAATGGCCCTTTGGCCAGTTTGGGGCAGCTGTCCTGGCTGTGCCCCCTCCCGGCTTCTCGTGCACCTCCAGCCTGCTCAGTCGGTAGAGCAGGGGAAGCTGAAAAGTCCTTGACTAGTGTAAGCACTGCTCAGCAACAACTAAAACATCGGTGTGTTATCAACATGATTCTCATCCTAAATCCGAAACACAGCACTGTACCAGCTGCTAGGAAGAAAATTAACTCTACCCCAGCCGAAACCAGGACACCAAAAAAAGAATTCAAGTGTCATTGTCCTCCTGGACGTAAATCACTCACAGGAGGATCGTAGAGAAGAAATCCTTGTCTGCCTATGCAACAAGAGGGGATTAAGATCTTCCAACTATTGTTTGCATATGGTATCCTAGCTAGAAAATGAAACAGTTTGTAAAAAAAAAGCATCCTGGGTGATTTAAAGGTGCCATTTCCTCCACACACTCTCAGTTGACAAATGTGGCAGAGACCTAATGAAAACTTTAATAAGAAAAACTCAGGCAGGGTGGAGTGGGCATTTGGGAAGTTACAAGCAGTAGAATGGGTCTACCTGAAGCCCTTCAAAATACCACGAGAAGACAGAACAAAAATATAAAGAACTTTAGAATGAGAGTTTCAGAGCTAGGAAGGGGAAAACAGAAGGAATTAAGTTTGAAAAACTGTGAACCTAATTCCCAAAACGCTTTCAGAAAATTACTGCAGGGAAGCACATGTATAGTTCATTAATTATGGATACTGCTTGAAGTATGTAAAAATATATATACTGAAGAATACTGTCAATACTGAAGAAAGATGAGAAGTATGCAGAAAGCCATGTCTGTCTATTAGTGCAATATATGCTTAGAAAAGAAAGAAACTAAGCTCCCTCTCTGGATATGGTATGGAAAAATCTTTAATAAAGAAACCCAACATGAAAAGACTTTGTACGGATGTAGGAACTATGCAACTATACTGTGAACATTGCTTCTTTGGAGAAACCAAAAACACAGGAGCTGTGACTGAACTCTGGACAGATTCAGAGGGACTGAGTCCTCCCACATTAGTCTGATGGGTGCCAACTGAAAACAGTTAACTGACAAAAAAAGTGTTTTCAGCATTGTAAGGGTACAGTAGGATGACATTTATTTTTTCCCCCCAGTTTCCTCAGTGTATCTTACTTATTCTGTAAAGCAAAGAGTTATGCCTACAGTTTACCTGGCACTGTTCTTGCAAGAAGGAAGAAATTGTCTCTCCTGGAGAAAAACCACGTACAACCACCTATGAAACTCCCTGGAAAGCAACAGA
>NW_008825073.1:864078-890133 GCF_000699105.1 Pygoscelis adeliae | reverse complement strand
CATTAAGCATGAAAGTTGTGGTATAGGTGTAGACTGACAGACCCAAGGACAGGGACCTTGAAGGCACAAGGAGTAAACCATAAGCCTTACTTCATCACAGTGATGAAATGAAGTGAAAAATGAAGAGAAGAGACTACATGCCGCTTATTTCATCAGAAGAAACCATTGAAAGCTCCTAGGCTAAAAAGCAAGACCAGAAGACAAGGCTGCTAGAATCTGCAAAAACCCAGGTTGATTGTTTTCCAGCTTCCATTTCTCTCACACATCAGTTTTCCATAGAACATCCCTAAAACATGTAAGTTCTTGCTATTTAGGCAGTTTATATTATGGTAAAAAATATGAAAGAAAACTATGCTATAGACACTGGAAGACTTTGATTTCACCTGGCAAATTAACAGCCATCAAATAAAGGTTACAGGTTCTAACTTTAGTCTGGCTTTACTTTACTTTAAATGTCCTGTTACACTTTAAATGTGCTTTAATAAGCTTTCACACTTTGAGAGTCAGTTGAAAGTGTGAATTTGCACTGGTTTTCTAAGTATATTTAGAATTGGCTATAAAGTACATTCTTGTGAGACTGCTTTGCCTTGATTCCCAGCAATGTAAAGTTTCTGATGTCCTCAAAATATGAAAGCAATTTTCAAAATAACAGCTACTGGAACTTGACCAGTAAAAGGTCTTGCTAACGGGCTTTACCTCCTTCCATTCTGGTCTAGCTGTAAAACACGCGAAGAGACAAATATTCAAGGGTCAACTGGAGATTTTCCTGCTTTCACTATTGCATTTACTGTAAAGTGATTTTATACACTTCTTTTCTGACTAGCAAATACCTGTGCTACTTGTCCACCGCTAGCTGCTGCCATCTGGTAGCTATGTGAACTACATCATCGATTTTATTCTTAAAATGGCAGCTAACCTACAAGCTTTCTTTTAGATTGATGCTGCAAGAATTAGAGCTGATTCACAGTTGTTTTGCCCTTCTACAATGTCTTGTTAATTTTGTTGAAGGGCGGGTCTGGGGTTTTTGTGTGTGGGTTTTTTGTGTGTTTGGTTTTGTGGTGTTTTTCTAAAGAGAATTTGAAAGATTTGTTCCTATTTTGAGATGCGATTCAGCAGCATTGTGTGAAGCTTTTCGACAAGTGAGTTAGAATTCTTCCATCCGTTTTTAGCAAAAGAAAGAGGCTGTGTGGGAAGGCATGTGGAAAGTGTGGGAGTTCAGAGAACGTTCATTATGTAACTCAGCAGGGAACAGAAATTCAAGAAGCTGGGGAGAAGCCAGCAGAGTGAGCAGTCAAGTAAGAGTAAGCTACTACATCTTCAGAGGCTTTAAGTTATGTGTCCTCCCTCTCCTTCGTAACAAAGCTGTTACTTCCTCAGACTCAAAGCCAAAAGGGATCCTTAAAAATCCTTAAGCCACCACTAAAAAGTTCATACTGGCCAAACACTAGAAGTACAAAATTACCCTGAATATTGTTGAAAATACTGTATGCTTCTCCATGCTGTCTGCTCATCTTGAGCTCATTTTAGCTGGATAGGCATTTGCTGTAATTCCAGGAAGTCCAAAAATCTGGAGAGAGTTTCAGTACAGATACTAGTTTTATAATCAGAACTGTCTTAATTATAGCAAAGTACAGTAAAGCTGGAATGTGTAAGGAATCCTCATCAACACAGAAGCTGTGCCAAGGGAAAATTGAAGCGTTACCTAACTTCACATATAGTGGAAGGAAGCTCGTTTCTAGAAGAACATTTACAGTGAACCCAGCAATATTCCTGGATTAACAGACTGAAAGGCATTGGTGATTAATCTAGATGAATCCAGTATCCGATGGCTGCTCAGCTATCAAGTATTCTACACTTGAGCACAAAGACTATTGTGATAAAAAGAATGAACTAAATGAAACGTAGTTTTCTCTTGAACCACAATGTGCAGTGAGAACTGTGCATTTTGCAGCTGGAGTAATGTACTTTCTGAAAATTAAATATTCTTGATTGCCTACAGAAGAAATTAACTTCCAGAAAAACTGGCAGAATAGGTCACAGAAGAAGAACAGAATTTTCTCAGTAATTATGGCTTGTAATCCTGGAGGTCTTCCACCCCCTAAAATATTTCAGTTATCACAGGCATGTTTGCATGTCACTTCTGTGACTTGATCTGGAGAAAAAAAAAAATTTAATCATTTTTTCTCCATATTTAATACGAAAAAAAACCTACATTTACAAAGAAGCAGACTGAAATGTAAAAATAAAATATCAATATCTGTTTTCTGGAGCATTTGGTGCTAGAAATGCCCTTGACAAAATTTTAGTCCTTGCTAATGTTTAGCTTACACCTAAGAAATCCCCACAGAAAGATTACAGAGCTATCTCTAGCCATCTTTATAAGTAACTGTTTTCTGCTAACTTCAGTACATTCCTGCAGAAAAGCACCAGCATCTTTTGCATACACAGAAAATTCCTGAAACCATGCTCTTTCTGTATTCGGGCTGCTAGAATTGGACAGGCAAAATTAGATGCATCTCTTAAGGTACTGCTAATATGTTACACTCAGAATTGCACAAAGGGGAAATTTAAAGAGTGGCAGCACAAGCACAAGTGTGACATTTCATATTCAGTGGGAACACAAGAAGTTTGGGTTTGGAAATTTCCTTCTTAGAATATTTTCTGTTTTAGATAAAATAGTGGAACCATCCTGTCTACGCATTTAGGCTTAAAACAGCAAAAAGGGACTTCCAGGGAATAACTACCATTTCTTGGGAGTGTTTATCCCAATGTCTCTCTCATTTTCTTCTGTTTGTACTTCTTCACTTCTTGAATTAGTTTTGACCTGCTGTCTGTTTATTCGTGTTCCAGGCCCCAATTGCGCTCCCACATACCCCTTCCCTTCAGTTATTTCTTATGTTTTTCTGTGGGTTCTCCTCCCTCTATAACAGTTACACACATTTTCTCACTTATCTTACACACACACACACGGTTGCACACAACAAAAAGGGAGCTGCCTTTTCCTACACTCTTCAAAAGAGGATGAACATGCTGGATCATTCATGTTTTTCTGACAGCTTCCAAAGAGTCACAAAACACATTACAGGAATAACCATCATTTAGTATTTCAGCCACTGAGTTTCACAGTCACTACTGTTCTTACAGCTACTAACAGATGTACATTAGCACTAGGACTCTTTATTTGCCCTCTGGCAAACTGCAAAGACTCAGCTGTAGCAGACTATGATTGATTTTGCTGTGATGCAGTGCTCTATGGTTGAAGACACTGAAGTGTCAGCTAAGTTCTTCCCAACAGGGTTTCTGCCTTCTGTAGATGTCTGTATAGAAACCATCCCATTAGCGGTGCAAATGTGATCTCAATGGACAATGATTATAGCAAAGACCACCACTGTATAAGAAAACAATGATCCACACGTAACTGCTAAGTAAATTGCACAGAATTATTGCATCAACAGTAGAAAAATCTTACGCGTGAAAACTTTTGTTCATACTCTGCTAGCTCTAAAGATAAGTTTTACTCAAGTCTGTAAATTGCATTGTATAATAGTGTTTTCTACAGAACTCACCATTTTCAAAGCAAACAAACAAAAAAGCAAACCAACAAAAAAAACCCAATACACCCCAAAAAACATACAACCAATGCTAACAGCTTGAAAAAGGAAAGTCCTCCAATAACCACATATCTGGCATTTTCCTTTCCTTTCTCCCCCTCCCAGCCCCATGCAAAAGCCAGAACCTGAAGGCAGTCCTTTTTGGTTGATAGCAAATTGCATCCAATAACTGATTTTCTGTTTGAGTTGCAAACAGTGTACAAAAATCATAACACGTAACAGAAAACTTATTCTGGCTCATTTTGCCAAAACAAACAATAGTTATGAGAAGCAAATTACTCCATTTGAAATGGAACAATTCACTGTCAGCACTTAAAAGCAAGAGAAAACGCAGAAGTAAATACAGATGAATGCTTAAACAGAGAATGGGTGGAATAGCTCTGTTTCCTTCCAGGAGATCAAACTCCGGAGTTACAACACTCTTAGCAACTGTGAGCTAAATCTGGCTTTTCTTCCTTTGCCTGCTTAATTGCAAAGATTTCAATCAACATTTCTCACACAGGCAATCAGGTTCTGAAATATGCTGAACTGAACATGTCAGGCTCTGGGGTGTGCTGATGAGAGACTCCTGTCTGTAACAGAAAACCAGTGCTCCACATTGTATTAAAATCGGTACATATTCATGGCATAAAAAAAAAAAACAGGTATGATTTTCTGATGATTTGGACACTCATTGGGTAAGCAATAGATTGTGATTGTCAATAAGTGTTTGTTTATGTCCAGCAGGAAAGAATTAACAGGAAAGAATAAGAGAGAACACCATCTAGCATGGAGGTCACAAAAGTGTCATGAACAGAAGAGATTAACAGCTCAAAATTGTTCAGGCAGAGAAAGAAATTAAGTACTGTTCTCATGTTTTCAAGGACTGCCCTAACCCATGAGTGATAAGAGAAATAATCCCCACAGTCCAACACCAGTGATTCTAGTCATTTCCCTAGAGAACAGCTGCATTCACATATTGTTTGTAGAGAAGAACAATGGGAAGGCAGGGACAGAGTCCCACATGCTGTGATTCAGAGTACCTCCATTAGAATATTCCTGCTTTTGCAGGTCTATTGACTTCCCAGATACAGCTAAATAATTCAGAGGCACTTATCAAAAAGGTATGGAGCAGCTCAACTATTCTGCCAGTTATTTTGGAATTAGTAGAAGCTGCTGGTTTTGAAGTAGTAATGACATCTTTTGTTTTAATTTTCAGGTGAGGGTCAAAACTTGCAAGTCTTCATTCATCATTAAGAAAGCCAATGTTTTTTTGAGTAATTAAAAATCTTTTCAGAAGAAATCATTCAGAATATAATACAGTAATGTATAGGGCATACAGCAGGAGAGTGTTCTCACTTGTATTCTAAATGTATGAAAGACTTTCCTAGCAAAAATTATCAACATATAAATGTCCATATGAATCCAATGACTCAAGAATATTTAGTGGAGATAAACTCTTCAGGCATGTAGTTGACGTAAACAAATTAGCACTTTATTTGTGTTTATAGAGTTTATGTCCATCCATTCTTAAATGCTGAGCAAGTACGTTTTTCCACTTTTTATATACAAATACATAGAGGAGTTGCACTATTTGACTACATGCATATATACATGACTACACACACATGATGCACTGTGCTGCTAGATGATTTTCTATACTCACCTTTTGAGTGGGCTCATCTTTAAAGTGCTGGAAATGGAAGTGTGCATGGAAGTGTTACCAGTTCAACTTGTGTTTAAGAGGAATATGTGCCATCTGTAACACCTTACTCAGAAAAGAAATTCCCCTTTTTTTTCCCCTCCAGTGTAGGATCTGACCTGCAAGTCTAGTAAACTTTTCCTAGAGCTGGAACAAACTCGGCTCCTGCTAGAACCACATAGTTTATTTTGAGAATAAAGCCTAAATTTAATATCCATGTCACTATGTGAAACAGAAATCTGTACACAAACAAAAAATAGAAAGGTGCATGGGTCTAAGATGAAGGCAAAAAGCTTGTATTGGCAGAGACCTTATGTGCAGAATTTCTTTTGACATCAGCAGTTAAATGTCTAAACGCTGGAGTACCATTAATCACAACAGTAAAATTCAGCTCTCAAATACAAGGAAGAATATACTGGTCCTAAGCAAGTATATGCACGGAGTACATTGTAGTGCACAATTTGCTGTCTTTAGATTGGAAAAAATTCCGTTCTTCAGAACAAAAAACCCACACTTCTGCTGCAC
This sequence comes from Pygoscelis adeliae, assembly GCF_000699105.1. Taxonomy (NCBI): domain Eukaryota; kingdom Metazoa; phylum Chordata; class Aves; order Sphenisciformes; family Spheniscidae; genus Pygoscelis; species Pygoscelis adeliae. Next base: position 884,316 of record NW_008825073.1, on the reverse strand, counting down.
CTCAGTATCAAACTGCTCTTCAGTTAACTGAATCTTCACTTTCCCAAAAGAGCAATACAGATAATTGCCTTCTGCTGTTACTAATTTATAAGGATTTGTTGTCAAGTATTTTGGTTTGTAGATACATTTTGTGGCTTGCCACTGAACTGCTACAATCTAAGTGAAATTCCAAAATCAGCTGGTCTAGTCAAATGTTGGGCAGAAATGGAGTCACAGCAAAATAATGACTGCTTCTACTTCTGCCTGCAACTACTTACACTTCATGGTATTTTTCTCAAAATGCATGCTAGAGTGCTTGATCATTCTTGTCCAACTACATTCAGAGATATTCTACTGCTAAGTTCAATAAAGAAATGTCTGCCCAGTGAAAGACCGTACTCCTGAACTGCTTGTACTGATATAAATAAAAACATTTCCACTGAAGCAGGATTAGACTTACTCAGAAACAGTGTTCAGCCCATAAACAACTTGAGCATGGACTGCTTACTTGTAGATGAACTATCAAAACCATGTATTTGGTGAAAGCAAAAGTGTTTTTGTTTTTCTGGATTTTCTTTCCTGTTTCTAGACACCCCCACCCCCATTCTGCCTTCTATAGTATTTTCCATCCAGAGATCTGGAAATTGTTTACCAGAAATTAATACCTTTACCCTTTTGTGTGTGTGCGCACCTGTGTGTTTTAAGAAAGAGCCTACACACATGTGCACAGCAAGGAACAGAAGACTGACACAAATAGCTTAAGGTCACGCAACAGATGAGTAGCGGAGGCAAGAAAAGAACCCAGGTTGTCTGACTCATCTCTGCACATATCAGAATAGCACTTCCACAGAATTTGATACAGTAGTATCCCAGCACCTGGCAGCACTACTGGAATTCAGGAAAGTCGCTTTATGCTTATTTTATAGGCAAAGAACTGAAGCACTCAAAAATACTAAAACTCAGAATCACAGCAGCACACAGGCACCAAAACCGATTGTTAAGAATAGTTTCTAGGGAACCTTGAGACCATTAATAGGGTAATTCACAACACCTAATTTTAAGTCAACCAGGTACAGTGCCTGAAGATGATTTTCATCAGTAAGTATCAGAAGTAGCTATGTTTATCCTCTTGTGCACACTCAGAAGCAACTGGTTCTTGTCAGTGTTTGCAACACTTAACGTGTAGCCCCTGCTGGGATCAATAAACAAGGTAATCCTCCCTGGTGACCTGTGAAACATACACCTATCATAACAGGCTCAGCAGGTAACATAGCAGTGACTGCTCCTACAGAAAACGAGAGGTTATCCTTTTCCAGGTAATTTAGCCAAAATATCAAAGACTCAGATTAAACCTTCAGATTAAGACAATTCATACTAGTACTTCTGATCCACCTAAAAGAGTCCTAATCACATGATCAAAAGCTCATCAAGTGACTGAGCAGCACACAACTCCTGATGACAGCCACGAGACACACAGTTCCTGCTTTCCATATTTTGTACAAATAAATAAAAAAACAACCACAAAACACATGATGCTTGCCTCCCTATATGCAAGAAAACTATCCTGCAGTCTTAAAGAAAAATGCCCATTACACAAAGTGGAAATACACTGCAATTCAACAAGAACTCATCTGCTGCTGTAGATTTCATCCAGCCTATTTGATACAGTGTAGGCAGCAGTATAGTTCTTAAATCATAGTTTTCCTTTAACTACCAGTGGAAAAAAAACGAAAAAATAACTATTACAGAATAAATATTACAGATTTGCTTGTCTATTTTTAAAGCTAAATACTGTACTAATTTCAGTGACACTTATTCAAAGTATAAGTCATTCTTCATATTAAGTATAAATTTAACAGAAGCTCTGCCAGCCAGGAAAGTAACTTTGTCTTGTCCATAAGACGATCAATCATTGTACCAGAAAAGCACAGTGTCCCTTAAGCATTTAATAAATATCTTAAATGTGTGAACTGTTCAAAATAGCAGTTTGAATCTACTAGCTGCTTGTTATGTACTTACAAACTTCAGTATCATTAGACACCAGACTTGCAGTGACAGAACGAAACCTGTCAGAATTGTTAAAACTCCGAAACCTCTTTTTATCTTAAAACCTAGGACAAGTACAATCCTCATTTTCTTAGGAATCAGCCACAAAAGCATCTTTAATGAGTGATGCAACTGCTTAACTGTAAGCATCAGTTTATTAGTTTCATAGAACAGCTGTGCTAAGAACAGCAGCCTCCCACGAAAGGCAGAATAGCGTTCCTGTTACCTTCTTGCTCCTCTGATGATAAAGCTGGAAGATAATGAATTTGGGCCATTCACATATGACCTAGAATTAACAGAAACATGACTGCTTGGTGGCAGTAAAAAACCAAACCCACAACCAAAAACCTAAGAGTGATGTACATAATGCATGAAGGATAAGAAAAGCATACAATTACACAGCAGGAACATTTAGCCTAACTCTGAGGTGCTCCTAAATAGAGGACATCTGAAAGGACATCCACTTACAGCATACAGTAAAGTAGCAAGCAGTAAATGAGAAGAAAGTAGAATTTGTGGATAAGCCACTCACAGAAGATGTCTCAGTTTCTGTCACTAAAATCATTTTATGGAAGAATGTTATTATACATTTGCTATTAGAGCTCCAATGTTTATCTAACCAAAGATAAATCAGGATTGTTTGATTCAAGTACAAAAGACCTTTCTACTCCAAAAGTCGGTCTACAGGGGCACTCCTCAGTGAGCTTTTAACTATAGCTATTATTCATCTCTGAGCAGTTTCAGGAGGTCACTAGCAAATAGGGGGTTTTAACGTTTCTGCACAAATATTACAACACACATAACATTTGTTTTGAAGATCTCAAACTGAGAAGCCTTTTCTGCGTTAAATTGTTGTCTAGCTAGTATTCTCCAACAGTCAGCACTGAACAATTAAAGTAAAATGTCAACACCTCTAATTTCTTGTAATGTGTAGCATGGCTTTAATTACGCAGCTGATTCTTCTCACCTTCTTCAAGACGACCAAGGGGAAAAATATTTCAAAGGAAGAAAACAAATGGCAAGTCATTCATTTGAGACCAGGATTTCAGTCAGCACAGATTCACAAAACTGTAGCCACAATGCTTACAAGTTAGTTTATTAAGCTGTTGCAGAGTTTCTTCTGTCTGTTTTACCTTCCACAAGTAACCAAGCATCTGTATTCTTTTAGGTGCTAAAATATCCCATATCGATTATTTACTAATAAATCACAAAGTTAGCAGCTCTTCTAAAAGACAATTAGAAATGCAGAACAATGAACAGAGAAAAGTGAATAGAAAAAAATACATAATGTAATGGCAATGATATGTCTCAAACAGCAATTTTTCATCAATATCTATTTTTCATGCAGTAATTATAACGTTAATCTGTTCTTCTGTGACAAAGGCACCTCCAAGTTATTAATGACAACTAATATCTGTAATATTAATTTTAAATAAATAATTAATGCAATAATTTATATACTAATAATGTAATTAGACCAAGGTTATGATCTCTGAATAGTAGATCAGTAGTCAGTTCATGTTGGTATCTACTTTCTTCTGACACAATGTTTCTGGAGGCTTAATTAAAGCCTGCAGCATGTTTCAGCCTTTATTCATTATATAAATATTCTACTCCCTTTTCTAGACTATTCTTCCTCCCTGCCCAAAGGGACTATATTTAACTTCACGGCTGCACAATTCGTAAGTACAGTAGAAAGGCAGGTGCATGTCAGAGAGTTGTGCAGGAGGAAAATACCTGCTGTGTCCTATGAACAGCAAACATTTTTCAAGAAGTCTTCATCTTGTGTAGTATGTCTGTTCTAGAAGACTTTTTCCCCTCACTACATCAAGCCTACTGCAAAGTTATGCAAGGCACAGATAACCTGTCTAAAATCAGACAAGTACCAACGGATACTGTAGAAACAAGTGACAGGTACACCTACAGTTAGTACCCTTCCTCGGTGTCCTCTCATAGCACCGTGAGACCACCTGCACCAAGATGCCAGTTGACCCTTTTTGTGTTGGTAGGACAGTAACTGCAGTTTACAACACAGCAAAGCGCTACTTTTCTTCTCTCTAAACCCGTGATGGTTCCCAACAATCACATATATCTCTGTACAAAAAAAAAAAAATTTCTATGTAGCTCTCAACTGGCCAAGTGACCTCTCCTTGTAAAACAAGTCGGGGGAAGAAGAAAGTTCTTACTTTTTCTCCTTTTGAAATGCCACTTGGTTTCCAAAATGGAGGAGAGGAGGAAAGGGATAGGAGTAAAATCTAGAACCGAGCCTCTAAATTACCTTTTCTTAGAAAAGCACTTTAGGTCTTTCTCTACTCAATGTCATTACCTAATACTTGTCCTATGGACAAACCACATACCTGCTTAATTAATTCAGATTAAGTTTAGACACGAGCAGCATTGTACCAAAGTGTTTTCTCAGTGGGCCATAACGGTTGTACTGCTATTCCATTCCCAGACTAGTTTGCGTATCGTATAGCACTGCTATTCCTCAGGACTCATCTATGCAACTCAGACTGCAGTGAGTATAAATGAGAGGGGAAAACACTGCACTGTTTTCCATTCTTATCTGTGTATCATCCATATGCTTACTGGATAACTCTTGTCTGATTATCCTCCCGTATGCTTACTGGATAACTCTTGTCTGATTACTCTCCTCCTGGTTCCCGTCAACAGGAACCAGATAATGCATCTGCTTTTCACCCCATGGACTGATTGGGGGAAAAAAGTATTCTTGATTGGCTGAGAGAATCCCATTGCACTCTAATAATACAGTCATTTAGATTAATCTGAAAACATGCTTTCTATTACAGAGCTCCAATTTCCTAGGAGAAATGTCTTAAGTCTATTAGTAGTATGCTGTTCAAGACTGCTTGGCACAGATTTTGTCTTCTTTCTACAACTCTATTAGAAGAATTTATGACGGACATTTGGAAGATATTTCATCTTTACAAACAGTGAAACCTAAATAGTAAAGCCAGAAAGATATTCACGTTTGTTGCATCTCATCTAGTAATAAAGGGCAATTTCACAGTAGTGGCTCAACCAAGTCTTACAGGAAACTGTTTCAGTTGGGACCTCCACAGCAAGGGAACTACTGAATCACTTCAAGTTGTTGTTCTTGCAAACTCCATTCATTTTTCAAGACATGCTATGTCTTCTTGCAAATATAACTCTTCTGGACTAGCAGCCTCTTGTGAACACTTCGGGCAAACATTTGGATGTTTCTTTGACCATCTTCCCAACACTACCACTGCCTCAGTCCTAAAACCACTTGCAATGACACAGTTGCAACTACACCTAGAAAATCTGAAAACCCTGACAGCTGCACAGTTAACACTATATTTTATTATATTTTACTAAATTTGCAAATCAGAAAGATGGTATTCAATAGATGAAGAGAAACAATGTAAAGAGTATCTTTTACTGAGTTAGTATGACAAAATGTTTGGGGAGTGCAATTCATTCAGAAATATTGTACATTAAAGAAACTCCTGATGTTAGCAATGATTTAAAAAAAAAAAAAAGATGATACACCAGTGCTTCTGAAAGGTGCATGATAGTTTGTCATTGGTAATTAAGTTGCCCGTTTTTCCTCAGGGCAGGTAGTACAGAAACAGATAGAGGAAACAAGCTTTGAGAACAGTTCTGGCACACCAAGAAAGGGAAAGTGATGGAGCTAGTCAATCCATCAATGACAATTACCGACTTTGTGTCCTGCCAGATCACTACAAGATATTAACCCCCTGCCTGTGATCTGAGATCAGCTCTGTACCACCAAGTCATGGAAAACAGAAATAGAGAAAGAAAATTGCAGCAAGCTAGAATAGAAAGATAATCATTGTGTACTTGACTATAGAGATTTATTGAGTCACTGAGTAATACTGAGTATACAGCAAAAAAACAAGACTTCTGAAATCCTGCCTCTCTGCATAGACTACGATGAAAGGCATCTGACAGGAGTAGCGACAGAACATCCTGATCAGCATATCACATTTATGTGTCACATCAGAAACCACCTTAAATAGTGCTCTGATCAGTCCACAGTTATCTTTACCGATAAGGAAGTTACTCATGGTGATGGGGTAATCCTCACATAAGCAAGGGAAAATTATGTGATAAGCTGCAATACAGCCAAGCATACTTACCCTGACACTGCTATGTATCTTAAAATTCCTAAACTAATTCAACAAACTCAAATCCATCACTTCTGTTGACTAGGAAAATGTCTATATCAAAAACAAAAATCTGAGCTACTTCATGTACTTTTGAATAAAGCTACATTAATGTTTGGGAGCCAGAAGACATCCTATTATGCTATGATTCCAGACTAGAGTTTTATTCTAGAGTTTAAGACCCTCCCTGTAAGATAAATCATCTTTATGGGAACCAGAGTGTGAATGAGAAAATGGATGAGTCCTGCTTGAGTTGTTTTGGTCCAAGACAACTGTCCTCAATGCCTTTAATATCCACATCTGTTTTGTGAGCAGAGAGATTAAATGCTAAGAGCCTTCCACCACCATTCATTGAATTCAATCCTACTGAACCACTTTCAGCTCAGCAGAACTGAACTTCCACTAGCAGCGCTTCCATGAGTAGATCTGAACTTGTATTTCTTATTTCTAAGACAAAACTGAGTGCTGAATCTCACACAGATGGTAACTGCTGCTGTAGTCTACAGTACTTGTCACTCAGGCCCTTTGCTAACTCAGACCATTTTCAGATAATCCTATACACCTGTACTTCTGCCTTTTTAACAATTTAGTTTATCATGTTCTCAGCTTATCCCATCATTATATCAGACTGCAGGTGCTGGCTACACAAATCCATAACTAAAAGCTTAATTTAATTTTCTATCTTTTATTTTCTAAAAGTAAGCAAGCAGCAAAGAAAAAAAAATAGGGGGGGGGAAACATGTAACACTTTGTAACTTCCCAGTGCAAACACTGTGTCATGGTCTACATGGCAGTCTCTTTTCTGCCATGTAGCAAGTCCACACAAAAAGATGCTGCTGAAAACTGTAAATGCCATTGGTCAAATAGGATACTCAAAACACAGAGACAGGATCTCGGCAGCTTACTGAGAAAGAGAAATCTACTGAGAGAAAGAAATTAACAAAAATCAAAGCAACCCATATTAATCATTTGTCCTCCATTACCTGAAGTTTTTAAAAGGCAAGTGAAGGCAGACAAATGCAACACAGTGCCATCTTTCATGGCAAAGAAGTATACTCCTAAACAGGTGACTTCAGCTCAGAAAAAACACTGAGCTATCACAGAATAATCTTAGAATTCAAGTCTGCTAGAACTAAAATCATGGTAAGACTGGGAAAAATAGCAAAACATTCAGCTACTCATTGAAGAAAACCAGGCTTCTAGTTAGTGTTTCTGACCATAGTCACTTCTATTTGAAGAAGCAGTAACGGTCTTTCACATTGAGATTGAAGCTGATGAGCTGTTAATGCTTTAAATTCTTTTTGTTTGGTTTCCCCTGCATTAAAGGTCCATTCTACAGTCCTGGCTTTAGGTTTACCTCTCCACCACACCCAGAAAAACTATGCATGCAAACCAACCCCTCTTTTCAGAGAGGACAAAATAATGAAAGGGACCTGCCCTACATTCCAGGAGCTCCCCTACGCCTTCATGACTCAGGTAACACAACTGCAGGGCACAATGGAGAGGCATCTGCCCAGCAGCACAGACACCAATTCCAGAACTGCACAGAAAGCTCCGAACCCCCAAGGATCAAATACTATGCTGGCTGATGGTAGATCTTAGTCAAAACTGCTGATTGTGCTTACCATCCATCACATTCATGTCATTACAAAAAAGCTTTTCTATCTTTCTTAGTTTGAGCCAACAAGCCAGGTCCATCACAAAGTAAAAAGATTCCACGCGGCAGCTACTTTTCTTCCCTCTTTCAGTATCATTTAATTTTTAATGTCAGAGTATATTTGTCTTTTACTGTTCAAGCAAAACGTAACCCTTTATCTCCCCTCAGAATCATACCTCTAGTTTTCTCAAGGCAAATAAAAATGACTTATATTTTGCAATACTGTTGTTCTGCTGCTTTTATTCTCATTTTCCACTGTTATTAACAAATGCATCAGCATTTTGGCAGTGAAGAATTCGGCTCCATGAAGGAATAACTCAAATGCTTTAAATTCTAAAAGACTGGTGGAAGCAACCAAGTGTGTGATTTAGGCACAGGCAGGGAGTTTTGAAATCTAAACACTATTCTTAGAATACTAAGAATTCATACCAAGTTATCCTCAGCAAACAGCCAAGGAGAAAACTGAAATACCCTAAAGTAAACTGCTTATACAATTGTAGAAAATGCACGTGGCTTTAGTGGCAGGGCCTACTGCTATTCTGCTGCGCAAGGGATAATGCAGGGAGCGGGGGCACACACATCTTCTACAGTTGTAGTGGCAGTTAGAAGTTCCTGATAGACTGCCGCACCACTGAAGTTTTCCAGATGTTGATAAAAGGAGTGCAGCATGAAGTAATACATAGAAAAAAAGAGAAGAAAAGCATTCCAATACGCAATTATTCCATTCATTCTCTCTTCTGCTGAATAGCCTAAGATTTAAGCAGGAACAGATTCTGAAGGGCTTAAACCCAGACACTTATATTGTGCTTCAGGGGTAAGGTTTAATCTTTCATTTCTTAAACATTAGCTTCCTCACCTCTAGAATGGAAGCCATTAGACTATTGTGCTGGTTATGGCTGGGGGTAGAGTTAATTTTCTTCACAGTGGCTAGTATGGGGCTGTGTTTTGGATTTGTGCTGGAAACAGCGTTGATAACACAGGGATGGTTTCGTTACTGCTGAGCAGTGCTGACACAGGGTCAAGGCCTTTTCTGCCTCTCACCCCACCCCACCAGCCAGCAGGCTGGGGGGGCACAAGAAGCTGGGAGGGGACACAGCCCGGACAGCTGACCCCAACTGACCAAAGGGATATCCCACACCATATGCTGTCATGCTCAGCATGTAAAGCTGGGGGAAGAAGGAGGAAGGGGGGGACATTCGGAGTTACGGTGTTTGTCTTCCCAAGTCACCGTTACGCATGATGGAGCCCTGCTTTCCTGGAGATGGCTGAACACCTGCCTGCCGATGGGAAGGAGTGAATGAATTCCTTGCTTTGCTTGTGTACACAGCTTTTGCTTTACCTATTAAACTGTCTTCATCTCAACCCATGAGTTTCCTCACTTTACTCTTCCAATTCTCTCCCCCATCCCATTGTGGGGGAAATGACCGAGCAGCTGGGTGGGGCTTAGTTGCAGGCTGGGGTTTAACCATGACAACTATGTAAGGAGCTATGAAGATACAGGCATAAAGCAGTAACAGTACCTAGAACAGCACACTGAGCACTATAAAAGGTTTGAGCTTTACATTCTCTGTATCCTTGGTATTATTATTACCTTAAGTCACCCTGAATATAAAATTAATCTGGAATCAAAATATTTACTTACAGTATTTAAGATAGCCATTGCAGCTACAAATATAAAGAATCTAGGTGGAAAACAGGGAAAGGAAATCCATGTTCACCCTACTAATGTTTGAAGTCTATCTCTCTACCTGTCCAGCTGCCTTACAATGGATCATTTTCCCAGGCACTTTCCTCAAGGATGCCGATAACAGAGGAAACTACTTGTTGACTATTAGTCTCATGCTGGTATTTAGCCTCACATGGAGGTTATCACCTGTGTGGGGATGCATTCCCAAGCAACTTGAATCCAACAAGTCTTGGTCCTGTCATGCCAGAGGAATACTACAGGCTTTACACTATTCAAGGGCCCTGCTTGAACTCTCATCAGAAGATGCAACTCTGACAGACATCATCTTCTAGTCCAGATTATAAACTCCTTAACCCAAAGCTCTTGGTGATCAGTTGTGTACATTTTAATATGAACCTTGTACTTTTACTACAAAATAATAATTTAAATGCATTAAAATGTAAATTTATGTTCACTACATAAACATGATTATGCGTATAAATACATACATCACTACCTCCTCTTTACGGAGATCATTATGTCATTTATTAATGACTTGTTAACGCTACAGTATCTCTGAGGCCGATGGTAACATACTCTCTCACAGAAGTGGCAAACAGAAGTTAGTCTTTCTAAACCATCTGCAGATACATACATCAGGTTACTCCCTTCAAAATAACGTATCCACAAACACTTTCATTTGTCATGATACAGTAATCTTACATCAAATTCCTGCAGCATCAAACTCCAATTATGCACGTAAGAATTCATCCTTTTATTTTACGCTGCCAGATTAAAGAGGAATAGTATATTTGCATCCCAACTTTGACTGAAAAATACAGTACTTTAACCATTTGACAGCACATACGGTAAACGAGTTGTTCTATTACATCATGTTTGTATACAAGGGATTAACGTTAATAGGGTCTTCATCCCTCTCTCCTGCTTTGAAAGCAGAGCCTCTAAAGCTGAACCCCACAATACTGGTACACAGCCCAAATATCTGAAAATACCTACAAAAGGAAACCCTAGCAAGAAGTCCTAACCTTTACCTGCTTTACTATTTTAATCGCCATGCTATTGTTATGCTCCAAAAGGAGCATAAATAAAGATTTTTAAGAGTCTATTAACAGGTATGTATTACTTCCACAAAAAAAACATAAGGTTTGTAAAATTAAAGCTTTCCCAATCATACGTACAGAGAATACAGTTCATTAGCTTGCATAACTGATCCCTTCTCACCATGAAATTGCTCAGTGTGTTCTTACCTGTGAAAGCTGAATTCCCATAATTAGAGAAAACTATTATAATGAGGATAATCACGATCTGAGTCATTTTAGGACTAACTCTTCCTAAATGTATTTCAATTCTATTTTTACTACACAGTCCAAGGATGCATTTCCTTTTTATTCCATAGGACAATTAAAATCTTTAAGTGGTAATTATTCTTTACTGGGTAATGCTGTATTTTACTCTTCAGATATTCTAAACTTCTGAAAGAAGATTAAAAGCAAGTAATTCTCAAACATGATAGAAATACAAGAGTTATGAGATGCTTAAGACTATATTATGCAACCAGTCTCTAGATATTTTTAATAGCGGGGTGGCAGTCCTCTGAAAACCAGTGGTAGGATAATCCCTAGCTGTCTCAATTTCTGTAGTTTTATTTTTTTAATAAACTATTTCTTACCTTATCCAGGTACATTAATAGGAAACCTAATCCTGGATGCTGTTGATAGAAAGAAAAACAATTTCTCTCTTGTATAAACTGAATGGAGGGAGGGGGAACTAACACTCAAGTTTTCCCACTGCATCAGGAAACTATCCAGCAATTTAATTCTTAAAACTTGTTAGCTGAAACAATTCTTTCTTTCCTCAAAACAGTCTTCTGTATTTTATGTAAACACAAATTCCAAGGAGGCATCTAATAAATTGCTGGGTCATTCCCAATTCACTTTTCATTTATATACTTATGAGAAAACCTTAATTCAAAGTCTTTTATGAATCTTTAATAGGGAAAGTTGTGAAAAAAACCTGTCATGTCAAACACAAAGATCATGCAGGGCAAAACGAGAAATCCTAGTTATAAACTTATGGTTAAACGATTATTTATTTAGGAACATCTACCGTGTTAGTGCAATTGAAGATTACTTGCTTTTATAGAGTAGTTAAAGATCTAGAATAGTGAATTATGTTGTCTGACTAATTATAGATGAAACATGCTTTCGAAAGGTTGTAGAAGTCACTACTGAGTAGATTTGCAAATATGGGTACATACTGCTTTCCCATATAAGAAAGCTTTCACTTAAGAAAATAACAAAAAACCCCACACACACACCAGGCCAGTTAGGTAACATGACACTTAGCAATCTAGATGAAGTTACATCATACTTACTGACAGTGACAAGTGCAACATTAAGGGTAAAATATTACATATTTAAACAAAGTGAGTAATTGCTGTACACATCTATTTAACACACATTGAAGAACAGGGTGAACAAGAGGTCTCTTTCTTCTAGCTAAAAAGTCTATTAGCCTAATTTACAATTACCCACACACTAGAAACAAAGCTGTCAGGGTATAAAAGTGTCACTGGTGACAGTTTACATTACACCAGTATTTAGATCACAATGGAGCTGTTAGCATCAAATTACAATCAACTCCAAGAAGTACAGAAGTACTATAGTTGTAATAACGTAAGTCAATCTTCCAGCAATTCCAATTTTTTCCAGATGTTTTAAAAACAGTATGAAAGGTCAAAAAAAGTCACACAATGCTAATCCATTCCGTTTTTAAAAAGGAATCTGAGAAAATTTAAACATTCTCTTGGTCTTTAGTGCTAGAGTAAACATACAGCACGCATTTATAGGGCAGTCTTGCACAGGAAATTACTTACAAAAGTAATTTTATAATTGAAATTTCCTAGAAGATATTTTGAGAAATAATTTTATTGGCTTAACCTGCAAAATCTATTCTAATTCTGTCTTTATAGAAATGCCTAAATCTATCTAAATTAAATATCTATTTATCTAAATGTAGCGTAATGACATTTTCCTGTTCCCCACCTTTCATCATTTGCTTGTTATGGTTAAAACTAATGATCACCTTTGCTTCTTGAAAGTAGCAATGCTTTCCAACTGTTTGTGGTGAGACAAGGTTTTTCCTTTTATATGATACTAGCGTAAAATAACATTATCAGGTATGCTTATACTTCACATTATATTTTCAAGAGAGAAAAAAAAAAATCACAGCCTGCTCCCACTCCTATCAAAACTGTAATGGCATCACATATAGGATCTCCTTGCAAAGCTCAAATTACATGATAGCCAAACCAGCAGTCAATAAACAATATATTCCATTACCACTTTGAGAATATGGCTGTGTAGTTTATGCCACACCTATCCCAGAAAGAGATATTAACAGAGTGAAGATTAGTTGAAAAGCTATGAATACTTACTGAAAGTTTGCTAATACACATTTTAAGTTCCATTTTAAGAGTTCCTGAATGGTAAGGTGAAAGTCAACCACCCAAGTATATTTTCTAGTGGAACATTGCCACTAAAACTTACAATTCCAAATTACTTAAGGAACTTTTCTGTGGTTTAGCTACTGAAACAGTACAACTAGCAACCACTAAGGCTAGTAAATAAGTCAATTAAGATGTTTTGAACCACAGAAGTCACTGGTAAAGAGATGCTGCTACGTCAGTTAGCAGTTTGTAGAACCACAAACAGGAATAATCAAAGGTCTACTATGTGAAGGAACTGGGTTTGTGGTGTGGGGGAGTGTTATAGCTACTGTGTTTTATTCTCTTTAGATATGTATAATCAAAGTTACAGAAGAGAAGTAAAACTTTAAATATTTTGAGAATAATTAACCACAGTAAAAGACTGAAGAGACTTGATATGCAGGGTATGGAAAAAAGGTAAGGATGGAAGTGACAGGTTTTATGAATTACCAGCAGCAGAAAGAAACTGTCATAGCAATGGTACCCATTTTAAACACAAAAGAAATAGACACACACCTCACACCATTTCTTCTCCCCCAATTTACATCCTCTAAGTGCCTTTTTGTTTTGGCTTCTTTTCCTTAACTCAGCTGAAGAAACTGTTCTTTTGTCATTCTGAAAGCAAATAAATGGTTAAAATAGTTGTTCTAATCTTTGCTAGCAATGAATACAGTCTCAGCCCTGTGGCTATGTGCCACTCTCAGGACCATAACCCTTAACAGCTTCATTGATCCTGAAAAACTTATCATTTGGGGAAGTTATTAGCATAAAGACATATTTTAAAACACCTGCTACCAACATTGCAATTAACACCTAATTGTTGACTCAGCATTGTAGGAAGCAATACTATCTCAGCAACTATTTTTGCAGTGACCCAGCCCAAACCGTTGCGAAGTCTGAGTGTCCTTTAATATGGACTTTGCTTTGGAAGTCACAAAGAGACTGCTGTCAATAAATCTGGGTATTGCTTAATAAGTCGAACAGTCTTCTAGATACTATACAAGGATGAACTCTATGACCAAGCTAGACAGGTGAGGTACATAACAGAGTTATGACAGCATCCAGCACTAAAGCCTCTCTGACCATCTTAATTAATGCACACAAATAACATTCAGGATTGTTGTGACACTGCCTCACTTGGACATAGACAGTAACACAGAAAATAATGCCCTGTAGTATCCTGTCATATTTATCTCTCTCCCGTACTCCTCAGCAACAGATGTTGTGCGAGATCTACCAAGGGAGGGAAAAACCACTCTTAAACCTGCCTCTATGGACATACTCAATTTATACTGTGCCAGTAGCTGTAGCTGGAGAGTGTCTACATAGATTTGCCACCCCAGCATGCAGTGATAGGGACAGCAGTTGAGGCTATCTCAGAGTGTCACTAATTCTGGAAAAATAACGTTCACTGGGACATTCAGCAGTTCCATGTTTACTAGGAGTACAGTTGCAATACTTCTCTGCCAGTCCCTCTGGAAGCCTGGTCCTTTTTGACAGAACAGGAAAATGAAGTGTAAGTTTTTCCCCCTCAGAAAGAGGCGGCTATCCTTAAACTTATTAAGTATATTACCTGTAATTATATTATACTTAGAAACAGTGAATCCGTATCTCTTTCCTGTGAAGAAGTACTTGTGCTTAGAACACTTCATTTTTGTTTTTTGATAATTACCAAAATCAGTGCCCCTAAATCTCAGCTTGAGAAAGCACAGTATGAATCTACCTGCAGCCAAAGCATGTGACCCACAGAGCACCAGAACATAACTTCAGGAGCAAGTATGACAATAAAGAGAATTAGGAAACTTGGTTTTTAAAATAGAAAAATGCAATAAAAGCAAATGGATTAAAAGTCTAATAGTGGGATGAGAATTAAGTATTACAGCCCTGGGCATAAAGATCAACACAGTTAACAGCCCACTAGGCTTGTTTTTCTAGAAACAATCACTGCAAAAGCATACCTAAAATGTGTTATTTATAAGTCAGGCTATTCACAGGTCCCCTATAGCACTACCTTTTTCTTTCAGGCTGTTCTAACCTAACTACTGTTGACAAAGTATGCACAGCTATCTTCCCTTCAGCTATTCCCATCCATTTTCTTTATATTCCTGGTGCATAGCTCCATTAAATAATTTGCAGTTATCACCTGCTTGATGCTGTCTACAAAACACTGCTACTCCATGCATGCCCAAAGTTAAGCAGCACGTTTGCCACGGCATCTGCTTTGCCTCGGCTTGCAGCAGCAGGCCCCAGCTCCCAGTGACCAGTTAAAGCAATGGCTGTGGGCGTTAAGGAAAGCTTCTGACCTTTCAGACACACAGCAGATTCGAGGAATCAAAAGCAGAACTGACTGCCGAAACATTGGTCTGTTTCCTTTGGTCAAACTCAGAAGTATGGAAGTTGGGGAACTAAAGCCTTTTACCATTAAATTATATGAGGGAGTTAAGTGCATGCCATCCTCACCAATTTACCAGTATTTTTAATCCAGTGTTTACTGGATTAAACTGTAACTTAATTTTTCCACAGCAAAATGTACATTAAGAAAATTTTAAGAAATCAGATGTTAATAAATTTAGGGGCAGGGCGTGCTTTTTGGTGTTGGTTTGATTTATTTTTTTTGCTTTTTAGTTGTTTGGTTTTTTAATGAGTTTTTGCTTACTACTTTTCCAATCTTGGGAATGAACTTCAGCACTAACTGCCGAGTCAGCTGCCCAGAGGCTTGCATGCCACTGGAATATGACTCATTTTGTTTAAGACAGATTCTTCCTCTCTTACTCCAGACAATCACTTAAAGATGGGCAGGTGCTTTGTAAGTAAAATGGAAGGGCTTGCATTTACTATGGTTGTGTGATTGTTTTGTGAAGGGGAAAAGATGTGCGCTGTTCTTTTATTAAAGACGCAAATGCTCGCATCTCTGCTTGTTTGGTCAGCTACTCAATAAAAGTTGTCTGTAACTTGGTCCACAGTTCCCCTCTGATTGAGGCAGAGGACAGTGGCATTTGGCACACTTGTGTCAAAAAAGTAGTACAGACTTTGGAAATGAACTCTGAACTATCACTAGGCAAACGCTAGGAATTAATTTATACATTTTGTTTGCCATCTTTTAACCAACTTCAGATGAGCAAGATGAATTAACTTGTATTTTGGCAGTCTGGAGATCTGGTAACCTTCATAAAATTGAAGAACTAAGTGCAAAACAACTCTGCCAAATGAGGGAAGTACTGAGTTATTTATAACACTCACTTCAACAGGCAGTTCCTACTACATTTAAGGCTGCAGAAATATTTCCAGTCTAATTTAATTGCTTTCAGTTTATGATCTCATTAAGTAGTCTCCACCTTTTGTACCGAAATCATCTTAGCTTTGTTTTTCAATTGAAGACATTTCTGGAAGTTTTGGACAAATTAGTCTACTCACTTGGAATTCAGAAACACGGAAAGATGTTTCATTGTGTGTGTGATTTTAAAAGCATTTCATTTTAAGGTTATTTTAAATAACACTTTCAACATAATAAATTTATTATTTTAAAACATAACGCCATTGTCATCACTTCAGACAGGCAGAATTCTACATTCACTGAACAGGCTTGCTCAGAAGTGACTATTCACTGGTTGACTCTGTGATGCTCTACTGCAATCACACTACTTTGTTTCCCCTACACTTTTGACAGTGGTCTCAGTCAGGTAAATAAAATTGCATAGTTTTTATTATCTTCAAGAGATTTTGCATGAGGTCTAAAAACTGTACATATGAAAATATATGTATTGCTTTTCCTGTTTAATTAAAATTTAAGTTTCTTCTATAGATACCAACGACGACTTCACTGAGGTATTGGGGAAAAGATACAAATAAAAAAGAAGATACTCCTTCTTATCTCTTCAAGGGATACCAAGTGTCACTGAAAGAACTTATTTCAAAATATTATCATGGAATATGAAAGCATCCAGAAATGAGGACACAATTAGATTTATGTTGATATGCAGCTATAGCCAGACTATTTGCAGTTATGTCTGACAGAACAGCCCAAGTAGTTGAACTTACTGCTTTTTCCATTTGATTTCTTCTGAAAACATCAATAAAATCTAACAGGCATTCTGATATATCAAAAGTTCATTAAAATCACCAGCATGGTAAATACAGTGAAACATTTGTTCAATCTTGTGGTCCAGAACGACAGCAGAAGTTTGCACACGTGTAATGCTCTAGGACACCTAACAGAAAATTACAGCTTTGTTAGCTTTCACTATTTGCCTCATCCTATGAATTGCACCTGCAGAAAGCTGTGCTGCTGGCTGACAAAATTTCTAGCATGCAGCTGCCAAGGGAAGTATTAAAACACATAACTTGAGACACTTATAATATAAAAAGTCTAAATTCAATAGGAATATGCTGAATTTTCATGACCACAAAAAGCTGTGCAAGCACTCAAGTTTCAGAAAAAGATGCCACGTTACAGAATTAGTAACATTAGTACATAATGAGAAATAGTAGCTGATTTAAGATGCACTGCTATAGAAATGATGTTTTTTTTAAAAAAATGATTACAATGCACACACACAGAAGTGCAGGAGCAAGGCCAGACCTTTACTTTGTTATTTTAGTCCCTCTGTGCTCCACAATTAAGCTTTAATAGCTATGCGATATTTTTAGCAGTTTTGAAGGGACTGCTGTTGCTATTTTTACAAGCGCCACCATTAGCCTGCTAAAAGTGTTGGTATGTAAAATGCATTTTTACTTCTACTACTTAGGGGTGCCTCTTTAAATTACTTGAGGAATACGGAGCAATTAAGATTAGAGACCACCTTCTACTGGTGTTTTGGAATTTCTTTCATTACATTTGATCACTTACAGACATAAAGCTAAATACAAATAAAAGGAACATAATAGCTATCAACATTGAACTCCTTCTGGGAGGAGAGGGGCAACACAGAAGTGATTATTAAATCTGGGGAAAACATGTTCTTTGCCTAAAGAACATATCACACCTTGAGATATCTGCAAGGAAGCCACAATTCCAACAAAAATCGATTAGTTAACAAGTATTAACACAAAAACATTACCAGGTCAGAAGCAAAGACGATAGAATATCACAGATGCAACATTTGGGATTGTTTTTTTGTTTGGTTGGTTTTTAAATACTGTTTTTAGAGTGTTTACCATGCCGTTTTTTCCTTGTACTGAAAAGCTGATCAGCCTTTTCTGCCCTACAGTCTGTTCAATTGTTTCAGTCTACTGGCATACGTCCCCTGCTCCCCCTGCCCCGCCTTGCTGTACCTCTATCCTGCTTTATTTCTGGCATTTGATGCTACATATCATGTAGAAGTAGTCCCCTCCTACTACAACTTGTAATTCTGTACATTCCATTTGATTATTATTTGTCTTTCATTATTATTTTTCCTCAATATCTAAAGATTCCTGGACCTGCTGATGAGGCAGGGCTTTATGCTGCTGTCACAGTGACAAGCAAAAGGATCTTCCTTGATCTCTAAGCACTGACAAATAAAAATGAAAATAACTCAGCCCATAAGCCAATGGTAGAACATGGAACTTTCTCAAGGGATGATGTTCTGCCACATACCTTAATTGATTATGGTGGCCCATATTAGAAGGGCGCCATGCCAGTGGCAGCATGACTACCAGATCATTCCCTCAAGCCACTATTTCTTATGGGAAGGTTGTCAGTTCAGCCAAGAACAGGATTGAATCTGAGACTGCAATTAAAAAAATTGAAATCACCACTTAGATTGTACCTAACACTCTAATCTAGTCTCAGCAGCAGCTGAGAAGTATATCACATTCAAATATTTAGAATATTGTAAGACATTAGTTTACCAAAACCACAAGGTGAAGTTAAACAAATACACATTTCAAGAGATGATTCAACAAATCTGAAATATATTGTGCCCAAAACTATAATTGTGCCCAAAACTATACCTTTTACCAGGTCATAACTACCTGTTTTTGCTTATTAACACTTCAGAAGCGTTCAAATTCAAGGACCACCAGAATCTTAAAATAATCACCAGTCACCAACTCAGATGTATAAAGCTATACATCTACATGTTCTACAAGCTACTGCATCAGCAATACAGGTAGTACACCAGCTGTACTGTATTTTTTCCAAGATTTAGGGGGTTTTGTAAAACAATATTCCTGTTCATATTTAAAATGAAACCTCTGACCATCTCTCATATATACACTTAAGTTTTCCTTAAGCATCTTCCTTCCCCTCCTCCCCTGTAACGAGTAACACTATTTTTGCCAACTCCAGTTTTGCCCTTTGTGATCTAATTAATATTTACTAGACTACTTCCTTTGCTTTTTATGTACCTTTCCAGCTCCAGAGATCTAGATCTCATTGGTCTTATCCTGTCTTTGGGCAAACAATTTCAACACTTAAGAGTATAGTACAGATTTCCTCGGCCCAAGTACCAGCCTTGACAAGTTTTGTTTCGAGCTACCATGACAGTTCTAACTTACGATTTCATATCAGGGCAGGGGCTTGAATGGTTTGGTCCACCATCCAGAGGCCTGGATCCCCGTTAAAGCATTCTTTTTACAAAGGCTTCAGTTTGGAGTTTGGCCAGAACAAAAAACTGATCCTGTTTATAGTCATGCTGCTAACAACTGTGGTCACTTCTCTCAATAGAGTCTTTTGCAAGCCACAGCATACTATTAGACCAAAATACTTCTTATTCCCTGAGAACCTGCCTCTATGTTGTATTTCCTTCTACTTACTATGGTTATTAGAAACAAAAATTCCTATCTACTGTATATAAAATCATTCATCATAGCACAGGGTTATGCCCTTAATTTGCTGCTTCATCTAGCCACTCTACTTAAGGATGTTATTCACAGCCTACAATAATTATTTTCTCCTTTTCATGCATACTGACAGCGTTTGTAACTTTCCACAACCTATTCTGAATTCAAAATTACACCAGGAATCCCTACTTGTATTTCTACTGATACCACTTGAAGACATGGAAGCTTTTTACTGTCAAAATATATGCAGTAAGTTACTGGATTCCGCACATTAAATAAAGCAAAGCTTTGTCTTTTACTTGATGCACCGTGAGTGATTCCATGAACCGAGCACTGCTGGAGAAACATACCTTCCTTTCTGATTGACTAAAAACAACACTTCAAGTGCTCATCTTTGTGTAGTTTAAGTATGCACTTTTCAAAAGAACGATCAATAACATAACCCCAA